>NC_086291.1:52690122-52999184 GCF_963924245.1 Chroicocephalus ridibundus | reverse complement strand
AAATCTTGTTGAGCTACTTTAAAATCCGTATGCACAGTTCTTTACCTGCTTAAAATGTCTAGTTAAATCCTGTATTTCCTCACGTTGGTGTTTTCCCCGTTTTGCCCCAGGGCTGACTGATGTAACCAGCAGCTGCTGAAAGCTGCTGTGTTTTTAACGTGAGGAGTTTTCTTTTGTCCTGCCGCCTTACCTAGAGACTGAGATCTCTCCTAATTTTTTGCTTCATTTTGATCCCTAGCTCTAATTCCACTGTATTCTTTTTGATGGTGTTGAATCTACATAGCCAAGGAGAGCCGCAAGTAGCCCTTATAATTCTGGTGCTAATGTGAATTGCAGGAATGCTGTCTGTGTTCAGGGAATTTAAAAGTAATTGAACTGGAAGAGCCAATGGAATTACTGCATCAGTGTAGTTTATGTAAACAACTAAGAACACCACAGAGCTCCGTGGCATAGTGGTAAAGCTGTCTGCACCCCATGCTGGCACCTGCCCCGGCACTAAGTACATGAGGTGTGGAGTTTTCATGTGGAGTTTTCATGTAGTAAACCTGTCCTCCCAGCAGAACTGAAGGGAAAAAATATGCAAAACAGCACTTAATAACTTCAACGAAAATTATTCTACCAGGATGAAAATTGATGGAGATTTAAAAGTGAGTCGTTACCTTGTAAATGAATCTGTGAACTATGTAATAATCTAATTGTAGTTTGAGGTGACTTTTTAAGCTATGATTACTCTTGATCTTATGATCAAACATACTTATCCGTAAACATGAGTTACTTCATGAATCTGCTGCATACGTTATTTTTCCCTTGGCAATGTGAAGTATAGAGCCAAGTATAAGAAAGCACAGCAGATACACCATTGACCAGTTCCACAATCCTTATCAAGAGATGGTGGTTCTTTTAGGTATCCTCCTGTACAAACGTGATGAAAGATCATACTTCTGATAGGTATCGGATGATGCCAGCTGGGTACTACTTCTGCCTTGCAGTTGCAGAGCTGGAGATACGCACGACTGGGCCTCTGCTTCTCTCCATCAGTGGCTCATCCTAAATCACACCTACCGATCTTGTTTGACTGCTGTCAATGCCAGTTGTGTAAAAAGCAGCGCTGACAGACCTGATGTCATCAAATGATGACCTATGTTTTTTCTACAGTGAATACAGTTGTTTTACGCTGGGCAGGATTCTCGTCCAAAGACACGTTTCTTTCAACTGAATATGCTAATCCAGCTTTCCTCATAAATGAGCTGCTTCAAGGAGTTTTTATAGTTGTTGGCCAGCTAGTGTAAAAGGCATCTGTGTGTTGGGAGGTGGTGTGAGGAGATTCAGTAGTGAATAAAATACTGTCTGCTCTTAGACTAGACCAGCTTTCATTAAAAAAAAAAAACAAACGTCCAGCAACTTTATCTGTGGAGACTGTATCCCTTCATAAACAACTTTATTGAACAAGGAAGTCTGTAATTGGTCAAAAAGTGCTTTCCTCAACAGGACTAAATGTAAGGACATTAATTTCAAAGGATGTTGGCTGCGAACTCCAGCTGGCGCTCTGGTCACGAAATAATACGGTTAAACAAAATAACCCAAAACACTGAAGAGAACCAACTAAATATTTGTTTTTCTTCATTCTGGATAGAGTCTTTAATGGAGACTGTCTAAAGGGAATTGTTAATCTGTAGACCAAAACAACTTTTTTGTACAGAACAGACACTGAATTGTACTTAGTGTTTTTGTATAAAATTCAGCACGATGACCGCCAGAACACAAGACAGAATGCCGTTTGTTCCCCCGGGAGATGTTCTAACAAACTCCAGAAAGAACAGTTTTAATGTCATCACCGCTGCTTGTATTGGCTTCTCTGTGCCCTTAAAGAGGTCTCTCCTTTCGCTACCTGCACTGCTCAGATTTCTGGTACTCTGTTTGCTTACAGCAATGATTGACCTATTTCCATTAGCCTGGCTAATCATTAGTTGACTTAAAATTGACACCTCTTCTTGCTCTGGTGGTGGGAGTTTTTTATTATGGTCTGGTGCTGTTTTCCTTAATGTTGTCTTCACTTGTGGAGGCTGTTTGAAGATCTTACCAATGTTCTCCTGTTCTCTTTCCTATTTAAGGTGTATCTTTTGAGCGAAGTCTTGCTTTATTGCTACGATTTTCCTGTTCTTCCTCCCCTTTAATGCATGCATTGACAACCTGCTCAGAGTGGCCTTTAAGAAGCCATAGGCCTGACAGCCGTGGCTAATGGCCTGAGACTGGTAGATCGTGCGGATGTTCCACGGAGAAACAATTCTTCAGGTGCTTAAGCTCGGATGTGTTAGTACTTTCTGTATGCCATATCCTGGAGCTCTCTTGAGTAGGAAAATATACTTGAATATGACTTTGAGGTGGAGTATTTCCACTGAGAATTAAAGCCAGGCCACAACTCATTCCTTAATCTTGAAATTAAATTAAATTTCAAGAAGGATTTATGTGGGGGGAGGGAAGTTTAGCTTTTGAATTTGTCATGCCTTGACTTTATTGACTTACCCAGCCTTGGCTGAGATGCTAATACTGACCCCAGACACTGTGCTTTGGCTATCAGTAATGTCCTGTTTCTGCAGTTCACTTGCACAGCCAGCATGAAGTCTCTCTGTTGCATTGCTGGACTAGATTTTGTGCATGTGTGCCGCTTGTGACAGGCGTTATCACACTGCTGCAAGCGTCTCATTTTTTTTAACTACTAATCAGACTGGTCTTAATTTACAGTTCATCTGAATGTATGTTTGGTGCTCTGAGCAATACTGTTGTCCAGTAACATTCTTCTTTTTTTAAAAAAAAAAAAAAAAGACTAACTAACTTGACCTACATGTTGTGGGAGGGGTTTAAAAAGAACTTTTTTTTTTTGCCCAGAACTGTACCTGCGCTTTGTGCAGATTTAGAGTGTTTCTAATCATGATTCTGAACACTTTGCAGAACTGAGATAGTTGGACGGTGGTGACGTGGTGACGGCTTGAAACTGTCACCAAAAGTCTCAGGCAAATTGAGAAACACCATTAGGCTGAGGGCAACGAACCCGTGAGGCTCAGTCATTCTCCCCTGGAAGCGGACAGTGGCAGAGGGATGCTGGAGTTTCCTCCAGGATGTTGTCATCTGCCCTGTTTTCAGCACTCTGTTCACTTGTTTCTCTTTCTGCCAGTTGTCACTTGGCAAAACTTAAGGTCTTTTCACGTTGAGTGGCATTGTGCTTCCTCCCTAGAAAGGTATTTATGTCTTCGTCCATAAAGACTATCCACTTGAAACTTACATTTATAACAGACAGGCTGCTGTTTTCAAGAGGCAGCTGGGAGGCTTCTTCCAAGTCAGAGGCAGAGAAATGGAGCTGCTTTGAGGGCTGTAACTGGGGAACTGCTGGAGTTGCTATTGTTCAGCCAGCTGCAGCACCCCTCTCCTGGTGCCCTCTGATATTCCCATGTTAGGAAGATAATCCAAATGTAATTTGAAGCTTGCCCTATAGCTAAGACAGACCTGCCCCTCCTGCTGGTGGTAGCCCTCTTAACAACTGATCCCTTATTTATAACTTTGGCAATACCAAAATTTTACATCAGTGCTTTTAAATGATTTTCATCTTGCTATGCCGAGTAGTTGAGAGTACTGTCACATTCCCCTGTCTATGCATTCATTTGGCACCAGGAATAAGATACTTAAAATTTCTCAAGTATAGAATGCGTGAAATAAACTCTTTGGATATAAGGGCCGGAACTATTCTTACAGAACAGCTGTACAACAGCTTTTAATTTAGCCCTGGTTTTGGGGTGGGGACACAGAAAATCATTTGATTGAATAATATTAACAACTGCTTTTAGGTTCTGGTCTGTCTAGTAAATAACATGCTGGGCTTCTGCACATGTGGCAGCATTTTATGACCTCTGGAACTAAATCCTTTCTGACACTGGTTATTTATTATTCTTTTAAGTAGAACGGAATTTATATAAAATCATCCCACTTCATAACCAGCAGATGCCAGCTTGGAGTTGTTTGCATAGCTCTGCATTTCTTTTTGTCGTTGCTGAGGGGTGGGGGACAAGCTCCAAAAGGCAAACTCCATAGCCTCCAGTGTTTGAGCAAATCCAGTTGCTTTGGCTGGATTTGTGATGTGCAACTGCTGCGTTCAATTGAAAGGCTGTGTCAGGAGAGATTGCCTCTGTGGATTGAGGTCCTCAGTCCATCTCTGCATGCCAACAAGGTCTAAAACCTTCTCAGGCACACGTATCTCATCTATGTCTCTTCCTATATTGGCCGAAAACAAACCAGTTTTCAGCTTTCCACCTCCAGAGGCAGCCAGTTCTTGTGTGGAAATAATACGTGATAAACCCTGCTTCCTCTGTTACAGAAATGGAGGCTTTCTGCTTGCGTTGCTGACTCTTCATGTGTCCTATTGTTTGAGCAGCTAATTTTTCATTCTTTGTCCTTTGTTTTTGGATTAGCCATTTTGCCGTTTGCGGCTTCAGCACTGTGATAGAGATTTATTCCCATATTAGAGGACTAATTTAGAGAAACAGCATAGTTAGGGGCAGGCCCTATCAGGGATGAAGCCTTTGTGCGGTTTAATTCCCAGTGATTTTTCAACAGCACATATTTTAAGTTTTGCTTGTTTTGGCTTAGAAGGATCGTGCTTTTCTTGACTTTATTGTTATAAAGCCCCAGAGCCTGGCAAGCCAAAAGATTCCGGAAGAGATGGACAGTACTGCCTCTGGCCAAAGTCTGTGGGATTCCTGCTCTCTTTGACAGGTGGCTGTTGCTTGTGATATGGCTCTGTTTGTGTACATTGTGGTGAAAGGGAAGAATGGGGGTGTTCAGAGGGAAGAGCAGGCAAGACCTGAGCGAGGAGAAACGAGGCTGATAGGTTAGTGCCACCTGTCCTGATGCTGAGCCTGGAGAAGTCCCATGTAATGTAGTTACTTCACTTAATTCCTAGAGATGGAAGCCCAGTTCCCCATGGCTCTTCTACAGGCAGAGAAATGGGCTTACTTCACCCTTGTTTTCCCGGTGCTGGCGTGGAGACAAGGCTATTGTGCTGCTTCTAAGCCTCTGCAGAGATCTTAGTTGAATTTGGATTCTGCTTCTCTGTTTTGCAGACCCACGCTGCATGTTCCTAGGCGTTACAAAATGCTGAAAATGCTCCTTGGTAGGAAATACTAATTTTATCTGGAGGGTTGTATTAGCACCGGGTCAGCTTCCAGCTTGAAAATGCAGTAGCTTTTCCCTGAAGTCATTATGTGTTAGTAAGTGGTTTCATGTAGTCTATTGGTGGTGTTTTACAGAGTTACCTTAAGCCTCAGCGTGTCGTCTGTAATGAAACTGGAATTTTTGATTTGGAACGGTTGTCATCAAGAAAACAATCCTTGGCAGAAGCCGTTACCGGCTGTGTCCTTAATGTATCAGAGTAACACCTGGTTAACTGATTCTTTGTTAGAAACTCCCTAATGTTAACTGATACATTTAGTTATTTAGAGATGTAGTACTCTACACAATTTTTATATAGGTGCCATCCTTCAGAATTTTTCTTTAAATACTAGCCAGTTCACTACAGAATGTCAGAGCCCACCCCATCCTGTGCTGCAAGGGTTAATCGTAATTTTCCAAACAATGTCTGACAAGATGCTGGCCTCAAAGAAGGCCCTGGCATACACAGCATCCAGGTGGAATTTTATTTTTCTTTCTCCCCGTGAACAGGCCAAAGGGGAAATGCACTGCAGAGCACTCAATAACTAGCTTGTACGTTGAGTTTTTCTTGTAGTTTATATAAATTCCAGCCAGACTTTTAATGAAACTGCTTATTACTCTGCTTTGAGAGAGGCTGGTGCATCTTGGGTCCTGCTGTTTGATATGTTTGCCACTGTTCACAAAAGCAGCTACTTCTGGCAACAGCTTGTAATTTAACAATATTCTTGATTACAGATGGCCACTGCACGATACCCTTTGCAGCGTGAATGGAGCTGCACGTTAAGGGTAATGTCTGGTAACACAGCAGCTTGCGAAATGTGTATTTTTCTCGCTTATTTTCCAGTGCATGCACATAAGTACCATTGTACTAATGGAGCAAAAAGTGCTAGTTTCATTCTCCATCTCAGCAGTGTCTTGCCTCCCAATATCGGAAGGGTGTAAATGCTGTTGGGATGAGGTTGTTTTGTCTGCTGCGATTAGGTCAAATATATGTGTGATTTATTCTCCTTCTGCTAAAGGAATCCGCTATTTTTATCTTTGAGAGGCCACGTGCTCAGTTTTGCTCTAGTTAAGCACAAGTTATGTCAGAAGCAGTTATTTCTTCTGCTTAGAAGGGAGGATTTTGTCTTGTTCTAATGGATGTGTTTTTACCCTTTCTCAGTGCAGGTAAAGAGTCATAATCTTATTTCTTACTAGTCTGTGACATTAATATAGCTGCAGCCGAGGTGATGTTTGTGAAGAGAGTGGAGGGAAGGTGGAAATGGATGTGATTTTTAGGTAGCTAAAAGCTGTTATTCAAATGGGGGATGTACAAGTCTTGTGAATCCCCTGTCAGCAGGGAGCCTGCTCCGCGGTAAAGCGAGCAGCTCTTTCTTCACTGTTAAAGCCTGCCTGGGTTAAAAAAAAATGTTCCTTTCTTGCTTTGCTGCCCCCTATTTCAGTAGAGGGAGTGAACTGTTCTGTAACAAACTGAGTGCTCTGCTACCTTTTTCACCTTCACTTCCAGCGATGTTTCTTGGCCATCCTTTTTGGATTTACTGTCGAAAACCGAATAGCAAGCTGCATCGGTGGCAAGGAGGTAGCTATTGCAGGGAGAAAGCAAACACCCTCATTGGAAGGTGCTTCCTCTCTTAAATCCTTCCAGTACAACTTGCTGTCTTAATGGATGAATTGCTAGTCTTGCTTTCTGTGAAAGTCTGTACGGTTCATTCATCGATCCGGTCTGGTTGCTAAGGCGTGACGTTTCCAGTATCTCTGGAGAAACCGGTTAGCTATCATATCAGTGTGAGGAACCATTTCAGGATTGCTAACAAGATCCTATTTTCTCCAAATGTTCTAGTTCCTCCAAGTTAGCAAAAGGTAAGGAAAAATAACTTGCCTCATTTTGAGATGACTTCACGTACAGCAGGCATAGTTTGTTCATATGAAACAAATCTTGAGTTGAAAAAGCTGCTGCTTGTTGAGCAGAGGCAGTGACTGACCTTGAGGGGCTGCCGTCAGCTCGGGCATTTTTCTCTCTGGTTCTCACAGCTGGGTGGGTGAAAAGTCTGTCTTCAAGCTCTGTAGTTTTAATTCTCTGTTTCCTGTTAACAGGGTCACCTTGTCCTCCACAGACTGCTACATCGTGCACGAGATCTACAACGGAGAGAACGCTCAGGACCAGTTTGAGTATGAGCTGGAGCAGGCCCTGGAAGCGCAGTACAAATACATAGTGATAGAGCCCACTCGCATCGGGGATGAGACGGCCCGTTGGATCACTGTCGGGAACTGCCTGCACAAGACGGCTGTGTTAGCGGGCACCACCTGTCTCTTCACCCCTCTGGCACTTCCAGTAGATTATTCTCACTACATCTCCCTGCCTGCTGGTGTGCTGAGCGTGGCTTGCTGCACCCTTTATGGTATCTCTTGGCAATTTGATCCCTGTTGCAAGTACCAAGTAGAGTACGATGCCTATAAACTTTCCCGCCTGCCCCTGCATACGCTCACCTCCTCCACTCCGGTGGTGCTGGTGAGGAAGGACGACCTGCACAGAAAGAGACTGCATAACACGATAGCACTCGCTGCCCTGGTGTACTGTGTAAAGAAGATCTATGAACTCTATGCCGTATGACTTCAGCAGGGAAGAGAGAAACCCACAAAGACAAGCGTATTAAGACTCCCACAGTAACATTTTGTTTTTCCTCTTTGAGAAGCAGTGGAGACTGGGAAGGATTTGGTTTAATAGAGCTGTTATTTTTAAAATAACACATCACTGGTGCACCAAGGTTTTTCAGTTCTTCGTTACACTTAAGAGATGTGGATGTGTGGTGACTTGAGAGCTGTATGTTAGGCCATGGGAGTCCAATCGAGCAGTGGAATGTCGATGAAAGGGAGCTATAGAAAGAGGGGGTGTGAGAGCTTCTTTTTTTTTTTTTTTTTGGAAACATTTAAGTATATTGTTTAATTGTATTACACAGAACCAGCCAGAATTATCATTGACCATTAAAGGATGAGAATTTCAAATGCTTTTGCTCTCTTGTTACTGTTATCGTAGTTCCCTTTTATAGTGTGCTTCCAGGGAAAGGAGGCTTTGCTGTGAGAACTCCAGTGATGGTAATTATTTATGCATGCTCACACACAGACCTGATACTGCTCTTGGCCGTTGCACGTGGCAGCAGCGTCCATGTTACTTCACCATATGATGAAGGAATAGCTGTAGAGTGTTGCTTTCTCTCTTGACTAGCTCTATTTCTTGGAAGAGGGCTTACTTGTTACCCCAGTGTTTCTATCTTTTTGGTAATTGCTTAAACATCGATGGTTGGGACTAAAGGGGTCCAAATCCTCTGCTGCCCTGCCACCTCCAATCACTGTTTCTCTGCACAATGGAGACAACACTAAGTTTCCAGCTGCAAACACATTCTGCTTAGTGCCTGTACAAGTTCTTTCCAACGTGGATGCATCTCCACTGAAATGTGTTGTAGTGGGTGCAGCTGAGGACTGCCGAGGTGGGAGTCCAGCTCTTTCCTTTGTGCTTTGTTACGGCTGTGCCCTGACTACACGGTTCCACGGCTCTTGCTTGGAACACACGCTTCGGGAGCTGCCTGCTGTTGCTGCAAGGCACCCACCTGATTGTATCTTTTGACCGTGTTATCTGAAATTTTAGAATTCTCGTGTGCTAATGCATCTTTTAGCTCAAAACTGTCAAAATCTTGTTCTCAGAATGGGAAGTATTTACTGTTTTGCTAGATCTGCCAGTTACTTTTAAAAGATAAGGGCTCGCTTTCTATAATCTCCTCCTACCAGCTGGAAAACAGGCGTGGCTTGCATTTAGGAGGCCAGCTTGGCACAGCTTCAAGTGTTATGATCTGAATACGAGAGCAAAGCCCTGTAATAAAAACTGCCTGCACGCAGGTGTACGTGCTGCTTGCTTCAGTGGTAGTCGCAGTCTGACCTCCACAGCTGAAGCGCTGACCTTGGAAGGGAGTCATGAGGTCAGACACCAAATTCAGTAGTTCTATCTTTATCTTTCCAAATTGCGACGGCAGGCACTCCTCCTCTCCTCCAGACTGCAGCGGGCTTTTCTGGCTGCGGTTCCAACTGGTCCTTTTCTGCTGATGCAGCTTTTGTTAGCGGGGCGTGCGTCCCCGTCGTGTGCCTGCTGGGCAGACAGGGTTTGCTGGGAGTTCTGAGCAAGTACTTTTACCTCCCACAGAGGCAGCCGTACCTGAGCAGGCACATGGGCTGGAGGAAACTCCTGTGGCATCGAGACACTTCTAGGTGGCAACAACCCTTTGCCTCTTTTGCTGGTACAGTGGCCGAGTTGTCTCCCTCCAAGGTTAAAAGAAGCTGGGATCTGGAGCGTCCCTATTTATAGCAACAATGTACAGTTGCCTTGGCAGAGAGGAGGGGAAGAAATGCAACTACTTCATCTCGCTGCGGTTAGGCCAAGACCGCTGGGCAGGCTGCCTTTCGAGCCCTGACATTGTTTGTTTCTAAAGTCCCGTCTGCTGGATGAATTTTAAACTAGTGGCAGATCTGCCATAGCTAATACGTACTTTATTGCTGCAGGCAGCCCCGAAATATCCTTGTGCTGGCCACACAAAAGACGTTCCTGCTCTTTTTTTTAATCAATGCTGAATAATTTTCAGGGCTGTTAGTTCTTTTTCTTCACCAAACCTCTGTGGTCTTCGCACTTTTTTTTGTATTAAGCTTTCCCTTGCCTGGAATAATCACTGGCAGAAGACTAACCCTTGGTAGGCTCCCTAAACGCGTGGTTTGCATCAAAGACTCCGGAGTTAAAAATAAGTGAGTTCCCTGTGGTCTCTTATTGCAGGAGAAAAGGTGAAAAGTCAGCTGAGCTCTCACAACAGGTAGGTCTGTTTTAAAAATGCACCTTTTTGCTCCATTCTGAGGTGGAGAGGACACATATGGGGGGTTAGAGGGGTTTGTTTTCCAAGAAGTATTAGTGATAATGTAGCTGAAATGCTCGGTGAGATCCTGGTTATTAGTAAGTCAGTGCTGTAATATGCAAGGTGACCTGGGAGGATGAGAGGGGTCTCGAGGGTCGTGTGTTTCAGTGCGTTTCCATGAGGTGGTTGCTGTTACCTGCCTTCCCCCGCGCCACGGCTGTGGGTTACAGCGGCTGGGGACAAACCTCCCTTTCGAAAGCCTTTGCTGCCCATCCTGACCATCGTGGGGGTGCTCTGAAATGGAGTGTGCTACGGTCCTCTTGTCAGAGAGGGTATTTTCTTTCAAAGGGGAATGTGCGCACTCCCAGTAACCGCTGACTTGGAGCTGTAGCTCAAACAGTAACTACTGTAACTCCCCACATGCAACTTTTTTCCTCAGGCCTGACATGTTCCACCCCTCAGCTCCCTGGATGATAACACAGAAATGCAAAGTAGCCCCTTGGTCCTTCCTGGGTGGCCGTGACCTGAAACACCAGAAGACAGAGCAGCTGGACAAGACTGGCAGGAGTACTGTATTTTGCCAAGAAATGGAGGACCTGAACACGCAAAATGTGAAAGGAAAAGCACAACTAATGCTTACAGGAACTCCCCTTGCGGCAAGGGAGGGAAGGTAATGTCTTGGTTTCCTACCATAACAGGGGAAAAAAAGATATATACACCTGAAAGCTTCAACTTACAATTTCAGCCCTAGGCCTTTACGTAGCACATCTGCAACCTCAGCCACAGTGAAACGGCAGAGGATGTCCTAACCGAGCAGCAGCATTGTGATCATTAAACACGTCCTGGTCATCACCTGGAATGGATTCCGAGATCACTTATAAATCTGTAGTGGTCAGGAAAAGGCGTTGCGAAGGAGAAGGTCCTGCTGAGCCTGCACACCTGTATCAGAATTTCAGTATGACTGATCCTCTGTGTGGATGCACACTGTCTCCTGTAAAGCAGATGATGTAAAGAGGGCTGGGATGAAGTATGTTGTGCTGCATCTCCTACTGGTACAGTAGAACCTTGCAGGAATGTAAGAAAAGAAAAACAAAACCCTCCTGCTTTCCCTTTAATTTTACCTGCTGTGAGGAGCTGAAGTAGAACAAAGGATTAATTTCATAGCAATGTAATTTATTTGTCATCAGATGTGCACTCACAGGCAGGACATACAAGGCAGTACACATGGAAAATGCTGGTAAGTGCATGGAGGCGGCAGCAGGGCTCTGGAGCTTGGTTCCTATTAGTAGGCTTTCTTTCAATTACAAGTTAAAAAAAGATTATTTCTGTCCTTATTGAACGATCTCTGTGCAGCCACTCCTTTTCCGTAGTGGTGCTGTATCCCTCACAACGTGAGGAGAAGGGGTAAAGAATGGAACACGGCATTCCCTCAGGCTGTCAGACTCCCTGAAACCTGTGATACCAGGCAGGTATCATTCCCCCGCTGGCTGTGATCCTAATTAGCATCTGTGATTACTTTAAAACAGATGAGAACTAAGGGGCTATCTCCTATACTGTCCACCCAGCGTGCACAGATTCTCCTCCGCTTGCCTGGCACCTACAGAATTGCACATACACTGTGCTCTAGGCCTGCAGGTGGACCAGGTGTGCCACTATCAGCTGCACAGGATTTACACCCAAGAGCATACCTTGCTGTGCTGCATTCCATCTGCTCAGTGCTTCCCTGCATTCACTTGTCTGGGGTTAATACTGTACTGTCAGGTAGTCCAGAGTTAAATGTCCCCGTACATCAGTAAGGCATGATTCAGATAAAATAATCGCCAAATAAAACCTACATTTTTACATCAGTTACTTTAAAAGTGGCACTGGACTTGACTTTAGCTTGACATCTGATTTGCATGTTAACAAGCAGAGGCTCTGTGAAGCTTCCCATTTCAAGCAACATGTTCTGGATCAGGTTGGAAGGAGTGGGAAGGAGACACTGATCATGAGAGCTCCTAGCCAAGGACTGCATTTCAGGGGGGCCGTGGGGTGGGGAAAGCTGAGATCTGTTCGTGTGAAGGCAAACCAGGTGGGCTGTATTTGTAGCAGGGCAGTAAAGCTGAGCATGCCTGGAGTGAGGTGAGGTAAGGTAAGGTGCTGTCTTCCAGCACATGGGCCTCCCCTGCTCCGAAGGGTCTTCCCTTGAGTTACCCTCCCCTGCAGCCTCAGCTCTCCCCCTTTGTCCAAGCACCCCTCTTCAGGTGAGGTTTAGTTGCTGTCTTCCACCAAGCGGGCCTGCCCTCATGTGGGGGAAACCGCTTCCCACTCTCCATGCAATGGTAAATTGCAGCATTTTGAGAAAGGTTTTTCCTGCAGGAGCACCTCCACTGATGTCCCAGCCAAACTGCAGGGGGTCAGCCTCTCCCTACAGTTACTGCTCGAATGAGCTGAGCTCTAAGAGTCCTTTGCTTTTCTCTCCTTTTTTGCTCTAGCTGCCATTAAGGTGAAGAAGAGCCTGGGGAAGATGTTTCGCAGGTAGACAGCCAGGGAGGGCGTTAGGCCAGCTACAAGCACTTCCTTCTTCTTCTGTCCCACTGCATTGAGAACCACCTGAGCGACCTCTGCGGCTGTCTGTCCTTCGGCGGTGTTCTTGTCCATAACTGCCAAAGGAAAGCTGAGTAAGCACCAGCGCCAGCAGGTAAGCCCACGTTTAAGTACCTTTCCTAGGAATGCTCTGTTCTAACTGTATGTCGCAGCTTGTATGGTTTTGGTTTTTACACCAGTTGTGTACGGGAGCGCAGGCAGATATAATTCATGGTCAGGCTAGAAGTCAGTAATTGCTGTCTAGGAAGGCTAAATTTTGGGGGTTACTGTTCCTACCCTGCATCCAAAGTTGTCTTTTGATACTTCAGGGCTAACCTGTGTCCCCACCAGAGGCCATATGTTGCAAGTGCACTTTGGAGTAACTCAGTGAGGTGGAGATGCTCTAGATATAGGGCAGAAAATCTCACCTCCATAGCGAGATCCATCTGCTGTTACAGCATTGAGAGAGAGGTTTGTCTGAATGTATCCAGGGCTTACAACCGTCACATCAATGTCATACTGCTCTACCTCTGCTCGTAGACAATCAAAGAAGGCCTGGGTAGCATGCTTAGAGGCAGCATCTGAAAAACAGGAAAAGGACTATGCACTACAGAGAAGAAGCTGAAGGAAGATTGACTCCCCTGAATGGGTTTTTCACTGCAATGCAGCCACTTCTCAGTAAGAACGCAGCAGCTGTTTTCCAGCTTCTAGGTTCGGTGTTTTGTTTTTTTTTTAGTGAATGGCAGCAACAGGTAGTGGGAGTGAGAGGCAATTTAGGAAGGCAAAATGTAAATACTCAAGTTGGAAACTGGCTAGGATCCTGAGCTTAATATCACAGCCATGCTAAAGCACCACGGAGTGAACCCGAGCTGCCTCCCACTCAGGATAAAGGAGACACGAAGCCTGGCTTGGGAAGCATTTGATAGGACGGGCTGGGGGAATGTGGTGCCAGCAGAGGAGGGCAGAGCTGGCATTCGCTGCCAAGTGCTCTGCTGGCCTACCCGCGCTGAGCCCTACGGACTTGCCGAGCAGGTTCAGGGCTTGGCTGCACACAAGTCCAAACCTGATCACACAAGCAGACAGGAACAGAGAAGTGTGGCCTAGGGCAGGATTTCCCCCTCTTAAACGGCCGAGTGACTCCTTTTGCTCACTCCCTTTCCATGTATGCTTGGTCACTACCACTGTGACTGCCATCACCTCAGCACGGCTGCAGGGCTGACGCCGGCAGCACAGAGCTTGGGGCAGGCTGCACACCCAGTCTGAGGACCTAGGCTGAGCTGAGCTCCGTGCTGCCGGGGCCGTGCAGCTCTGGGCACTGCGAGCAGCCTAGAAGCTCTTCAGAACACACTCCTCGGTGCAATCGTACCCCCATCATCTGCGAGACCAGATGGCCCAGACATTCCAGGCTCTCCTTCACTCTACATCATGCCCTACCACTCTTCTGCCATCCTCACTGTACTTTCCCATTTTTATGTTTATTTTCAGTGATTTACAGATGCTTGTATGCCAAACGGTCTCCTCCTAGTTCCTCCATCTTTTATAAGGCTTTCTCCAGTAATCTCACCAATATTATTTCTTGTCTTAACTGATTTAGCATGAAGAGTTTGCTGGATCAAGGTAACTGTTTAGGCTTTTATTTTTGGCGTTGGTTGTAATATGGCACTTCACAACTTATTAAAACAAAAAAGTCCCTACTTTCGTATAGGAGATTAACCAGGCAAACAGCAAGGATAAAATGCAATAAAATTATGGAATTAATCAGAAAGTTTATAGGAAATCTCAAGTGTTAAGACAGGAATATCAAACTGTTTTCAAGACACTGAAAACATATTCTCCTTCCCCATCCCTTAACAACTTTAGGACAGGGCTAAGATTTTGTATTTGAGAGTGCCTTCCTCAACAGCTGTGGGTGATTTGTGACCACATTAAGAATGATGCACAGCTCTGCCTTCCCTGCATGCAGCCAGCTCTACAGAGAGCTAAATGTGGAAGCAGTAGCCAAGTATTCATTCAGTATGCTGCCCAAATATGTCTTCCCCATCTTCTGTGGAGGTACTTACATGCAGATCTGAAAGGAATGCTTATTTTGCCTTGAACGCTGCTGATGGCCACAATGTGGCCTTGTCTCCTCTTGATCATGGAGGGGAGAAGTGCTAGAAAAGACAGAAAAGACCCATTCAGAATAACAGTCCTGCCATTACTGCTGTCAAGAATCAATGCTTTCAGAGCATTCAAAGATGCCTAAGTGAATTGCAGGATCCTCATTCAGTGTAGGGGCTGTGCAAGGGATAGCGCTTAGGATGCCTCTAACTGAAGCTCGAGTCTGGCTGGGACGTTCACCTATCGGGAGACTCCTTGTGCCAGTGAGGCTGCGCAAAGGCTGCTGTCGCTGTGATCTCCCACAGGCAGGTCAGCAGGACTTGCTCTTTTCTGCCACCAGCACTCTTTCCAATTCCTGCAGCTGACACACTCCAGGCTGAACTGCCTGTGTAACCAAAGCTTCCTAGGAAAGCTACAGCTTCACCTAAACCCATACTGTGTTCTCTAGGGTTTTATCGGAGCAGACGGGTTAACCATATCGTTCTATGTAAGTTCCTGCCAGACTAGAGTCAGGAGTTGTTTTAAAAAAGGTTGTACCTCTAATTAGGTACTTCCCGTGCAGTCACGCCCAAGCACCAACTTTAAGCCTGCCCATAAAACAAAACTTTCCTCCCCTCTTATACTGTGCTGTACCAAATACAATTACAAACGGAAGTGAAGCTGTGCTTAGTTGTGTTGGCCTGCAAAAGCTATCAGCCAAATCCACTGCCCCCCTGTAATGCGGCTCATGGGTACCTTTGGTGAGGGCTATGGGACCAAAGTAATTTGTTTCCATCACTTTCTTATCCACGTCCAGTCCTGTGTCCACAATTGTGCCTCGGAAACTGATGCCTGCATTGTTGATCAGTATGTCCACGTGACCCAAGTACTTCAGGATCTCTTCAGCAGCATTTAGGACAGTTTTAGTGTCCGAGAGGTCAAATACCACAGTGTGAGGTTTGTGTGTCTGTGAATAAACAAAAGTTGGCAAAAGACCAGTTCAGGCTGTGCTGTATGTGCTGCATGTTCACGCTTACGATGGGATTTCCCAGCTCTGGAGTGCAGAAGCAGGGCCGTCCAAACCTTGTGCAACTAGGGTGCCGCAGTTCCATTTGGTAGGAACACGTGAAAGAAGCAAGTTGTGCTGTCATCTTTCTCTGCTCCTGTAACCTGTCCCTTACACCAAAGCCTAGGAAAGGGGCAGGTGAGGTCTTCCTCAAGTACTAAAGTTTGCTATTGTCCTGTTAAAGAAGATGCATCTGAAATAGTAAAAAACTTAACCAGTGTGTCGTCTTCAGAAGCCAGCAATACCTTTTTTAGCCACTGCCAGAAGAATTAGACATCAAAAATAAAAGACAACTCAAGGAAAGTCACTTTTCCAGATTCAGTATATGATATCCAGATGCAAGGGGGTGTGGGCACTCTGCACTCTCCTATGCTTCCACTTCTATTACAAGGCAAGGACTCTTTCAGCTGGCTTATTTTTGTAGGGTTTTTACAAGATATGACATGTCAGCTTCACATACTCCTACAATAGCAATATGTATCCCTAACCGCAGAATTGCGTTTTTCCTGTTGCTCAACCCACAAGCAATTCCGTAACTTCTGTAATAACACTAACAGAAATCCCAGCCACACGAGACAACAAACCTCTCTTTCTTCCACACTTACGTTCTTTCGGTGATTGGTCATGGTAGAAAGCTCCTGCATCAGGTCTTTGAGTTTCTCGCTGTCTCTGCCACAGAGCACCAGCTTGGAGCCAGCTGCATGGAAGGCTTTCGCACATTCTTTGGAGGAAGCAAGGAAGAGAGAAAAGTAGATATTTGAATGAGGGAGACAAACAGCAGATCCACATCGTACCTGGTGATAGGCTAAAACGTTTTTTAGCTGGTAAGGGTCTAAGGTGGCTTTATTACTCCTGAGTGATAGGCTGATTTACAGTGAAGTCGTAGCAAGATGCCACTTTGCTGTGACTTTGACAGACGTGACAGTGGTGAGGCAGCTGGTGTGCTCACGGTTACTGTGCTGGTTATGCAGTTATTGTGCTGTCTATGCATCCTCCCCTATCAGCTGGTCGAATTTCCATGTGCCTCTTAATTTTTGACTATATGCCCTTCTTAAGAGGGACTGCTGTTACCTTGTGTGTCATCTAATGCAGCAGGGCCTAAGCTTAGGGATTTCGGTTTTAGTGAACACCTCTAAAGGTTTTGGAAGCCTTGGAGCTAATGGCTTCATCAAGGTGATGCTCTTCATCAGGCTGAAGAAGGGAGGCCATGCTCTTGTCCTCCTTTCAGTGCTACCAGCTACTGAGGCAATTGCATGTTCTTTTACCCTACCCCTCTGTGATCCAGTGAGACAAATTGCTTATTTGTGCAAGAGATAACAGTGGATGATAACAAAGAGTGTTTAAGAACACACAGTCATTAGAGGTGGTCTAGTATGTTAATAACTGGGAGTGAGGGGAAGAGCGTAAGATCTTGCCAATGCGTCAATAAATAAGGGAGGAAACTTCACTGTACAGTGCTGGAAATCTAAACCCAACAACACACAGCGCTTTATCTGCAGCCTGTGACAGCTGGAAGGTCCCTCCTGAGATACTAGTTCTGTCTCTTCTTGATGTGGAATACAAATTTTTTTACCTCTCCCAGCTCTTTGGTTGTGACAGGCAGCGAGGACCATTTCACCTCCTTTGGCCATTCAGTTACTGAACAGCACTATCCTCAATGACAAACTCACATGCAAAGACGGCATCAATTTAAGCTCTATTTATTTTATGAATGTACTCATCCTAATGAAAGGCCTTGATAGCAGAGAGCACCTTGTCTTCTCTTCAAGAAGCTTTTAAAGCAATTATAGAAAGCAGAATTAGAGAACGTATCAACTCACACAAAGAATACCCTTTATTTGGAAAAAAAACCCTCTGTTTTTATTTAGGAAGAAATACTCACTGGTGTTAATGTTGCCACGAGCTTGAATTTAGAATGGATGAATTTGTACCAAAAGAGAAAAGGTACCTTAATTTGGGGATGAGGGGCAGGGAGGAAGAGTGGAAAGTATGGCAGGATATCTGGAAATACAACAAACACGAATGCAGAACACCAGTTCTGGGAAGTTTTAGAGAAATAATTTGACTTCTTGGCTTTTTCAGGATCTAGAGAAAAGACCCCTGACAGCACAAGAACAGCATACTTGTTCCTTGTTTTGATGAACTCCATTTTATACAGCATGATTAAAATTTTCCTCAACAAATTTTGAGATTTTCTTGCATCAGAATTTGTGCTGGCTATAGTAGGGTTGTGCAAGCTATGTCTCTCAAAATTCAGAGCAACAGGAACTTTTTGCTCATTGGTGCTTTATTCCAATAGGTGCCCCTTCCACAACCCTCTCCTTGTCCTGCCTTTGGGGCCCTTCTTTCGGTACCTACCTTTTCCCAAGCCAGAGGTAGCCCCTGTGATTACGACCACCGCTTCCTGAAGGTAAGCTCGCATCCGCATCCACTGCAGTAGCCTAAAAACGGCAAAGATCCCCAAGCTGCCAAAAAGCAGCGGGATGATGACTGTGCTTGTGAAATCCATGAATTTTCCTTTCTGAACAGTTTTCCTAGAGCCACAGGATGAAAGGAAACAGACCATTTCACCATCAAGAAAGATTAGCAGGGGCTTGAAAACTAGGGAAATCCTTTTTCTTAACCGAGCCTTAGACCACCAATAAACCAATCCCATCTTCAACAGATTCACTCATCCCTTCATTTAGACTTTCAAAATATCACATTGGTACCCAATTTTAAGCATTGAAATGCCAATCTGGACATCCCAGCCAGACACTTAGTAGTGGATCTTGTCAGCTGTCATGTGACAAACTTGGGTTCAGAGATGCTGTTCCCACATTTTGCTCTAGATTCACTCTCTTGTACAAAGCGTATTTAGAGTGAAAGCTCCTCAGGGCTGGGATATGTCTCTGCATTCTTCTGATTGTAATAAAACCTCTTAGATTTCTCTAGAACAGCCAGTACCGCAGTATCTACATGCCAGAGACCAGTTACTGTATATTATCCCAGATGGATATAAGCCAGTCTATCTTCTGGAGGCTCAGAGTAGGGTTTTTTTTTCTCTGAGCGCATTATTTGCTTAATGCACTGAAATCTGTGCTTCCATCTCCAGTGTCTTTCACCACCTGTTAGTAGCGACAAGTTATCTAATTTAAATGAACCACATGTCCAACCTAGCAGGCTGAAGCCTACGTTCATGCTCTTTACTTTTATGCCAATGTTAATTCTGCAGTTTAACAACATGAACCTGTGTTCTTATAAACTGAAATTAAACCTGTGAACGAAACCCAAGCTAAAGGTATCTTAGCTTGCCCTGGAATTGGATTCTGATACCAATGCGGAGCCTAAATCTCCTTGCTAAGCCATTGCCCTCAAGGGAGTAGTTTATGTTACAGCTTACTACGTGGCCAAAGAGTAAGTGATACTTCTGCTGTGAAAAAGGTCACTAATTTTCCCACTGTATATACCCCCAAGCTTTTATGCTTGATGTCACAGTAAAGTCAGTTACAACCCCTTCCTGGAATCAATACAACTTTTGGGTTGCACAGAAAGTCAAAACCAAATATTAGTATATCTTCCCTGTTGTGCAGACAGAGTTTGAATTCTTGCAGTTTGACCTGCAAGATAGGTTTTTACCAGGAAGATATCGGAAAGGTCTGGGCATGCAAATCACACAGTACTTCAAACAAAAGGACAGCATGAGAAGCAGAAAACAAGAGGTAACTAATAATGCTAAGCCAGAATTCAGTGTCATTAAGTAGGACTGAGCGTGTACGGAGCTGAGGGGATGACAGGGGCTCTACGTGCCATGGAACAGAGCTAATATGGAAAATGTCAGGCTCTTCCAGATTTCCATTAGTGGCTTGGACAGAATTCCTCAAGTAGCTGGTCAGTGACAGACTAGCTTGCTGAACCAGTAGTGAACTGTATAAAATAAGTATTTCTGGAAGTATAACTAGAACACAATAAAAAAACACATAAAGATAGCTGAGCTAGCTCTAAATAAGCTTGACAAGGTCTAAAAATAAAACCATCAAGTTAATACACAGCTCTTCTCAAGGTACTATGGAACTTTTCATTCCTGAGCTAACTCAAGTATCTACAAAGTATTTCATTGTGTAATATACTGTGTATAATGCAGCAAGACATCCAGGCAACAAGCTCCCCCGGGTGTAGGGAGTATGCCCAAAGTGGGAAATCAGAAACCCAAAAGGAGGATTAAACTCATTCCGTGCAAAGCAGTGCACGAGAACAGCACTCAGCTGCTCAGACCAGCAGCTTATTCTTCCACCTCTTTGAAAGAGCGTGTATTTTGTACTGATTTACAGCGGAGGACTGGTAGAGTTGATTTAATGCACGAAAAGAGTTTATATCACCCCTGAAATAATTTCTGGGACGCTGGCCTTCTTTAGGCTGGATACACAGGAGGTTCTCCTTACTTGTTCATGTTCAGCTAGTCATCTGAAGCAGCCGCCCTCTCTATATTGTCCCATTTATTTATTTATTTTGCTCTCAAGAGTCTCTTGAGATTCAGAAGACAAGCTGTGGGCAGGGACAACAGGTGCTGTGCTGACATTGACCAGCGTGGCTTACAGGACAGGACATTTTGGAATCAAAAATCTTCGGCTCCCATTTAGGACCTTTCGTTATTTCCAAAGTGGGAGCTGACAGGTGGAGTGGCACTTCCTTCTGAGCCCATGTTGAAGCTGAGGCATTTTCAAAATCTGGCCCTGACCAGCTTTGCTTCTCATTTCAGTAAAATGCAGATGACAGCATAAAGCAGATAAAAAGGTAACTGGGAAGAGGGGGCTTTTCTGACACCTTTTCTAACTAAACCACCCTAGGAGATGGGAGGGAGTCCCTTGTTTGATTACAGCACAGTTCTTTCACATTCTTTGTCAAAAATAAAGGTTGACTTTGCAAGGATGGAACTCTCTGCTATGGGGGCTGGTAGAAAAGAGCCCCCAAGCCAACCAACTGAAAGCTAACCGTGTTTTGGTCACGTAGCATCCATTGCTCATCAGTATGAACTAGTTATCCCTGCTTAACTTATTCCTTAATTATATCACGTATTCATCTACTTTCTAAACAAAGAAGATTTGCCTTTAATCCTTTTTTCATTTGAAAAATCTTTCCTAGCCTTTTATTGTTTTTCTTTCTCTACCCCCCCATTATATACAGGAACTGGGCAAATTACGCAGTCCCTGCTGTAAGGCTACAGCAAGCCCTGAAGCCAGCCAGCAGCAACAACCCACTTTTGCGGCTCCCAGGCTAGTATGAATCAACAGGTAACCCCGTCTGATATATGGGGAGGGGAAGTATGGGATGGGGAAGGGAAAGACTGGATGAAGGAGAGGAGCATGAGAGAGAAGGACTAGCCGATCAGAGATGGAGATCCTTTTTTATTAGGGCATACAGTTGCAGTACTTTCTTCCAAGGAAGGTACTCAAATGGCCCCTTAAAGAGAGCCCCTGATGAAGAAAATCTCAGTTCAGTCAGGGTTGAGAAAGAGGAAAACCTTGTTGAACTAAATCATTTTGAAAAGAAGAAAGAATTCCTGTAGCACTTCAGACCTACAGCAACAAGTTTTCCTTTGATTTCATAGACTAGCTTATATCATAAACCCTTGAGCCCTTACTTTAGCTTGTCATATTGAACATGCTGAAGAAAATCATTGATAAAATAAGCATCAGTGGAACAAGAGAACATGGAAATCAGCTCAAGCCACATTGCAGTATGTTCAACAATATCCATCTTACAGACCCTAGTGCCAGGCTACTGACGCAACAGGGTGGCAGTTAAGTTCTGTTCAGTTTTTGGGGTTATTTGGTGGAAAGACCAAAGGAAAGAATTGATGCAACCTAAAGAAGTTATATTCTGTTCAGCATTAGGGTTACTTGCTGCAAAAGCCAGAAGAAAAAACTGCTGCCATCTGAAGGAGAATAAGATAGATCATAGAAAAATAAAAAGAAAAAAAAGACTTGATTCACATCAACATAAATGCTAAGTTGCAAGACAAAGGCTGGGAAGAGAAGATAAAAAGCATAAAACCCAACTTAAGATAGGTGACACTCTGAAGTAGCTGAAGACATCTCAGGACAGATAATGCCATGTCACATTAAAAACATGGGGGAGGGCAGGGAACACCTGGGTTTCCACACTTAGTTCAAGATGAACTGGTTATCCTCAGACCTGCTCAAAGGTCTGAGACCCCACTGTCACCTTTGTTCACAAATGTGAGTATTCATGCCAAAAAAAAGTGTTATTAATTCTTAACAGATGATGTTTATGACACTAGGTTATTGGCAGGAGAGAAGCCACTGCTCATAATTGGTTCAAATAAGGTCCTGTAATTCTCAGTTCTCCATCCCAAAAGGCAGGACTGGAACATGCCAGTTATTAGACAGCAGAA
Organism: Chroicocephalus ridibundus; assembly: GCF_963924245.1. NCBI lineage: Eukaryota > Metazoa > Chordata > Aves > Charadriiformes > Laridae > Chroicocephalus > Chroicocephalus ridibundus. The sequence continues at coordinate 52,976,992 of NC_086291.1, read as the reverse complement.
ATAAGAACACTGATAACGTAAGCAAATACAGATGATTGGAAGCTTTTTGAAAGGCTTACCATAAAATAAATCACAGAAATCCATTAAAAACAACAAAAAAAATGCTCTTTAAAATAAAACTGGATGTTATCCCATAAAAGCCAGGACAATGATTTCTGAAGGAACAAGGATCTTGTTAATAAGGTCAAGAGTGCACTAAAGGCAGCAAAGATGAGATCAAGTCCTAAAAGAAACTAAAAGGGTGATAGTTTCCCTAAACAACACCTATTCTCCTTTAGCTTCAGCCATTTAGAATCACAATGTCCTTTACATGACAAATGGCAGCAACTGGGAGGCTATTTTCAGAAATCAAAAGGTGTTATTTAAAAGGTGGGGGGATAAAAGGAAGGAATAAAAATATTTTTTTCTAAAGAAGCCCTTGTCCAGAAGCACAGCAGCTTTAAGTTTGATTAGCTACCAACTTTAGTCTGAAGAAAGCACAATATCCTACCTTTGAAAAGAACTGACTTGCCAGTGACTCTGTGAGACGGTGTCTCCCTCCGGTCTTTTAACAGGACAGACCTGACTTAAATTTGGAAATGGCAGCAGTCCAAGCAAATGCGCTCTGTCCAATGCTAGCGCAGCCAAGAACAGCCTCTAAAAGCAAACCTCAGGAATACAGTCTGTGACCTTTGAAACGTGGGGGTAATTTAACCCCCAGATTAAAAAGATAGAGGTGAATTCAAAATGATACAAAATTTACAATGACCCCCTGGTTATTTCTAGTACTAAGCAGATAATTTCTAGTATTGAATACAGAACATCCATAAAGACCAATACCAGTCTGTCCACGCTCTAGATGGGGAAGAAAAAAAAAAGGCAATTTATTAATCATCTGCAATCCCTATTACTGTAATTAGTTTTGGGGCATATGCTGATTTTATAGAGCACACTCTAAAATGGATATGATGCTAATTAAAAGAAAATAAACTTTTAAATTCTTCCCTTTGGATTCTTGAGAACGTTGAGCACAACTGAACGGACAGATGAGTTTCTCATCACACTCTGCATCAAAACCCGGCATTTACTGGGGAAATGGGCATTCCCTCCAGCAGGCGAAATTCACTAAATCCCTTATAAGCCATGTTTGACAGGAGAAAAATGAGCATTACTTGCATTTTATGTAAGCTAAACAGTTTTACTGACCCAACTGCTTTGGAAAGAAACTGAAATCAAACTTACAGGCATCTAAGCCAGGGGGAAAAAAAAAAAAAGTCATATAGCATTGCCTGTTAAATCAGTGATTTAATATAAGCCAATGGAAAAGTTGCTGACAATTTCTCTGATGCACAAGATCCCCATAAATGGTTAAGTACAACTTCAAAAAACTCATTCAAAACCCAATGAGAAAAGACAGCGATTACATTAATTCAAACAACTGAATTACTGAAATGCCAGTGTGCACTTATGTGCTTACATAATCAGCTTTCATTCCAAACTTTATCACCAGTAAATAACGTAAAAAATACACTGCGGTCATCAGAAACCAGTAAAACTCCTAAGAAGGAACGCGGAGACAGAGCTCCTCACTACACTACAACCATTTTGAACAGAGAAGGGGTTCAGGAGCAGGAATACAGTAACCCAGCTGGAATTCTCAAAACAAATTATGGCAACTGGTATTATGAAGAGTGCCACGGAAGTGCTACGCACCAGTAGCTGGTAGGTCTCATTCTAAGTAGCTGGCAACAATGAACAATTATTTAGGTTTGCTGAGGGGTGGGTAAGTATCAGTTGTAATATTTTGAATTGACTTTTTCTAGTGCAGTTTGAACAAGCTACCATCTCGCGAGCATTACTTGAAGCAACATCTGCTGTATTTCAGTAGTCATTCAACCGGCATCCTGCTTATGTTTTTACATAATTGTTATGCAAAACAACCACCTCGCCCTATAGTACGAGGAGGGGAGAATGTTTCTAACACATAAAAAACAGACTGGACTTGAGAAACCATCTTCTCATAAATCTTCCTGCCACTTTTATTCGAGTTATAAGCTTCATTTCAAACCCTCACCTCAAAAATCTATTGGTGTGTTTGTGACACACACTCTATTGGTGTGTTTGTGACACAAACAAAGGTAAGTAAAAGTGGCATAATTAGAAAATTAAAACGTTTGCTGTGCCAAAACACGTATTTCGCAGGCATTTACCAAATCAAGAATCACCTAAAACGTAGTGAGAATAAAACTTGGCCTAGCGTCTCTCCCCGCCCTGATCTGTATGTAGATATATATTTAATAGCTGTGCAGTGATGAACTATGCACTCGAGAGCACAGCGTTTCCCTGCGCATGTATAAGGCCAGGTTCGCCCAGCCTCGCGCGTCTGCCAGCCGTCCCTCCCCCGGAGGAGCGCACCCGCAGCCCCCGCGGCACCTCCCGGTGGGTTCCCCGGGGAGGTATCGGCGGGCGGAGGTGGGCAAGGCCGCAGGGTGACAGCGGGCTGACAGCAGCCCCGCTCGCTACTGAGGGGCTGCCTCCCCGCCGGGAAGGGGCCGGGGCTGGGACCAAGCGGAGCGGGAGGCCCTAGGGGGGGAGACCGGGCCCTACCTGGCTACCGCTGTCACCATGACCACCGCCGGAAGTGCCGCCAGGCTGCGCATGCGCCTGAGGCGCCGCCGGGGAGAGGCGGGACTTCCGCCAGCGCGCCCAATGACAGACGGCTCCTCCGCCACGCCAACCGGAAGTGCCCCTGCGGGTGTTCTGGCTTACCCGCTGGGCCGAGGCGCGGGGCCCGTTCCGCCCGCGGCAGCTCCAGGGCTCAGGGGTGTCACCCGGGGAGCGGGGCTCCGGCTCTCCCCACGGGCGTTGCTTATCCCCTGCTTCCTCCCAGGGTCGCCTCCGGCCCAGCTGCTCGGTGGGGTTTGCCGGAGCGGGCGGGGAGCGCCCGAGCTCCGTCCCTGGGGCAAGGGAGGGCCAGGATATGGGTAAGGGGGAAAAACGGGTTGGTGGGTGCAGGTTGGCTTTGCCAAACCTCTGCACCTGGGGCTTATTTTTACCGTCAGACTCAAGACATAGAAATTTGGCTGTTCGGAAGCAGCAGAGCTGGGCGGGCTGTATCTGTGGCTTGTTTTGGGGGAGTCTTCTGTAATTACCGATTTGACCTCCGAACAGGGTCTTTGACGAGCTTGGAATGGACCCGTTTGAAATGGTCATTATTTTATGTGGACTGACCTATATTCTCTTCGTTTCTTTGACATCTCTGCCTGAAAGTTGAAGATGGAGAAACTGCTTGCAGTGAGACTGTGCAATACGTGACTGTGAGGAAGAATGGATGCCAAATTCCTGTACAAGGAGACAAAGAGGCATTTCTGCAGAGTGCCTTTCAAAGCCATGGTTGGGGAAAAATCTTACTTCTCCGTTTTTAAATGAGCTGTTTGCAGTGATGCTCACAGACTGCAGTGGTGGTATGGAAACATTTCAGTTTGTCTGTGATGAAATGGGGCCTGAATGTGCTACAGGTTCTGTAGCTTTAAATCTCCTTGTTGAGGCAATGGCACTGAAAACGGGCTTTAGAGCTGGCCAGGTGGTAGCACAAACCTGACCAGGCCTTTGGAAACCTAGGGCCCCACTGATCCCAAAGTCCAAATGGACTTGGTGTAAGAAGCTTTCACCCTCAGGAAGAAAAGGGTGCACAGTTTCATCCCAGGACAGGGATCTTTCCCACCTATTTGTTGTGGTGTGCGTGAGCAAAAGATACGTTTCTGGAGGCAGTTGGAAATACTTTAGCATTATCCAGAGACAAAAGCAGTTAATCCCAGATGTCTCTTCTCTGTGAACAGCAGCGAGATAAGCAATAGCTTTTTACGTCAGCTATTTGAAAGACAGTTTTATCATAAGTTTTTATAAGAGTGTTCTGCTCCTCTCTTATAATAAGGAAAAATACACTGAAACTGTTAATTCATTTCAATAAGTTTGCCATTAGTAAGGGATCAATATTTCAGGAAAAAGGAGAAAAGAATTCAGGATCTTCCTATAAAAATCGCATTCTGAAAGGTGTAATGGTAATGGCTGGTTTTGGCTTTAGGACCAATATGAAATTAAAGGAAAGAATCAATTATATTTACACAAATGATACTGAAAAATAAAAAACAGAAGAAGGTGATTTATGTCATGGCAACTTTACTGGGAAGCTGTAGTCAGTTCGGTCTTCTGAAAATTGGAGCTGGACAAGGCATTTCAGATCATCTTTCCCACCAAAGCAGGGCAGGATGAGATGTAGCCTAATGCCTTCTCTTTCTTACAGGGCAGTAGTTGCTTGAGAGCTCTGTCCAAGCTCCTGTGGTCGTTTACCTGCTATCTGCCAGCCTGTTTATTTTAACAGGGAATAGTCTGTCACCAGAAGTTGTGGTGAAGTTGTGGTGGTGAAGTTGTTTGAAACCAAGTGCCCTGCAGTGATTGTTCGAGTAGCGAGTCATATAGCAAAGGGCTAGACTGGAGTCGCAATTAGAGAAGGAAATTCATTGAACTAAGGCTCGACTTTGTTGCTTTGATTGGGATTCTGTTTTCTTAGCTTAACCTAGTGTAATTAGCAACAAATTCAGTGTTGATTTAAACCTGCTGATTCACACGTTGCATGGCAGTTGGGTGAATTACTTATGCCTTTCTTCTCAGAAACATTAGAGGGGAGTCTATCCTGAATCAAGGACGTTTGTTTTAGAGACCATACAGGCCTGACTGGTGAATGTTGGTATAGTCTTCTAAAACTATGCCTGTTGTTTTTATTAGCACTGGGTCTGCTCTTTTCTTTCTCACTGTGTCAAGCCAGAGCTGCAAAGGGCTGGAATCCTTTTAGCATTTTACTTCCGTGACAAACATCCTGCTGTTCTGTCACTGCCCTCCTGAAACGTAGGAGCTCTTTTTTGACGGGGGAAAATACCTCCGAACTGAAAGAACTGTTTGCAGTCGTGTTTGGTGACATCTGCTTTACTGCAAGCATCACTGAATGCAAATCTACAGCCTTTTAACCCTATTCTCTAGGGCAGCAATTTTGTGCTCTAGTTCTTCCACACTCTTATTTGTCACCTTTTTCCAAGGGGTATAAGATGTAGCTTCTCTCTTAAAGAAAAGCTTTGGTTGCTTACACGACAAGCGAAGATCTGTGCAGAGATCCCCATAGGGTAACAAAAACCTTACCCAGGGAAAACATCCTTGAACTAGTTTGAACTGAAAGCTCCAAATTTCACTGTGCCTTTGGCTGGAAAATGTAAATGTTCAAAGTGCTGGGGCATGATTAAAGATTTTTCTTGTCTCAGCCTCTGATGCAAGAGGGCAGACTCTCCCCCTCCCCTCCCTGCTTGCATAGATTTGCTTTGTAGGAGTGAATGAAAACAGACTTGGGTGTTAGGGGAAGAAACAGGATCTAAGGTAGAAAATAGAGAAAGAAGGGCTTCGGCTTCTTGGAGCTTTTTCCATTCTTTGCCCCTGCAGCTCTGTGCAGATCAGTCGTCTGTGACCCTTCCAGGCAGCGGACCCGAGAAGATGGTCCTCATTTTTGTGCCAGTTACCGTTCTGGTTTGGAACTGGGCTCAGACTTGAGGACATCAAACACCTTTTGGGGGAACTCTTGCTGGACACCAGTCTCTCAGCTCTTCTCGCTGGCAGAATTTTGCTCTAGGTTCAGTTCACTGCACTCACAGGTTTTTGCAGCACCCAGGTCTTTTTTTTTTTTTTTTTTTTTAGTTTCTAGGAGGCTTGGTTCCAGTTTTTTATAATTACTGTCTTCTCCAGACCCCGCACTGCAGCATTTTCCAAGCTCAGTATGAAAACAGTGTAGGCTCAGTGAGACTGCATTTCTGATGTATTATCATGCTGCAAATTCCTGATCTTTGCAGCTAACCCAAAAGCCAGGGAAGAGGGAGCAATATCCTCTTCTCCTGCAGCTAAAGATCCTCAAACATACACCACAACCGTTTTAACCGAGTCGAACGCCTCCAGGGGAGCCAGTGCTGTTTTGTCACGCACAGAAATGGAGACATGACAGAGCTGAGGTACCATTTCATTGCTTTAATTGCTGAGTGGACAGCTCAGGCCGGGTGTATAGAAATACCTCCTACCTGCAGCTTAGCTGATCTCGGGATATCCAACCCCATCTTTCCCTCCTGCCTTCCCTCTTTCTTTTAGAGTGGTAAAAGCAGGTAAGGTCTGAGGGCTGGGCCCCCAAGAGCTGTAAGGCAGCAGGCACATATGCAGAGAAGCGTATATCTCACCCCTCCTCTGCGTTTTGGTGGGTTAGGAAAGAGTTAAATGACAACAGAGGGAGAGGCTGTGCTATTGTTCAGGCATCCCTGGGTCCAGGGTGGCTGATCTCTATTCCCGGATCTGCCTCTGGTTTCCTGCATGACCTTGGACCGGTCACTTACCTTTTCTTTTCCTTAGCTCCCAAATTATAACATGGAAATCATTCTCTTCTGCGGTGCCTCGTTCCCTGCGGGTTTCAGGGTGGTTGAGATGATGGGAGGAGGAGAAGGCATTTCCACTGGAGAAATATTTACATAGAGGGTAGCAATTTTTGGACATGTTCTTGTTTGCTCAGATAGAGCGCGGGCTGTGCATATGGTGAGATTTGGTTTTTTTAGTAGGCAAACCTGTGGTGAAAGTCAAATTCCATTTGTCGCGGATGCAGCTGCCCGAGAGCAATGCCAGCTGCAGTGATCCTTTTCTTCACTAGATGGTGCTTTTGATCAAAGAGTTGAATAACGGCAGTTCTTTTTCTGCACAGAACTTCCTAATTTTTTTCTTCCCCAGTCTCCATTCTTTCCCCTCTTCTTTCTGTGCCTTAACACTACGGGGAACGCTTAATGATGCTGGATATTGAGCAAGGCTAATCTGGTGGTAACACAGGCTCCAAGCCACCCGCACCCACCAGCCAGCTTGTCTGCTGGGCTTTGGTTTTTGAAGCGTGTATCAGTGCTGCTGGGCTGTGGCAGAGAATTGAATTCTTTCCGTGTTTTCTATTCCCATAAGGAAAAGGCTTCAAAGAGCGGGTCCCCTCCCCCTCTCTGCTGGTGAAGGGCATTTAGGGAAGCTGGGGAAAAAAAAATCCAGCTCTGACAGAGGCATTTATTTAACAAACCACTGCTTTTCCCTACCTTAGCCGGAGATTGCTTGGTTGTTTCTTTTTTCAAAAAGGGAATTGCTGTGTTTATATCCATCTTTGTATTCAGGAGATGGTTACCTAGCCAAGGTCATTGCTGCTGCATGCCAGTACCACGCAGCGAGCCAGCCTCCTCTTCCTTGAATGAGCGCTGATTTCAGCAAGGCTTCCCCAGGTAAAGAACAGGAGAAGGCTTGAATCTGCCAGTGCAGGGTAGAGGAAGCCCCCAAGAACAGCCTTCCCTGTTATAAAGGCAGCAGAGGAGATGAATGAAATCGTAATCAAACATTTCCTGTGCAGACATGCACGGGGACCGGTTATTAGCTCGTAGAGCATGAGGCACAGCGGGGTGTGTGGTGTGCTGTCATCGCTCGTGTCGGTGTGTGCAGGGCAAATCGGGCAGATGGCCCCCAGCACCGCAGTCCGGCACATGCAGACGGTAACCGTCCTGTGCTGGCCCCTTCCCGGTCTGTCCCGAGGCTGTGGCTCCTCTGTCTCTCGCCTGCAGCCATGACGTTTGCTCACATTCCTGCCCTCGCAGGGCTACCTGTAGCCCGCGGAGCCCGCTCCTCCCTGCCAGGCCACCGCGCACGCTGCAGCCCTGCATCCGGACAGTCCCACCACCGGGGAGGGCGCGAGGTTACATCACTCACGGCTCCCTCCCCCGTGGAATTTTACAAACATTAATGAATGGGGCTGGATCGCTGCTATGACGCCAGTCAGCCGTGTACAGATTTATAGTCCGAGGCCAGGAGAGATTATGCCTCTGGCATGGCACCAATGACAGCAGTTCCGTGTGTGCACTGACAAGCCCACAAGGCCGGTTCCCGCAGCAGCCCTGTCCTCACGTGCTGCATGTCATGCCGATGGCAGTGACGTCCCCACAGCAGGGACACGATGCTGTGCTAAACTGCAGTGTGACACAAAACTCCTCTCGGGACTGGGAGCTGACAGTGATTTCTTTGTCATTCCCCCGTCCTCATCTTCCCACCGCACATACATTTGTTCATCGTTAGTAAGATATTGCTGATGACTAAACCCCGGGTCTTGCGGCACAGAGAAGCCGTTTGAAGGAGCAGCCCAGAACTGCGGGGTTCAAACTCGTACGGAGAGCGAGAAGTGGGGACAGTGCATTTCCTCACGTCTGTTGGATCTGGAGAGCAAACCCCTCTCCCAGTCCCTCCTGGCTGAGAGGGAATTGCATCACTGGCGCGTGCAGATTATTTATTTTTTTTTTTCTGAAACATGCTTGTTTTATTGATGGAATTTGCCAGCGTGTCCCAAATTATGTGATTCTGAAATTTAAAAGCAACCTACCTGTGTGGGGGAGAGGACGAGTGGTTTTGGCTTTGCAATCTGGCTCTTCCCTCCCTCCTCCCTTTTCCCCACATCCCCATGTGTTATGGAGCCAGCTGCTCCCGGAATAGTTTGGGAATGAAATGTCACCGTTTGAAACTGGTGAGTCACACTTTTTGAAGGAGCGGGGAGGGGGGAGTGTGTGTGTGTGTGGGGGGGAGACTATGAAATCTTGCGGCGTGGCAGAGCGTCTCCTGGTGAGTACAGAGCGAGATTTTTAAAACCACAGGCTCCCTGATGATGGAGTCGAGGGGCTTTGAATAAAGGCTGCTGGGTGTGTCTGTGCTGGGTTTTTTGGGGTTTTTTTGGGTTTTTGTTTTTTTTTTTTTTGCAGGAAGATCTCAAAACCCTCTGCAAACTTTAATTGTCCTCCTTCGCCATGCCCGCTGCAGCTGGATCCTAGTGCCTCCTCCGACAGGACTAGGCTGTATCTGTCTGACAACACACCTACAGTGACTCTCTTAATTAAGTCTCCCCGCACCGCTGTGAGGTATGTAATTACAGTGAGACCTGACTTAAGCAACCACTCGAGGGACTAACAAAAAAAAAATTCTTTACCAGAGCAGGAAGGAGCAGAATTTTACTGAATACATTTTTGGGGCTGTTTTAGGGGAAGTTTGTTAAACAAAAGGGGTTAATTATGTTGGTTTCTTCTCAGTGTATCCCAATATTAGGACGACGCCTTTAATACACTGGTTGTTAACATAATCAGGGTTTTTTTTTTTCCTTCCAAAAGGATACTTGAGGTCTTTTAACAGGGATTGCTATTAAAAAAAAAAAAGTGTCAATTAGTGCAAATGGTGGCAATGGTCTTACGAAATGAACTGTTGTTTATCAGAAGCTGAGTAGTTGTCCCTCCCTGCCCAAACCTTGTCCAGTGGTAAAAATATTTAGTCAAAAGGCAACATTTGGGATTCCTGCTCTATTACAACCATACAACCACCCGTTTTCATGACTCTACGCGGCAGCTCTGCCTCGTGGGTACTAGGAATTGAGTGTCTTCAACTCAACTACCGCTGTAGTGGTGTCTCCCAAAAGAGGGTGTCTCCCAAAGAGCTGGTGTTGGGTGTCTCCCAAAGAGCTCTAGCGGTTCCAGGAGAACTGATTTTCGGTGTCGCTGCCCCAGCCCGCTCTCAGGGGTCTCTGACCAGTCCCCGAGGTGACAGGCTGGACAGTGCGTTCACCATCCTCAGCCCAACATATTAATCTCAGCTGCCGGCTATTTCAGGTTGCATTAACATTCCAAGCACTGGACTGCAGTGGCCGTGGAGAAGACATGCCACCCATTTTGCAGCCTCTGCTTTGACAGTAACAATCTCCAGCTGAAAGACGGGAAGAAGCTGGAAATAGTAATATCATAAATGGTCCCAGTATGGGCTGGCAGGCTTCCCCTCGAGTCCCACCTTCGGTGGCATCCTGAATACATTCTGTGAGTAAAAGTCCCAAATTGCAAGCCAAGCTATGCAGCTAACTTAGTGGAGATTTTGCAAGCGTAAGCCCAAGGGGGTTTGATGCCATCTCTGTCTATTTTATTTGGAAGACTGAGCTAGTAGCAAGATTTTATGAAGTGTGCATTTCTATCTCAGATTTTAGATAGTGTTAACTAGAAACCCACATATTCTGTCGTCACTGGATGTGACAAAAATAATCCCTGGCTGCAGAAACTTGCTGCAGAGGTTTTGTTTAAGACAAAATAAAACAACCTCAGAGACAACCTTGAGAAGCCAAATCTGGGTGACATTCCACATGCCTTTTTCTCAGCAGCAAAGCCTGCTTATCAGCCCCACTCTTTTCTCTTTTGTGTATCATTGTTGCCTTTTTTTCTTAACTCGGAATGTCTCAGTGATTTGGCTTACGCTGCGGGGCCGCAAAGAGTTGAACCAGCAATGTTGCAGGAGCTGAAGTTGCAGCAGCGACGTAGGAGTGAGCCACGGAACCGGGTAAGAAAAGGGTAACCCTACGGGTACCTGCTACACCATCAAGTCTGAACTTTCGGATGTTCCAAACCAGTAACTCTAAGAGATGTGAAGGCCAGCGGATCGTCAGCTCTGAAGCATAATGACAGTATTTTAGTGCTTGATACTGTCTTAGCCTCTGTTTCTTCGAGGATAGGTCTCTACCTGGCATGTTTACCTCCACAGATCACTAATGGGGATTCCCATTATCTACACTTTCCTGCAGATAACTCCTGAGGTAATGCTGGGCATGATCGGTACAAATACATCCTCCTGAAAAATAACTTATTTCTTAGAATGAGGTTAGTGTCATTTCAAATTGAGTAACAAAAGATGTGACCGTCCGACTCACTGAACTACTGAATTCACATTTGAAGTCTCAAAGATGGGTGATGATTTCTTTATAACTTCATGGGTTTTTGCACAAATCAAAGGATTTTGCCTCATCACCTACTGTGGGATTTCCCGGGCTGCCTGAGACCAGACATCCTCAGCCTCTTAGACCTTGGCAAAACTGACACGTGATGTGTGGAAGTCTTCCTAACATGAACAAGCATTTCAGGTCATTCTGAAAGGCCAAGATTACTACCGATTTGGGTTTGTTGGGGTTTTTTTGGGGGGGTTGGTGGGAAGGGACAACTGAAATGACGTTTTACATTCATTAGGGGAGCATTGTCAGAACACAATAGAAGAACAGACAAAACCCAGTCCAGATTCTGTGGTATTTCCTAAAGGGCTCCCTCTGGCACATGGCTATTCCCTGCCAATCCTTTTGTATTGTTTTTGATAATGAATAGAAGCTGAACAGATGATTGTTGCATTGTCCATTAAGTGATTCATTTACATTAAACTGCACTCCAAAAGTAGGCTTTGGGTGGACTTTTTTAGTCACTTCAGTTATTTATTTATACAGTCTAATCACCATCTTTTAACTCTCCACTGTACATAATTATTTCCTGATTGCTTCAGCTAAATTACATGGGGTGTAGCTCCTCTGAAGTCAGTGGTCCAACAAGCCCTGACATAAGAAGCAGCATCTCTGCATTGTCAAAGATGCTTCATTTTGAATGGCCACCTCTAGAAAACTCCCCCTGTTTAGGGACGGTGCTGAGGCTCTTGAGCATCTGTGGGTCCTTAGTCTCCTTGGTCCCTTTCTCTGAAAGGCGAGTTACGAAGCATAAACTTTGCTGCATGAACCGTCACAGTTCCACTGATTTCCTCATTAATCTCTCAACTCCGGCTGCATGTCTGCACCAAGGTTTCTTTATTAACCCAGGGCTTCCATTACAGTTTCACGCTTTTCTTACAGAGGTCAAAAGTTTTGGTTTGTTTTGTTTTGCAGGGTGTGACAGATGTTCTGTGCTTGAGGGCATATTGACAGTACTGCAGTTACAAGAACTTCAGTGTAAGAAGCTATTTAGCCTCAAATCCACATCCAGAACTGCAGGTTCACTAATTTGGATGTACTAATGACCCATACTGAAGGGCTTTTTGATGGTTGAAGAATATAAGGAAATCAACACTCTAGGCCTTTCCATCTCCCCTTGTCTGAGAAGTTGTGTGACTTTGCATTTGTTGAATAGTTGTAGTTACAGCCCAAAAGTCCCGATTTCCTAGTTATTCTCAGTTCCCCATTTGATGTACCACAAAGAGAGGTTCAGTGTGGGCTTTTGGTTCTGTCTGTGTCAAAAAGTAGAATCTGGGGCAAGGCAGCAAAATAGTGATGCAGAGAGGGGAAGGGAACGGTTCTAATACTGTTGAGTTGTTCATATAATATGGCCTAGGATTAAATCTCCCAGGGCAGAGCAAAGCAGCCTTTGCAGTCTTCTGGGACGTTTTCTTAGTCTCTTCTGTGCCTAGGTAGAAAAGAAAGAACAGAAGTTTGTTTTGAAGAGTTTCTATGCCTGTACCTGCCAAGATGAGGCAAGAAAGAGATTGACTCTTTGCAACCAGTTTCCGATCAACTCGTACGCCAAATGAACAGGGAGGACAAGTACGTTCCAGTACCACTGTAGCATTCCAGCTGCGAAAGACATCGCACTCCAGCTCTTTGCCATTCTCTGCTGCTCCAGCTACAGAGCCTGGGCAGAGGCTGCTGCAAGGCTACCTAAAGTTTAGGCTTCTGTGTGTGTTACGTTTCTGTTACCCTGCTTCAGAAACTGCCTTTGCCTGGTCTGTCATTAACTTTCCGCCCCTTAGGATCTCCCTGAGCTTTAGCTTTCTTTTGGGTTATATGGGATCTTCACAAGCCCAGATGAAACTCAGCAGATGCGCAAACAAACCCAGCCCTCCCCCTGCATAAAGCCACAAAGTGTTGCTAGGGTTTCCCCTGCTGCCTTCCACTTTAACCCTCCAGCGTTGCTCTTCTTGTATTCTTGCTCTCCCAGGAGCCCACATCGCTCTGTGTTTAGTGGCAGGCGATGAAATCAAACCGTGCATTAGCAGCTCCATAATAGCTTTGCTCAGTGGAACCCAGCTTCCTTCATTAATCCAGAAAATGAGAGTTGTTTTCGTACATTTGAGAAGCTAATTATTTAAGTGCTGGGAATTAAGGCTCATCAGATACTGGAGACTGATTTTGGTTTTGCTTCCCAGGGGATGGACTGAGATGGAAGGAAGCTGGTTTTGCACAGGTGTGCAGAACGGTAACTCACCAGTACTCGGAGCAGGGAACAATAGTGTGCAGATCCTTGTCTACCTTGAGCATAAAAGCCCTTCTCTTCATACATCCCTTTTCTTCCAGATATCATCCAATGATTCTTCCCATTGAAATAGATTTTTTTTTAAGTCACCACTGATCAAATAACTCTATAGCTTTATTCTTTTCTGCCATGAAAAGATGTACCCCACTTGTGGTTGACCTAGACTGAATATTTTGCAATAAAACAATAACGCCTTGTCTCAGCTGGGTTTTTAGAGAGGGAAGACAGCTCACATCAGTTGTCCTTCTATAACCAATTCTCCTTCAGCCTTACCTTTGATCACCATACTCAGAGAGGGGTTTCAATAGACCGGCGGCTGTCTAACCTAGTGAGGGACCTTCCGGTGGCTTGGGAAACAGAAGATGAATTGGGTGAAAACCCCCCATGTCTGTGGGAAACCACAGACCAGGACAGATCTGTTGTTATAAGCAAAGTTTTTACAACAGAATGACTTTCAACAGTAGATGGGTGCTTTTGACATTCTTCACAGAAAATCCATTGATGCTATTGCCAATCACGATATGCTAAAGAATGAGGATTTGGTTACGATAGCGTCACTGGATGGATCCACTCTTTCTTACAAGCAGCTTGCCAAGAACTAATTTTTCATTTTTACTGAGATAGCCAACGTCTTGTGTTGTCTTCAGAGACTAAGGGAGGGAACTTTTCTGTGTGTTCGGTTGAAGCCAGATGTTAAAGTATTGTCTGGATGTAATTGACTTGACAAATAGCAGGAGTGACATTTTAGCTCCATTTAAGTCAGTGGCAAAATTCCTGTTGAGTTCAACTGGGGCCAAGATTTCATCCTATGACTGCTGATGGGAAATCTAACAAACAATCTCCAGAAAAATAAGCGGAGGCGTTCTGTTTTTCCAGGACTTTTCAACCTATGGGCCGTGAACCCTTGGAATTCTGTGCAGTACTTTGAAGAGGTCTGCAAAAGATCACAATGACAAGGAAGCTTATTGTCAGTAGGTTTAAATTAGCTATACAAGGATCCATTATTCCAAGGGAAAACTTCAGGAGTCGATTACAAAATTCTAAGTCAACTCAATCCATTGTAATCCACCTGTCTTTGTACTCCTTGGACTAACAGGCATCCTTCTGGCAGGACCTGTGCAGCTGAACTAACACTTTGTCATTGAATATTGTGGATTTAAGCAGCCAGTCTGTCCCCTGTGTAGGACTGAGCCACGTGGAGACCTCTAATCTGGCACCTATTTACCAGTGGATTGGGCTCAAAACAAAACCTTTGTTTTAGAGAAGCTGGTGTAACTGGGAGTACACAACCAATTCATTTTTGCAGCAAGGTCAGTAGTTTGTCCCTGAGATAAATGAGAAGGTACACAGTGTTCTCCCTACAGGCTGCGAGGTGTCTGAAGTATCTCAGATGAACTTTATTGGGAACTAAAGGCAATCAGCTTCAGGCAGAGTCATGCAACACACTCTATCTATGATATCTCCGGAGGTTTAAGCTCTGCGGTCGGACATACAACCTGATGTGCTTTAAAGGCTTTGGATTAAGTAACGGCAGTACTACTTAGATGGAAGTTCATAATGCTTAGATGGAAAAAAAAAAAAGGCTTGAGCTAGGGGGAAAAAAAAAAATCACTAAAGCTTTAAATATAGCATAATTTTAAAATGTTAAAAGTGTTCTGTTTAGGGTTTTAAAATTTTTTCCATGTGGGTTTTGGTAAGCGAAGTTGTTCTGTAAGTTCTTTCCTGTTAAGATGGTGGGAGAATTTGTCTTCTTTAGAAAAAATGCGAGAGAGGTACTGAGGAATCTTTTTGTATCTACAGAATCTTTTTGGAATCTACATGTATTATGTATTGGTTTTTGCATGGAGAGTCCTTGTGCTGGCAGGAGCAAACAGAATCTTTGTGATGAGAACAAGACACCATTACTGGGCATAACACGTGCACACAGGCTGACTTCTCTGTGTCTCTTAGTAGAAGATGAAATGAGGTTCGTATCTGAAGACCTGGGTCCAGGGGAAGCCAAAAAGGCTTCCACAATCCTACCACAGAATACCCAAGCCGTGCTTCTCTCCTCTTGATATGGAGGAGTGCCTACTTAGGAGCCTGCTTTGATTGCTCTACCAGAAGCTGGAAAACACTTAAGGAGTGCTACTTTATGGTAACGTATTCCTGAGTTCCTTTTTAGTTCTACCAAGCATGTGGAGAATTAAGAACTTTGCAAGCTATTCAGTCCTTGAGTTTCAAACCAGCAAGCAATGCAAGCTCCTCAATAGCCCCTTCAAATTAATTTTTGGAGCCCGGGTCTTCAGTCTAAGGGAAAGGTTCGTGTTTACCTGGGAACTGAATTGGACATGTTAACACATATCATGTGGAAAAGCATTCCCAAGTGATAAAGTAGCAGTTGATTCATGGCTATCCAGCAAATTCTAGAAGTGCCACCTTGGGATGACATGGATCGAGGATACAGTTACTTCGCTTTTCCATGTGAAGAGCTCTCCTTCTTCCCAGCTGAGCTATCATGTAACATAGTAGATGGCTCTCTGGAGGAAGCGTTTGCTGCACATTTGCAGTATGTTTTAGCTACTATCAACATTTATATTCCATTGTCATTTGGGGGTAAGCTCTAATTAGCATAATTATCAATGTTTTAAAATTAAAAATTCCTCTAAGAGACGTGGGAGGGATTAAAACTGTTTTCTGCCCCCAGAGGCAAATCCCAAGCTATCTGCTGCACCAAAAGGTTTTATTCTAGAAGCGTTCCCAAGCTATGCCCAAGAGTAAATTAAACACCAGCAAACTTGTAAACTCTCGTGTGTGTGTGTAGCAAGCAGGCCCTGATTTGACAATTACTATGTGACAAAATATTGTCGCTATTTTCCACTCCTGTTTTGTTTTGACTGCTGCTCTGTGCTGCTGTGTCACCTTTAGTGTGTGGGCTGGAACAGTCACAAGTGTTTGTAGAGTCTGAAGTTTTTATACTTCACAGGAAAGACTCTGGTGTCTTCACAAGATGGAGAACAAAGGCTTTAATGACAATGTCCCCTTCCAGAGGTTGCCTCAAGCTCCCCAAGTCAGGAGCTGGCCTCAAAAAATCTCAAGAGCTATTTTTTCTGCATTATTTTAAAGCGGATTTTCACGCTGTTTCTAAAATGATTCATTGATAGTGAGAACCTCCGGTTGGATTTCTGGCTTAATGAAGACTCCCCTTTATGGAGAATAAATGCCAGGAAAATCGCGGGGAAACTCTGAAAGGAATATCCTTACCTTGGAAATGTCCCCTAAGAGCTGATCTTTGAATTTCTGCATTCCTGCCTTTGGGGGGTGACAGTGGGGCTCAGCTCCCATTGATAGCAGGTTTGGTCAAGGATGGGTGTCCTGCATGTGCATTCCTCCTGTCGCAAAGAATGCTTCTCACATCCTCAGCAGTGGATGGGCCATGAAACCTCAGGGAGCAGGAAGAGTTAAATGTTGTAATTGTTCTTGAAATGGCCAGAGAGAAGAATTAGTATTTTTCCAAAGGTAATGTTTATTTGAGAGGGAAACACTAAAACGCAGGTGTTTCTTAAAAGAAAACAATTGTGTTCATAAACTCACGGTGTTATTTCTGCAGAAGACAAACACCAACACACCCGACACTGAGTAAACATGGGGAGTCTGCAAGAAAGAGTGGCAGAGAAATCTCCATGAAGATTTCAGAATCTGCAGGGCTTTGAACACATGTATTGTCTTTTTGGTATCCTATTTTTTTAGAGAGATGGACTGAAATTTCATTGGCAGAAATTCTGTCTTTTATCTTTATCTCCTGTTTTTATGTGGTAGCCATGGAGAAAAGCCCGAGATTAGTAACAGTAGGTTGTTACAGAATAAGAATAACTCTCTACTTGGTTTCAGACTGTAGTAATATCGGGGGGGTTGTTTAACTGGAAGATACTGAGATCACATAGAATAAATACTAAGTGCTGTTAGGCCATTAATCACCCATCTCATTGAGTTCTATCCACATTGAACTAAATGCTGGTGATCTTTAACTTCCATCTATTCTGAGGGATATTTAGGTGGCTTTCACAGGACAGAGGGTGGCTCTCTATGCCTACTGCTTTTGGAAACAATGGTTTGTTCTCCTGAAGGTCAATGTGTTTATACTTTTGCCCTGCCACGGACATCAGGGCACCCAGACCCTTGGAACTTGAGTCCGTTTGGCTAATAATGAACGAAATGGGCCATATTCTGAAGCTGAGATGCGTCGAGCGCCACAAGAAAGCCAAATACAAAAATACTACTTTAACAGCAGCGTCTAGCAATCAGTTTCGAGATTCCCTGTGGAAGCCCGTAGTGAGAAAGTTTAGGGAAAGGAAGAAGGTGGTGAATCTTTTCTGAGTACCTAGGAAGAGACTGGATGTCTTTGGTGGTGACATGGGCTAAGAAAGTGGGACAATGGTAGGAACAAAGACACCACCCCTTGCTCTGGTTTGCTATTGGCAAGGCAGGCTATGGGTAGGATTAGCAAATGCCTGACCATAAAGTTTTAGTTTCCCAGATATCACTGATATCCATGCTGTCTGGTATATTACTTGATTTGCTTCCCCTCAGCATCTCAGCACGTAGCCTCATGCACGTTTTGCAACTTTTCTCTAGAAAACTATTTTGCATCTTATACAAACATGCAAACCAGAGCTCTTGCGGCATATTTAGGAAGAAAGGAATTTGCACTGCTTTTGCTGGGATGACAGAGACACATAGTGACACACAGAGATAATATCACATATAGTTAAGTTCTACCAGTCAATGTGCTTTTCCAACATATATCTTGTTTCCAAATGATCACAGCTAATGTCCTGTTTTGATTCATGGTGATGGAAACTAGGCGTGGATGACGAGCTAATTTTAAGGCTACAGAGGAAAGGCAGATTGTCAGAGACCAGGGTCTGTCTGAAAACTGGCTTCTGAATTAAAACTAATCGGTAGCTTCCTTTGATGGCCCTTTTTGTATCTGGATAAGAAAAATACAAGAGAACTTGTTTGTGTTACTTCTCAATTTTAGCAGAAGATGTCAGAACACGATTGTGACTTATGTACATTTCTTTTGAGAAGATAAAAGAGTTGTTTGATTAGTAAATGTAAAAGATCCATGCTTTCCTGCCGGTTTTTCATTGATAAAGATCTGGTAGATGTTAAGATCAAGGTTATTAAAAACGGTTTTGGACATTTCTGAGGTGAAACACTCTTTTGAACATGTGTGCTGTAGATTTGGTGTTAAAATCAGAGTGATATTAGAGAGTATGGCTGATCATGGCACATAAGAAGTTTCTTTGGTATTGTCTTTGTGAAGATAGGACAAGTGTGTGGCATTTAGAGTACAGTTCTGTTACAACTGAAGTCAATAAGGAATGTTAACATCGGCTTAGTGGAAGTAGAAAAGGATCATTGCCAAACCCATGAGGCTGTTTTTTAACATTGGGAGAGCCTTCTCAGATCTATGAAGGTTTCACTTTAGCTCAGTTATTACCATTTATTATAATACCTAATAACCCCCACTGATCCTCATTGGACAAAGGCAAAAACAAAAAAAAAGCTTAGGAGCTAGAACAAAATAAGAGGGAGATTTTGAGAGCAGCAGAGTTCAGGGTAATCATCAGGTAGATGTTGGTATTGATATGTAAGTAGTTTAGTGAGCCTCAGCTCCCTTGCCCGCTCTGCAAGCAAAAGGTTCTAATCAGGGGTTCAAAGGAATGAGGAAGCTATGTAGGTATCATCAGGGAGCTTGTCCCAAGCATGGGAGAAAATGTAGCTTAATTGATTCATACTGTTTCTTGTGTTTATAAAAGAGCCATTCGGACTGCGGGGAATGACTGTCTTAGCAAGACATCCAGCCGTTCCCTGATGTGGGAAATGCTCAACACTGGGGTCATTAAACTGTATTCGTTAGCATCAGGAAGGTGTCACGTATGTGCAGGGGTCTGCTCACACAGAAAGGACAAGGGCTTAGAAGTCCTGTCGTGGTTCATAGTGTCTCTGATGCATTAGGGTGAGTGGGTGGTGTCAGAGCTGCAAGGCACGAGTGACTGTGGCTGGCAGCATTGTGCTCTGGAGTCACGGGTAAAGATGTGTACGAGGGGGACGGGTTAACATGTGGGAAGTATGTGCAGCACCAGCTCTTGTTACCTTTTCAAGTAGAGGTGTAGGCTGCACGCTCGCTGTGATGACTTAATAGGTCTAATGATTATGCAGGGTCAAAGAGAGGGTATAGCCTCGCTCCACATTTCACACGGAATCTTCTGAAACTGCTTCTCTGGCGGTGCAACGAGCAGTCTCTGCCAGTTTGTGTAAACAGCGGGATAATCGGGACCTTTCCTGTTGAAGGCAAAGGTCTCTTGGCATCTTTGTTTTTTTTCTCCTGTGGGGCAATTCTAGTTTTGTTGCTGGAGCTGTAATCCCCAAACTGTATGGAAGAGGGATTTTGCAGAGAGGCTGACAAGCAATATGAAGCAGACAGACGGAACGATCCGTGTTACCATTACAGGAGGTCACCCATGTGGCACACGGCACCACTGGCAGGATGGCGTGGCCTGCTGCTGCTTCACAGCCTGAGGGTATAAACTCAGGTCTTTCCCTAGCCGTGTATTCCCTACTCACTTTGCCACCAAACCTTATGGTTATACACGAATCATGAAAAAACTTCTCTTATACTACCAGATACCCTGCTTTATGTCTAAAATGGCAGCACCTCTAAATAAAACGGAAAGCGATTCTGTCCTCAGGTGATAGTTGCAATTGTCTTTGAGTTCTGCAAGTTGCAGCAGTCAGCCAGGGAGCTGGACAGGGCCTCATAAACGTCTGCCAGGTGAAGACTTCAAGGTTACAGCTCCTGAGAAGGAATGTAAATAGCACATATTGAAACACGGATTGATAAAATAACACAGTGGTAGTTAACCACTACCTTTCTTGTTGCACAGTCCTTGCAGGGCTTTCGTTAAGGACCTAGCCTCTGCAAAGCCTCCTGCCTCTCTTTTCACAAATCATGGCAGAATTCCTGTCCTCCTGCCTCACTCCACCGTTATGGGACCCTATAGCGTGTGTGGCGTAACAAGCTAAGAACAGATTCAAAATGTTTTTCACTGTCTTCTCATTTCCGTGTACAGCCATTTATACGGAAAAGCTGAAGTAATACCAGTTCTGGCAATATACTACTTTTGTTTCTTCCCTGTGGAAACTCCAGGAGAGCGGGATGGTGGTACAGAGGCACCATATATGGTCCTCGGGGCAAACCGGAGCGTGTCCCGGATCCTCTCCCCGCACCCCAAGGACCGGCGAGGCCTGTTACACCCAGACCCGCCCCCGCAAAGCCGCACTCGGCTTTTTGAACCCGCGAACGGTAAAGGAGGGGGAAGGGCCTGCCTCTCCTATCGATTCTGTCCCGCGACACCGGAGCCCGCTGCGGGAGCCCTGAGCGGCGCCCAGGCCGCTAGCGGCCGCCCGGCGCGGAGGCCAAGGCTGGCAGAGAGGGCCCCTGCCAAGCAGAGAGAGGCAGGGGCGGGGAGGCAGCCCTGCCCCGGGGAGCGGCCCGGCCGCCGCCGCCCCTCTCCCCTCAGGAAATCACTGAGGGAGCAGCGAAACAGCCGGGACCAGCGGATGTGACAGCAGCGCGGCCCCCACAGCGCAGGCCGCTGCTGGGAGCGGCCGCCCCCTCAGCCGGCCGTCGCCAATCCCCTCTCGCCTCGGGACATGACTGACGGCCGTTCTGACCAATCCAGCTGCAACACTCGCCAGGCAGACCACGCCCCTTCTCTCCGTTGGCCTAGTGTCCTGTCAATCGGCCGAGCCCTTCCCGCCCCTTTCCGGCAGGGGGAAACGCTAGGTAGGAAGGGTGGAGGGGGGAGAAGAAAGGGAGAGAAACCAATGAGACGCTAGAGAAGGCCCCCTCGGCGGCGGAGTGACAGGCGGCTGAACCAATCGCCGCGCTTCTTCGCCCTCCGGCTCCCTCCCTCGAGGGTGGCGGGGCAGAGGGGGCGCACCTACCGCCCCTTCCCCGTTGGTCTGTCCCACTCCGGGCCTGGCGGGCTAGGTTGAGTTAGCGGCTCGGACCATCGCACAGGGCGGGCGGAGGGGGGTGCGGGCGAGGAGGAGGAGGAGGAAGGAGACGACGAAGGAGGCGGGGGGGGTGGTGGGGGCGGTTTAAAGAGACAAGAGCCGAGCGGGGCGGCCGGCTGGGGGAGCAGGAGCGGCGGCGGGCGGAGACTCGCCCCCTTCCCCACACACGCTCGCTCACACCGCGGCCAGGGTCGCCGCCGCCAGCGCCCCCTCCTCGCCCGCCCCTTCCCCCTCCGCCCGCCGCTTCCACAGCGGCCTCTATGAGGTAGAAGGGAGCGGCGGCCACTCCGGGGGCGGCAGCGGCCGCTACAGCCGCCTCCTCCTCCTCGCCTCAGAGAGCCCCATCTTTGTGTGTGAGGGAGAAGGGCGGGCGGGAGGGAGGGAGTGCGCGCTGCCCGCCCGCCGCCGCCGCCGCGCTTTGTTCGGAGCCGGGGGGCCGTGGCGGCGCGGAGCCCCGGCTCTATGTGCCAGCCGCTCCCCGCGCCCCCACAGCAGCCGGCGGGGGCGGCGGAGGCCGCGGGGCAGGCGGCGGCCTGAGGGGCCGGAGCCCCTGAGGGCGGGTGCGCGGCGGGGGGGCGGCGGGGGGGGCGTGAGGCCGCCCCGGCCCGTGTCGGTGCGGTTGCTGCGGAGGGGGGGAAGGGGCCGGCTCGCTGCCCGCCGGCCCGGCCCGTCTGCGGGCGGATTGATGTGGGGGGGTCTGACATGAGTCCGCCGGCGGCCGGGTGCTGCCATGTGACCGGCTTCAAGGTGGAGAACTGGAAGCAGAACCTGCGGGCCATTTACCAGTGCTTCGTGTGGAGCGGCTCGGCCGAAACCAGGAAGCGCAAGGTACCGGGGGCGGCTCGCATCCACCCCCCTTCCCTTCTTCCCTTCCCTCCCTCCCTCCCCCCCCTCCCTCCCCCGGCCCAGCCGCTCACACGCACTCCGCCGCCTCGGCCTGCCCGCGGGCGCGGGGAGGGGACGGGTCCCCCCCTCCGGCCTCCCCTCCCTCCCCGTGGGGCAGGTGGGCCCGAGCCTCCCCCGCCCCGCCGGCCGCGAAGGGCCGCGGGCTCCGGCATGCGGTGGTGGGGGGGAGGGAGGAGGAAGCGGTCGGTGCCTCCGGGGTTGGGAGGTGGTGTGGGGGGGGGGGGTCCCGGGGATGGAGGACCCCACCAGGCCTCCCTCTCCGCCACCTGCCCCGGCGGCGGCGGGGACGGCTTTCCGCAGCGGGGCTGTTCCGCAGCGCCTCCTCCTCCGGGAGGTGCGGGAGGCAGCGAGGGCTTCCCGGAATACGGCGGCGGGGGAGGGGAGGCCCGGGGCAACGGGCAGGTCCGGCCTGCGGCCGAGCTTTGTGGCGGCGGGGAGCCCCGGGGGCTGCGGCGGGGCCGGCCGGGGCAGGGCGGCGTGTGCGTGGGGAAGGCGGGCAGGCACAATGGCTGCGGGGAAGCGAACTGGGGGTGGTGGTGGGTGCTGCTTAATATTTATATTTTTTTTCCCTTAAAAGAAAAAAAAAAAAGGCTGCTCGTCTTCATAATCCCCTTGGAAAAGGGGATTCCTGGTGTAGTAGGGCGGGGGGGGGGGGAGAGACTGACCCAGTGTGGAGTAGGCGAAGGGGAGAGGGGAGTTTGTGTTAGTGCTTGGGGCAGGCAAACACCAGGGAAAATCCTTCTTCGTGAGGCAAAACAGCACTTTTCCCCACCTATCTTCCCAAATTACATCCCTGTCCACAGTGCAGGTTGCTGGAGGGCTTCTCTCTTAACTATGCAACTAATTACTGTTTTTCCCTAGAATCAACTAGTTTGGTTTTTTTTTTTTTTTTTTTTACTCCGAAGTGACTTAGCAAATTTCTATCAGTCATCATATTCGTGGATGAGGAGGGGAGCGCAACAGCTCCATGTAGGAAAACTTGGGTTTTGGGACAGCACAGATTGTGTTGAAGTGACCCATTGAAAACTTCCTGATCCCAGTTGCTTTGCATTAAGCTGCTCAGCTTATTATTGATAATAGAACTGGAGTAAGAAGGATGTATTTCAAGGATGAGGTGGCTAACCGTTTTTCTGTGTTCAGTGTATGTTCTCAGGACAAGCCAATTTTCCAGTTTTTTTACTCAAAGAGGAAAAAATCTCAGAAGAAGCATATTTTAAATGTATTAGTTACTTGATAGGCCTGCAAAATACAGCCAAACTTGTTTTCACCATTTATAATCCCCTACAAGTCAATATTATGAAGTATATTAGTCAAAATCTGGTTTTATTTAGTGTGTCAAAATACAAATTGGTATTTTATACCAATACTTGTAGCTTAAATGGAGGAAAAAATTATACGTGTGCTGCGGAAGAAAAAAATGACCACTGAGGTAGGAAGGTGTCTTAGACAGATATGAATCAAGTGTTAGGTGGAAGAATTAAGATAAAATTTCATCAGCAAAATTAATGCTTTAGCTTCTCCCTCCCCCCAGCGTGGAGCATTCTTTGTAACCTGCATACTATTTGTACGCTGGAACAGTTTGGGTTTTTTCTTCTGAAATCTAATGGTAGTGATGTGTTCACCATGCTTGAAAAACAGCTGGAAATAAATAATATTCCATTGTAATCAATCTGTTCTTACTTCCTGTTGGCACAGCCAGGCTCGTAAAGCAGACCAGGATTGTTTCAAAATTATCTATCATCTCATGGAAAACATTGGTTTTCCAAATACAGGCTAAAAATGTTGTTTTTCCCCCCATTTTTTTAAGCAGGTTACTGGTCTGAAAATAGTTGGACTCCTGAATTCAGCCAACCTGAAATGATCGCATATAGGGAGTACATATTCACATATAGGGAAACATTTTGGGTAGCTGAATTTGGGATTCAATTCCCAGTCTATAATCATAAAGATTGAAGAAAGTATGTAGACAACAGTAATGGCACTTACCTCTCCTGCATATAGATGTGAGACCTTCTTCCGTGGAATTTTTCTTTACTGAAATTCTGTGTCCGTATGTATACCTTACAGTTTTACATGTAAGAATTGATAAATGGCATTTTCTGTTTGGAGGCGTGTTTATAGTCTAGTAACTAGAAAACAATCCTTTGTCTTTTAATATTTTATATATACATATATTATGTATGTATATAGTTTAGGTGCATAGCTCAGACTGCTTAAGAGTACCTATTTATTGGTGAGGATTCTTGTTCTTAACCCTGATCAAAATGATGAGGTCAAAGTAAAGGTTTGGTAAAAGGTGATGTTCTTTTCTCTTGCAAAATCAAGGAGAATCACATAATTAATTTATCACAGAAAACATTAGACATATGTAGTTGATAGTTAATGGGAAGCATTGGTCAATTTAACTTTTAGTCAGATGAACCTAGCTGTAAAAAAAAAAACCATCTGGGCTGTCTGGTTATAAATTGTTAGGTTTCTAGAATGGTAATGTACTACCCCTCCTAAGGCTGTCTTAAAAATCTAGATAGCAATGGGAACTGCAGGGGGCAGAAAGTGTCCGTTCCTCCTGCTTTACTTACACTGCCTACTGCATTATGCTTTGGAAGACCATTTTAACGCTGCTTGCTGTTCATTTTTAATACGTACCTTTTCTGTGAATAAGCTTTTATGAGCTTCACCTCTCAGTTCAGTATGCTTTACAGCCAGTGTTTTGAATAGAATAGCTGTAAAGCAGTTTACAGCTGGAAAGCTATTTCCTGGATGTGTATTTGAATCCCCAGTCAGAAGCAAGAGGTAGTTATGTGTGTATCTTTGTAGATACCGGAATTCTGGTGAAGGTTGTAGGAGTACGTTTGCTTCTGAAGCGTTGTCTACGCCGGGATTGGAGCTGTCGTCATGATGCGTTATTGTATCTGCGTGAAGGCTGTCGCTTGCCTCACATCGCTGCATCTTAGCCAAAGTAGTAAAGTGCAGCAGTCGTAGCACACATTGTTCTAGGCAAAGGCTTTGCCATGGTGTAAATGATAGGAAAGCCCAAGCGAAGACAAAACCTGGCCGTCGCACTGTTTGAAGAGTGGAACTGGAAAAGGGGTGGAGGAAGAAATCTGAAGAATGACTCTTGAAATTGTAATCATTATGATTAAAAGTTGCAACTACATTTCAGGGCTTAAGTTGCATGTAAAGTGGTACAAAATTAAGGTTGGCTGTCTTGGCTTTAGGACTTTGGCCTGTAACTTGATTTTTTAATTTGTGATAGTTAGAATCTGTTTAATAAGCTGATGGCAAAGCTCATGTTTCTGTAGGTCATGGACTTTACCTTGAATATTTTGATGTGGAAATTACCTCACACTTAACTAAGTAACACTGTATAAGAGGTCCTTAAATTTGACACTGCTACCTCCCATTCAGGAATTATGGAACAGGCAGAGGCTGCTAAAAAGACTTACTGCCAGCCCTTTGTGTCAGCTTTTTCCATTTTTCTGTAGGGTTGCACGTCAAATGCTTTGCTTACTCCTTTAGAATTACAGATGAGAAAAATCTGTCTTTCAGTGCTGAATGTAGTTTTTGGTCCCCATCAGTGAACGATTAGACATGTAGATGCATCTCTGTATCTAGGAGTTGGTAAGTAATGGTTTCAGTGCTTGAAGGGCAGCTGAATTTACAATTAAATTCTGTCTTACTGCACTAAACACCTTAGAGGAAGACTGTCTTTCTCGTTCTGAATTGTTCTTTTTATCACTGCTCTGAAACTGTTCTCGATGATAAAAGTAAACTGCTCATCATGACCACAGGCATGATATGCAGAAGGTCCTATCTGGAATTTCAGAATGTTTGTTCTGTGCTTCTGCCAATAGATCAAAGAATAATTGCCTGTCAGGGGTTGTACACTCTCATTGACAGCGGGTGCATTCTAGCATATTTCTTCCTGTTTGAGAGCTATTGTTTTTTCCATTATTCTCTCTTTATGTGGACCCTTTAGACTGATTGATGCTTTCAGATATGAAGAAACGTTTTCTTTTATAGGTGATGACCTTTCCACAGGTATCCTTCTCCCCACGCACTTGCGACTTCAGTCCTTCGTTCCTTCTAATGTTTGACAGATAATTGATTTGTAGATGCTTAAAACTGAAATGACTTTGGTTCATTTCCTGACTTCCAAAGTAGAAAAAGCATAGTAGCTTAGCAAATATATGCCATGTCATGCTTTCAGTAGCAAGTGTTGTGCTTCACAGTTTAAATCAACGAGTTAAGTTCTTGCTAAAATGACCTTGCAGTTGCAGGGTAAGCTAATGGTGGAACTTTTCATCGCGTGCCTGTTGAGACTTGCTTGCTCACTTGCTTTCTCCCTTACAGCCTTGCCCCATATACCTGTCCAGGAACAGGGAAGTGTTGCTTAGGCGATTTGCTTTGTGCCATAACAGATGGGCAAGGAACCTTACCAGGCTGTGCTGCCTTCTCAGGCTCGGTGTTTTGATTGCTTAAATTAATAAGGAAATCTTAGCTTGTTTTTCTTTAACGTTTTTAGCATATGCACCAAACTTCTGGATTACAAATCCTGTGGAGAATTTGACAGAGGAGTCCAGGATTCAAGAAGCATGTCTCTTTTTCAGCTGCATACTCTGCTTTGGCTGCCTGTGTGAGCTGTCTGATTCACTCAGGAGGGATGTTCTTCTTTGCCGTGTGTTGTGGGGACTGCCTTCTTCCTGAAACCCTGTAAGAAGTGTCAAAATCAACTGCAAGCTGCATTGTTCAGGAGGTCTCCAGTTTCATAACTGAACAATCTTCCTTAGCTCTTAACCTCTAAGGAGTAGAAAGGTCCTTAGACCTGCTGAAGGTAATGTTCTCTTTCCTCTTGGTGTGAAGACACGATCTTTGGTGTGCAATATCCAGACATGAGACTTTAGCTTCATACATAATGGAGCTTTTCATATGTGGGAGAAGCCAGATTGAAAATGCTCCACTGAGCTTATGTCTTTGGTGCCAAAGAAGAATATAAGGCCCTCCTCTTCCTAGTGGTGTTAGTGCCTATTTTGTATCCTCTGCCATGTTTTTTGAAATAAATGGTTGGTTTCTGGGCCAAAGGTTAGGAATTAGTCTTGTGCCGTGAACTCTGGCGGTGCATGGCAATTCTTGAGTTGTGGGATCAGAACCATCAGGATTTACCGGAACACTTGCTTGTGTCTCTCTCTCAGGGCAATGCTTACAGTCTGATGCAGAGGTTACGCAGATCTCTGTCACTGAAGCTGACTCATGAATTGTAGTTGTATTGGAACCATTTCTTTCTCTATTTTTTTAATATGGATGGAGAGACAAACAAGCACAGTAAATGCAGTTTTTCCTGTACTTTCATTTGTTCCCTGTTGCAGAGAAAGGAGATGGATCTGGACAAGCTGACAAAGGAAAAAAAATAAGGGATATGCTGGACAAGAAGGCTTTTTTTTTTTCTGTAGTCTTATCAGCAGTGAAGGTTTGCTTAACAGCAAGGCTGTTTGTTGGCAGCAGTTGTAGCATGTCTTTAATTTTGTCTGCAGTCAACGATCTTATTTGCTTGACGTTGAAAATGTTGAAAGCTTTCAAACTAGAAGGAGAGCTTGTAGTGTGAAGGTGAGCAGAGTGGAATGGCTTTGTTTGATTTGTTGGGCTATCTGTTGAGCTTTATTTTAAGCCATCAAAGCTTTAAACCCCAAACAAAGGTTAGCTGATATCCTCATTTTTGTTTCAGGCCTTAATCTGTAGCGTTAACATGAAACCAGAGCTGCAAATCAGTTCCAAACCTTCTACTCTTCTTCTTTCATTTGAGGATTTTCTGTCTTAGTAACTGGAGTAACAAATCAACGGGTGAATGCTGCTGGCTGATAGCGGAAGTTGCCTGCTTGTGAATCGCTGACTCCCCTGCTCCTGACTTACTACTACTTGAGTCTGAGCAAAAAAAAAAAAAAAGTTTGTTTTCTTTTGGGACAGACTTTGGAGGTCCTGCCTCATAACAAATATTACTGCAACTCTTCGTTTGATTCCCAACGGTGGCGGTAGTGGCTGGTTTGTTTTAAACCAGAGAAAGATTAACAAGGTTTAAAAGGTTTTGTTTCTCATGTTAAACCTAGCACCCATGATGTTTCTTTTTTATGTGTGATTGACTTTGCACTATGGTTTCTTGATGTCTTTTTCCTGGTAGATGTAGGACTTTTTTACTGGCTATACCTTTCCATTTCATTTGGCGGATAGCTACTTGAAAAGGTTGGGTTTGGGTTTTCTAATTCTTGTGTTCCCATGGTTCTCCATGTATTTATAATGTGTCTGTAGCATGTGGTAGCATCTAAGGTGGGGAGATATGTATATACATACTCTTGCTTATATGTCTATCGCAGTGGCATCGCAATAAAAGCAATCTGAAGCTAACCTGTATGCATTTTTCTGGATTTACTAGAACTATATTTTAAAAAAGTAATCTTTTCTCTTTAACCGTGCGAAGAACCGGTGTTGTTAGAGCCTTTCTAGACTTGGACAGAAGGAGCTGCCTAGAGCACCTCTCTCCAGTCTCTTGTTAACCTATGGGCAATGGAGCTAAGTGAGTGAAATGCTATGGTGACGTTACGGTTTATTATGTTATCCTGGACTGTGTTGTCAGCAAGCAGTGCTGAAGCGTAGGGAGAGCCATATGTTATCCGAGAGGCCTGAATTGGGAACCTTTTCTTAGCAGAAGCAGTTCTAGAAGCTGATAGATCTGTTCTGACTGGATGGAAGCTCTGTCTTGGTAGTTGTATTCTTTTACGTATTGATTTGGCAGTCCTTTATGTACACTCTGCTTAATTCAAGATAAGAACTTTGCTGCATTAGCTAGTAACGTAATCAATGTTGTAAGGAGTTCTCATTGCAAAATTAACCTGCATTCTGTTTGGTTTAAACCACGTTTTTTTTCCACGTTAATACGACATGCATAGCAGCTCCAGAATGATCTGTGATTTATTTCAGTGCCAGGACAGCTTCCACCACGTTGATCTCTCTCACTTAAGAAAAAGAATCATTTTATCTATTTTAAGACCTATTTGAGGATCAGTAAAGTGAACTGTTACCAGACACCAGTCGACTCAAAGTAACCTGATAGTCACTTTTTATCAGTTGGTAACTGATTAGCAGTAAGGGTCTGTCTTGTCACATTCTTTTGTGTGTGAAATACAGCAAATACTCGACTTTTTTTTTAGTCCTCTACTTAACGTGGAATGCTACTCAAGTTTTGTGGTTTTGGGTTTTTTAAAAACCTCTTGGTTATATGTAGCACTATTTTAAAATGCCTTTTTTTTTTTTTTTGTCTCTGCTGGTTTTCCAAGTTGGTAAAGAGGAGTTTTTCCCCCAAGTTGGTAAAGATAACTTCTCCTCCTTCTCCTTCTTTCTTTCCTGTGTTTAATGGAGCTTGAAATTAACATGGCTCTTTTTGTCTACCTTTTGCATAGTATCACTGGTGAGGTCAGCATATCCCTGGGAAATAGTTCTGTGAAGGTCTACAGTGTGCTAAACTTGTCATTGAATAAAGAAATTGGGTGTTAGACAAGGTGAAACTCTAAAAAGTGGACATGGTAACAAAAGTTGTTTTCAACACACTTGAAAAAAAAATGCAGCATCTTTTTAGCATAAATACCAGGGCTAGTGCAAGTTCTTATGTCCTGTAACAAATTCTGACATTAAACATGTCAAATACATTAAGTATCCTCTTATTAAAGTAGGGAGAAGCAGCTCACTAGATATGATGCTGCCTTAGTAAGTCTGAAAAGAGAACCCAGGTTCAACTATGTTTACGTGGTGTTGGTCTTGTTCTTATACCATGCTGATTTTGCAACATGACAGTTGGCTTGCACACACAGCCAAGCTCTTCTGCACATACATGTAAGATGTAAAAAATGTAACTATTCATAAATTTAGTGACTTGTATTTATGTAGAATTCAATTGTAGAGATGATTAATCTACATTACAGTTAAGAGATTATTAGAATATCTCTGCTTTTTCATTAGCGTCTTAATCTGGAGTTCTATGTTGTAACTCTTGCACTAGTATACTAAACCAAGTTGTTGTCATCCATATATATATGTTAATCCACAATTTAAAAATTAGTATATATAAATATGAAAAGTGTAAATTACAAAATAATAACTTAATTATTGCCTAAATGCATGGAAGACCCTGTAGTACTTGAGTATAGTTAAGTGATGGGATGATAGAGTATCAAACACCAGTGTGGCACTGATGGCAATGAGTTCCATTTGTGGTGATTGTCTCACTTGTCACTCAGAAGTTCAAGCATCCAAGTGGCCTTTAAAATAGGATTTGTCTTTAGATTCATCTTACTGAATTTACTGCCACAGCTTTTATATGTATGTTCTGCTTCTGTTTTTAAAGGGCTTTTGTTTTGCATAACGTACAGACTTGAATTCTATTACTTCAGTGTGTTTTAGCACAAGGAGTGAAAACAGCAACTATAACCTTTATTTTTGCCTTTTCTCACCCGCCCTCCCAATAATTTCTGTTTAAAAAAAGAAAAGAAGAGGAATCTTCCCCTCCTTGTGTCTCTGAATCACCTAATGTTATTTCACAAAGTTTGTCTAATTATAATTTGGGCTTCTGTCTGGTGCATTCAGGCTTGTTAGTGCATGCAAGTCAGATTTTAAGAGACATTCTTTAGAATATGCTGGGTAAATAAAGGTAAGATTTATTGCACAACAGATGTATGACAACTTCATAAGTGAAGACAGCTGAGATAGCTGACTGATTTCAGTACCTTATTTATGTTAGGTGAGGTTTTGTAACCTTGTGCCCTCCAGTGACAAATGCAAAATTTGCCTTAAGGTTTTATGTTTTTCTTTGCTGTGCTTCATTATCTTCATATTACTGCCCAGTATTGCTCTTAAACTGGATCTCTGTCCTGCTTGGCAGCTAGTGACCAGGGTGAAATTCTCATATAATCTTTTTTTCTGTACATTGCTGACTTCTGTCATGCTCTCATAGCAAGCATGCCCCCCACCCAGAAAAAAAAAAAAGCTTGTTATTGGATATCTTTATGTGAATGGTTAACACTCCATTCTTTGGTCGTTCGTGACTGCATTTTGTGGTGTTCGTTGTGGGATGATCTTAACAGTGATGTGGAGAACAGAATGAGGAAAGCAGTGAAAATGGTTTCAAGAGTTATTGCAGTTATGCGCATGAAGAGGAACGGGGCTCTCCTCTGTCATTATGAGGCTGTTCCCTAAGGAAGTTGATCTTATACTTTGTCCAGTATTACTTTATATTACTGCTCTTGTGATGTGTTTTCTTGTCACATCGTAATTCTGCTTGTTAAAACTTTTCTTGGTCTGTAAATTCCAGAGTTGCCCCAATAAATTCAATCTCTTTTCATCCCTGTTTGTAATTTTCCTGCATTGATTCACTTACCAGAATTGAATCAAACTTGCATATGCAGAAGAGTGGCTCTCAACTGCTTGTTTGCTAATTGGAGGGATCTAAATCACAAAGTGCAATGGAGGGGTACCGAAGTTCGTATTGTATGGAGTATGTCACTTATATCTGTGAGATAGTGCCAAGTGTGAAAATGAAAAATGTACATGGAGCATTAGAGAAATTGCTTTATGACGCTAAGTAAATCTTTGGTCATCCCTGTGTGCAAGTATTTTACAACAAGGAAACTTGAGGGGAGAGATCCTGGTATGTCTGAGGTCACAGGGACATCTCGTAATTGGAATGCAAGTGTTCAGGCCCTTATTGAAAGACTTCGGGCAGTAGGAGGTGAAGTTTTTCTTTTCCTGTCTCAGGCTGTGTACTGCAAAAGTCTGACTGTATAAAACCGGAATGCCAGTTTAGTGGTAAC
Organism: Chroicocephalus ridibundus; assembly: GCF_963924245.1. Lineage (NCBI taxonomy): Eukaryota > Metazoa > Chordata > Aves > Charadriiformes > Laridae > Chroicocephalus > Chroicocephalus ridibundus. The sequence continues at coordinate 52,945,023 of NC_086291.1, read as the reverse complement.
CTGAAGAATTACTTTATTATAGCAATTCTTTATAAAAAAGGCAATTTAATTCTATGAGCACATTTTACCTGTAGCTTGAAACTGTTTTGCAGACAAGTTGTTTTAAGCATTGGTAAAAAGAATGCAAGAAAGCAGCATTAAGGAGAAGGCGGCAAGTTAGCAAATCTGACATTTTAATTTAAAAGCTAGTTATATATGTGGGTAGTAGTGAGACACAAGTATGTGGTGGAATTGGCAAATGGTCTGGATGCCAGACAGGGCAATATTTGATTTACCAGAGGAGAGCAAGAGATGTGAAATTTGGACTTTTCTGTGCATCATCACCAAAGACCAGTGAGTGGGGAATGTGAAATCCTGCTCTTTAGCTGTGGGTGTATGCGTGTCTTTCCTTAACGGTCTAAGGAATGACCAGCTCTTGGCTGCACGTTCTTGCTGTCATACCATTTGCTGCATCGTGTTGGTGCGATTGCGCTGTGAACTGGAAAGAACGGATAAGGAAGAAAAAAAATTTTTTTTTCTCCTCTTAATAATATTTCACCTGAATTGTCTGTATGTTTGTGTCAACGTAGGGTTGAACAAACAGCTGTAGTGTTGGTCCCTCAAGGGAAGGAGTGCTTGGGTGATGGGAGAGGACCCGAGCGGTGACTCTTGGAGGCTGCCTATGGCAGTTTGAGTCACAATTGCTGCCGTCCCCTGGACTGGGACAGTGACAGATTGACTGTGTTTGAATGTTCTCCACGTACTACTGGTTTCTTCTGTAAAGTGGGGCTAATACTAACTTCATTCCGTAAAGTGACCTCTATTGCAGGCTTTCACAGAGGTACCAGTGTGTGCTGAGTCTTGATACATGAGCCTTGTCTTATGTTTACAGTCATTAGAACTTATTCCTGTATGCAAATAACTTGCTTCTACTCAAACTTCCTTGTGAAAAATAAATGAACCAGGGAGTGTAGAATGCCTGTAATCTGTGATCAGCTATTACAGAAAATCCACTTCTCATACTGCATTTAATTTAATGAAATGAATAGTGTTCTTCTAAGTAATCAAGTTATGAGCCACTTGTTTCCCTCTTGAAACAGGCCTGTCTCTAAGTTCAGATTTCTGTCTTTTATAATCAAACTCTGTTAAGATGTTTTAACTTCTTTTTTTGGTTAGTTTAAAGCATCTGGTCCACGGGGCATGTGGATAGATCACGCACACGAGGATGATGGGATAATGGGATTGTAAATTAGCTCTTTATGGTACCGGTTTTCCTCTGGCCTACTCCCTTGTGTAGTCTAGAGCAGCCCCAAGGCTGTTCTGAGCTGTGCCAGCTGGCTGTAGCCCTGCGGGACTGGTGTGCCAGATGGAGATGGCAGGAGAATAGCAGCACTCCAGTAAAACCCTGAAATGCTGCCTCCGGTTGAGTAGAGGTGCTAGCGCTGCAACTCCATCCTCGGGCGTGTGGTCGTGCTGGTGCTCAGTTACTCGTGTACTGGTGCAGCCATGGGAAGGACTGGACTGGGGGTATGTGGGTCTCTCTTGAGGAGATGCATAATGCAGGATTCAACTTTTGAAACACTTTTGAGTGTGTTAGTGTCTGCTTTTTCCTAGTTTTATGCTTCTGTACTGTGTCTATGAAATATTAAATTCCATCAGATTAAAAAAATTTATCTGCCTTAATATTGAGAATGTGGTGTTTCCTGATGTGTTATCCTGTTTTTTTTTCCTGACTACTGAAAAATGCTGTTGTCTGTAAGCTATCCAGACAAGGAAAAGCTTGTTGATGGTTTTCCCATTTTTTTAATTAAAACAAAGTAAAACCTCGAACCCTTCATTTTACTTCCTGAGAATGACAACTTTAAACATGCTCAAAATGAGAGGTGAGCTGACTTCATAGTTTTTACTGAAAGAAATCTATTTCTTAGAGTACCAGTGAAATCTGTTGTTGGTGTTACTGCAGTATATTCCGGTAGGCCTGCTGGTCGACCTCAACCTGTGTATTCAAGAACAAGCTTAGGGACAGAGTAGTCTTCCAGCAGCACCAGAATAGCCTTGTGTGCAGGAGATGTTCCCTGGAAAACATATGCTTGAAAATACCCATCTTGTGGAGGTGAGGGCACTAAATGGGTGAAACTGCTTGAAAAATTGTATTAATGGATGGCTGCTCAAATGGTAGACATTTTCTAGAGGAGCTAAGATACACCCACTTACATGGTGTTTCATTGCTCTCTTGCCACAGAAGACTTTGTTCTCGTTGCCCCATTAATGCAGCTAACACTTTTAATCCAGCAGCCCAAAATAGCTGTCAAGCCTGGATTTTACCCTGGTGGCATTTGCTGCACAGATAGTTGATAGAACCCAACATGCTGAACTGTAGCTGAAAAAAACACCCAACTGAGGCCCATAAACCTATTTTGGTGAGATATTTCAAGTGTGTGATTTAAATAAGGTAATAAACTCAACATGATAGTGTTAAAAAAGGCCCTCTTCAGAAGAATAATTTACTTTCTTTGAGACGAAAAAACCCCTGTCAACCTCCAGAACTGTATGGATGCTAGTGGGAATACATAAGCAAAGAAGGATGTGCCCCGTAGCTTCCCTGCTCCAATCTGTGCTGGAGGAGCGAACAGAAAGTGGTGGCTATCATGTTCCAACCTAACTTGTGTCTATTTCTGCTCTTGAAGACAGAATGCTGGTATTTTGTGATCCTGTAGGACTTTATGTAGATTTGGGAGTCATCATTTTGTCTTTCTTAGCAAAGATGAGTGATTTAAGGCTATGTCTATCATGAAAGATAAAGCAGCTTGAAGTAGCGAAGTACTGGGAAGAAAAGTATGGTGGGAAATAATTTACAAGCTGCTCTGGGGGAGTTAAAAACAGAACTTTGTCCTTTAACCCCCCTGTAATTTCATGGGAGTTGGGGGGTGATGTGTTTTTGTTGGAATTGATTTGGTTTTGGTTTTTTTGTTTTCCTGAGTGATCAATCATAGATGGCAGCAGTAAGTGTGATGTCTATGAATAGTATGAGTTAATTAGTGTTTCAGAGCAGTCGAGTGGAGCTTAAGTGGGTAGTGCTTTGCTCCAGAAGACTGGAGTCTGGACTATGGACACTTCACGTTAAACTGTGTCCCTTGGATGAAGGTTGATCTTCCCAGCCAATACAGCATTCACTTCATCATTACAAACCGGTATTAAAAAGCTTTAGGTGCACCTCCCTGATTTCTTTCCAAAGTAGATTTTTCCAAACTGACTTCAGTTACAGGATCTGCATCAACTCAGTGTTTACTCCTCTTTGCTAGACAACATTTGCCACCTTTTTACTTATAGAGAAGCTTCTAATCTCAGGGAATTGGAGGTAATTCCCTAGCAGGATAATAGATGAATTGTAATAACTTCCTTAGAAAATTCTCAATATATATTGTTCTTTTAAGTCTCTCTTGACCTGTCATATTTGAGAGTTTGGAGCTATGTTATATCTACTTATAGGTATCTGTTTGAAATAAAGCTTTTCAATGAAACTGTAAAATTCTCCTTTTGTCACGCAGAAAGCCATGTTCTATGTAAAACCGTGCGGATTGTGATGCCCATTAGACTGTTCCCATCACTTTAAGCACACTTCTATATCCAGCTACTACCAATAGTTTGTGAATTAGATACCTTTTTTCTTTTTTTCTTTTTTTTTTTTTTTTTAAGAAATGAAATCCTTTTGTCCTGGTTTTCCTTAGTGCTGAATTGCTTAACCTCACCTATTCATATCCTTCAAGTCACACTGCTTAACTTGTTAAAGCATTTCCTTCAACTAGCATCTTGGAAGTAGAACGCATAATCTGTGAAATCAGTTCTATCAGCATCAATATTATACATTTCTTCTGGTTCGTGAAGCAAAGTAAAGTTGCATTAGAGGTGATGCGGGCAATTGGTGGAATCTTCTTACTGCCTCTATTGAAAAATTTCTAGCAAACCAGATCAAAGAGGAGAAGTCATGCTTCGTAGTCCTATCAATTCTGCAAAGCAAGAGGTGGCTCAAGTATGTTGAGTGTTCAAGTGAGAAGGAGATTCCACCATGTTTTCTTCAGCTTCATGGCTTTCTTTGCTTCCCTCTGTAATTTCTGTATTAAGAAACTTGTGGTAAGGAGCTTCGTTTTGAGGTTTCTTCTCTTTGTGGTCAGTTATCTGGAAAAGTGGAATGGAAGGCCATGAATCTGCCAAACAGGACTCCTTAGTAGAGTATGTTTTGATGTAATGTCATCTCTGACCTTCCAGTGACGCCAAAGCTGGTTTTGAATCTGCGTTTAACTGACAGGTAATGGTGTGTAGTGTTGGAAGACACCAAAGATTTGACAAACTCTGTAATTTCATGTGAGTAACATCCTAAGAGGGACTCGGTGATTGCTTTCTTCTACAATGTGCCCATAGCTTTCAGAGGAGCTTCTTTCATGTCAGGTTGGTTTGACTGGATACTTCAGTGTTTTTGTATTAAGCAGGAGAAATCTGGTGTTCTGTTTTCTAATTTTTGTTTCTGTTCTGTGACTGTTCTCTGGAGTATGTCCTCTTATCGTAGGCAATACCTTGTTTTCAATGGCAGCTTTTTCGTTTTTCTTCCATACCTTGAGTTTCCCTTGGTGTTCCTCCTACTTTGGCTGTACACTGCCTTTTTTCCCCTAGAAAAATTATCTGTTTGTTTACAGTTTAGGCAAATGTCTGCATTTTTATGCTCTTAATTTCTTAACGTGAGCCCACCCTTTCGAGTCTGATGGTGGAACACTACTCCTGACACGCTGTCTGAGCAGACTGCTCTTCATGCCAAGGTTCCAAGTGTTAATCTTGCTGCAGACTGGGGTGATAATTCATTGCTGTCACAGCAACACATGCTTAAAGTTGCTTCTTGCCAGATTTGTTGGCTATATGCTACACTAGAGAAAATTATTTCAAGAGTCTTATTGCATAGCCAGATGCTGTAGAACTAGTGCAATCAGCTCCCCCTCCCCCTTCTTTACGACTGTTCTGACTTCAGGGAGGAAAAACTATTATATAGTGAAACACATTCCTGTGGAGCACTAGTGAAGAGGTAGATGAACTTCTGATTGTGGCTAATTCTTCTGGGTTTGCTTCTAGGGAAGTTCTATTTTGTGTTCAGGTTAAAAAGGAAAGAAGGTTTTTAAAGTAGGGTGAGGGTAATTAAAAAAGGAATTAAACAGTGTCCCCCTTGCTGTTTTAGTTGTGTTCTCCACAATAGTTGGGTGTTGCGGAAGTTTATGTTTTCTTTAGGAACATGTGCTAATGACGAGATGGCCTTGATTCTGAAGAATTGTAACTTTTCCTGCCATCTGTGTCCTTATGATCTTTCAAAAGAAGGAGAAACTTTTTGTGAACTGTTGTTTGATAATGGCCAGCGCTGGCCTGGTAAGATGCTGTTTGGTTCAGTTACAACTACTTTAGCTAGATTAGGTGGTTCTAATTTTACCTCACTTGGAATTTTTATTCTGTGCTGCTTTAAATGCCCAATGATACATCTTCTGTTCCTGGAATTTATGGCTATAACTTACAAACTCCTTGTTATTTGGGCTCACTGGAAGATGGTGCTGTAAGCCAGATCACAGACTACAGGTCACCACTGTTATTTGGTCACATCTGTCCCTTTGAAGGCTTCTGCAAGCCCCTCCATCAGTAGCTGTTCTGTCTCTGAGATGTTGTAGAGCTCTGAAGAGGAAAACTGGTGGCTTTTTGGTACAGGATCTGAGATCCCCTGGAACAACTTAACATTTGGCCTCACATACATGCTGTAGAAAAATGCAAGTGGTTTAATGGATAGCTTCTGAAAAAACTACATTTTGTGCCCGGTGGTGTTTGATTACTAGGGAAGGGAGATTTACTGGTGATTTAGTCAGACATAAACTTGCTAATATACTTTTCCCGGTGTATTTCCAGTATAAATCTCTCCATGTGCAGTGTCTAGGCATTGTGTCACCAATAACTTTATCCTCTCTTATATTTTACGAGAAGCTGCTATAGAAGTTACGTTATTATGAATGTGTTTCCCATAGGTCAAGATCCAGGCAAAAATGTAGTGTAGGAGAGTTTGCTCGAGTATCACCCAAACTGTGTGTGCCATGCAGCCTTCCCTACTTCTCATTCTTTGTGCCTTAATTATTTGCATTACCCAATTATGGGAAACACTATCTTGAAAATCACACCTGGGAAGGACTTCTTTTAAACTTGAGTAAATCGCCTATTTACGTGGCAGGCATAGCTTTTAAGCAACTTGAGGTACTCTCAAAAAGGCCTGAGGCAGTACTCTCAAATTCTTTTTTTAATCCTGCTGTAAAGCATGAAGACCACATATTTGTCCACAAATAACCATAGAAACAAAGCAAGAGATCAGAACTAGAAATCTGTATGGGATCTCATGCAATACTTTTGCTCTACTCCGGGTGAGATTACTAGTGATTTGCAATTGTAATACTTTCTTCAAGAATCCCCTGGTTTTGCTTCAAGTTCTTAACTGGTTTTTCAAGTGAAGTATGCCAAGGCAGCTCTGGTTTTTGCTCAGCTAAAAGACTTGGTTAATTCACTTTCTCCCTCACTCCTGTGTTTTCCCTTGTCACGCCCATCCCAATGCTGTGGTTTGTGCATATGTATTAGGCTCTAATTTTTCTGTATACAAGGGCTTTAAGAGCGGAGACAACTTTATCCAGCTGCTGGAGTAGCCTGCGCAGCTCTTCAGAGCTGATGAGAGAAAGGTTGAGTTCTATGTCATATTCCTGGCCTCCAGCGACGTTTCTGAGTGAATCATAGACTGAGGCTGAATCTCTCTTGCCATGTATGTTATAGATGTTACATTTATTACAGGTACCATTTCTGTGAGTGCAGGAAAAGGGATTTGTTTAGAACAAATTGCCAGATGAGTTCTATGTTCTTCCCAAAATTCATATTGCACAGTGGTTATTTTTAATACCAAATACAATTTCTGTTTTGTTTTGGTTTTTTTTTTTTAGCAATGCCAAGCATGCACAAACTTCTGGTATTATATTGGCTTTGTTAGGGGGTCTGGAGCTTTAATGTCCTGTTATCATACCGGCTAATGCTCTAACCAGCAGAAAGCGTTGGTAAGTCTATTTTTCGTTTTGGAAACTGGGATGCGCTAGATCAACGGAAGACCATACTAAAAAGTACGCCTCATCTGCCAAAAAATATTTGTTAGTATGCTGGGAGCAATAAATTAAGAGTTTCTGAAAACTGTTAATGTTCCTATAGTATGGGGAAGAACAAGGAAAGCAAATAATGATAAATACCCAAGTTCTCTCTCTCCCAGTGGGACTGCAGTTTCAGGTTTTCAAGTCCAAAGGAGCTGTTTCCCCATCCCAAATTCAATTGTTCAGCTGGGAGACAAGAAGCATTAAGCTTATCTGTTTGCTTGAACTGATTGGTTTCAGACCTGAGTGACTTGCAGCTTGGGGCAGAGCTTGTGGAGTCCTACCTTTTGATGACGCTTCCCTGTTGGAATGCAATGTGGTGACTTTTGAGATTGCATCAGATGGATTTGCTACTTAAGGGGAAGCTGTGGATACCAGCAGACCATCCATGCTGATTTGGGGAGAGAACTGAAATTCAGAAGGGAAGGCAGGACACACACAACCCATGCCATCCATCCTTTGGCTTGTTCAGGCTTCTCCGCAGTTCAGTCTTCCCCTTATATCCACTTGATACAAGTTATTACCATTTAGCGCAACAAAAAACCTTTTCAGTTTCTGTATGGAAAGTAAGCTGAAAACAATGAAAGATGGAAGCCTATACAACATTTAACACAAAGTGAGGGAATCATACAATCATCTAGGTTGGAAGGGACCTTTAAGATCCTTGAGTCCAACCATCAACCTTAACACTGCCCAGTCCACGACTAACCCATGTCCCTCAGCACCACGTCTACCCATCTTTTAAGTACCTCCAGGGATGGAGATTCTACTGCTTCCCTGGGCAGCCTGTTCCAATGTTTGATAACCCTTGGAAGTAAAGCCTCTTGTTTTGGGTGGGGAGATGTTGGGGAAGACAATGTCATAAATGGGCAGTTCAGGAAGCCCCTGATGTAAGCAGTGAGGATACACCAGGGAAGTATCTTGAGCAGCATAGAACAAGCCAGAGTGGTGTTCTGTAACTATCCCTCTATCTCAAAGGTGAAATATGATTTTTGGCTTGATTCTCTCAGAGTGGGTTTTGGTGGTATTGCTGATTCTGTCCATCCCTGCGGTGTGTTCTCTCGTACACGATTGCTAACAGGCCTTGGCGCAGACATTGTTGGCCAACTTTCACTTCCCCAAAGGACGTTATAATATCAGCAGAAATTATTGCGTAGACTCAGCCTCCCTGGTTGCGTGAGCACAGATTTTTTTTCATGTGGATGAACCTTCGTGCTTTTTTTGTCTTTGTTTTAAATGCTTAAATTCTGTGCAAAGTCTGTGTAGTTCCATGTTAAACATAACTTTATCCGTTGGTGCGTGCATGTATTGAAATTAAAATTTAAAACCACTTAACAAAAGAAAGTTTTTTCTATCAGTCTGAAAATCAAGAACCTGTCACTCTTATACTGTAGATTTTCATAATGCAGAATCACGATTTCTTGATTCTACCACTATTCCTCATTTTTAAAGAGAATCTTGAAGTGACATAATATTGGCTGATGGGACACCAGTTGGAAATGGTAACTTTTTTTTAAAATTGCAAAACCAAATAAGACTATCCTCTTAAGTCCCTCAAAAGCACTGCTCATGGTATCTAATGTCTGTTAATAATTTCTTAGGAGGAATTATGGAAATACTACTCAATGCACTAATTTTCTACAGCTTTCCTAATTACTCCATTGATTTTTTTTGAAGCATAGATTTGTGCCAAGGTACACTGGGGTATATTTGAACAAAATACGGAGCAATAAAACTGTAATTGTAATTCATGTATGACTAACAAACAAAGCATTAATTTTATTAGTTTTGCTAGCAGTCTCTCTGTTTGAAGTGTGTGGTTGATTCATTCTTAAGCCTGTGCTTCATCAAGCTTTTTGCACCATTCTGTCTCATCTATCACGCAGTGTCTCGCATTGAACTGGTCTTCTATATGTAGATATATGTGTATCTGTAGGTAATGAATTTTTTTAAAAAAGTTCAAAAATGGATGTAAAGGCTGGTTTAGTAGTTACTTTTGATAAAGCTTTCCCCTTCCCCTATTATCTTAACCATAAAAGAATAAAAATGTCACTTAGGTTCTTCCAGTCAGTCTGCATTCAGTTATTAAGTACTGGTACATGGAACAGTCACTGTTCCATTGGAGTAGTGTTAATCGTACAGTGACTTTATCTATGCTGTTTTGGTAAAATGCAAATAATTATTGTAAATAGTTTTAAAACTTCTCATTTCGATCCTGATGTTTCATGGAAGGCTCCTATTGAACTTTATCTCACATCATGAGAGGCCAGAACTGTGTGATGAGAAAATGTGTTTTGGTATTCAGAAGCCTGTAAGAACACTTACTTATTTCTTTTTTTGATGTTGCTGTTGGGTAGAGCTCAGGGGGTTTTTTGGCCAATATAAATGTGCTTCCAGATCTTAACTTTTTAAAGTCTCAGTTTGAATGTTGAGGTTTTAATACTTTATTTCATTGCAGAGAATATTAGTGCCATGGATTTTTTACTTTAATTAGGGTTTTTTTTGTGTGTGTGTATGTATATTAAAAACCCATACATATGTACTCAATGGTAATTTGCTTAACCTTGGGAAGGAAAAGAGAATGGTAATATGAGATACTTCAAGGTGTGTGGTATCCAGTGTAGTACAGAATCTGTTTCTTCTCTGCCTTTTTAAGGATCAGGTTCACTAATTTAACGATCAATTAAAAAGGATTCAAGGTCTGCTGTGTTTTGTCAGAGCAGCACAGCTAAACCACATGTGTAACTTCCCCCCCCCCCCCGGCCCGTTATCTTTTTTGGTAATTTCTTTGGATGTATATGGCTATTAGCATTCCTGTCTCCTCTTGTTTGATTAAAAGAGGTATTTATGAGTTACAGTATGGTTACTCTGAATTTTTTTCCCCATTTTCTAAGAGAATACTTGGCAGCAAAAAAGCTGCATGAAACCTTTGGAATAAAGAACTTCTATCCCTTGAAATAGCTGGTGTTTCGAACTTTTTTTTTTTCCCCCTCAGTAGAAGCAGAATCTGGCTGCCTAAGAAGAGATTGTATCTTCTTTTGCTGTAAAGATGAAACTGCTGTAAAGAACAGGTGAATGGAGACAGTAGGGTTCTTGTAAATGCAGATGCCATTCCTCTGCTCCCTTCTAAGAGTGTCGTTGAAGAATGATGGAAATAGAGGCCATTGCTGAAAGATTGTGACTACTGTAGAGCACTACTCTCCAGTCTCTTTCAAAAACGTGTTAGGAAAAAAAACCAAAGGAGGTGGGCAATCTTTCCAGGCCTGTTCTTGTAATATTTTAATCAACTTAAAGTTTGCAAAATCTTCATCATTATGTTGACTGTTAAAGGTGAAGTCTGACCAACATGTGAAATACAAAAGGACCCACTTTTTTTAGTTAATTTGTGACTAAAATAATGGAGGATTTGTTGTAAATTCTTTAAACCCCTGTTTTATATTATATGTGCAGTGCAATAGCTGTGAGGATGGACTGTATTTTGAATATTTATCAAACATGGGAAATCTATTTTAACGTGTTGCAGCTGACTATCTTTTAATGCTTGCACATCCTGAGTGGTGGTAATCCCTTCTCTGAAAAACTGCAGAATGATTTCTTATCTCTAAATGGACTTCTGGTTATTTCAGCCCGTTATCTGCTTGCCAAGCAGCCTTGGGTAACTCGAATCCATCTATATAGGACTGCTTTCTCTTCCTCCTCCTCTTTACCTAGCACCCCTCACACCCCTCCTGCAAAGAAACAGGATTTCGCTTACCTCTTGTTTACGTATTGACCTGCAAGTTTGAACTTCTGGTGTTCAAAGAGCTACGCATGGGGGGATCTGTTGAGCTAGTCCAGGAATAATTTTTATATGAACTGTAAAAGCCTTTCTGTTTCAGATGGCGACCTTACATTCTAAACCAAATTACAGAGCAACTTGTTCACACAGTGGATTGTGAGGCTTTTCAGCTACTGCTTTTTCTCTAGTAATGCTTTTTGCGTTGTTTGGTTTTGGTTTTTTTTTTTTGAGAATTTAAAAGATCTGGTGGTCTAGCTTTGTCTCTGCTCTTCAATTAAATCTCTTAAAATCTCACACTACAGGCAGTCTTACATTGGTACACAGAATAGTTACACTGAAGTTGGTGTAACTAACTCCACACGTGCATAAGCCCCCTGTTCTAGGATTATCACCAAGATGTTAGTATTTTCTACCATAGACACAGCAGTAATCTTTTTCCAGCTACGTGAATGCTAGAGTCTTCTTTTCCCATCTGTTTTGGAGCATTATTTCAGATCTGAAGCTGTACTTGGAAGGGTGCTTGGATATTGCTTTCCTGTCCTGTTTTCAGGCTCAAGCAGGTATTTCCCTCACAGCTCTGAGTAAGCTCTGCTGGCCTCGAGCAAGTGTCCTGAGGAACCGTGGGTTCTGCTTCATCCTTGGACAGACTGTGGGAGCTCAGCTGGCGAACAGGAGACTTCCTTTTCTTGTAGCTTGTTTCAATCGTGGCAGCCACGTTGAAGTGAGATTCCATTAAACAGAATTATGAGGTCACTGACTATGGCCCAGTCTGACTTTGTGGATGCCAGCGACACCCAACCACTGTTTGGATGATCAAAAAAAGATGATTTGATTTTGTCACAATTGCTGTCTGCAAGTAGCTCAATCATGTTTGCCATAGGAGTTAAAAAGCAATTTTTTCTACAAATGCATGTTGCAGTTTTCAGTTGTCTTTTTTCCAGTTGGGAGTCCCCAGAGCTATGATTTTTGCTTTCAAAATAGATTATTTAAATCGCATGATTATTATATTTATACAGCTGACGTTGTTTCTTCATGTTCTGCTTTACATGAAAATGCATGTGCACCTCAGTACCCTTAAACTCTTCTGATAAGGTAAACTGTAAATTATATCCGAGTAACTTTTTTTTGAAAGAAGCATGCAGCTTTACTGTACAGATGCTCTTTTGGTAAATGAAACACTACTTATCTTAATTATTAGTGTTAATGGGCATTCTGTGGGCCCAGTATTTGCTTAGATTCAGGTAGAATCTAAGTTATGTCTCTTTATGTTTGACAAATGTGACAGTGACTGTAGTTCTGACTGTCTTGTCTGAATGGATCAGTGGCATGTGCATGAGTAGTTGCTGGCAATTGCCTGTGATGCACAAGCAGACGATCTTCTTTCTCCCCTTCCAAACATCTTCTGCAGGCACTGTTATTACTAAAATTCCACATGCTACTAATTTGTCAGGTGCGTGTGCTCCAGAACACTCAACACTCTGACTGATGAACGTCTTGTAGTTTCTCCTTGTGCATTTATCTCTTCTTAAAGGTCTCTCCGCTCTTTCAGAAACTGCTATGCTTCTGTCCAAGTGTGTGATGCTGGCTACTGAATGTCTATGGCATTAATATAAGTAGACATAAATAGAGCAAGGCCTCTAAAAAACCATAACTTTTCCCATCATACAAGCTATACCTGTGTTGAGATACTATTTTTGAATTGAAATTTGCCATGGGTTCCTGGAGCTCAATGTGTACTCAATGTTAAGAGTCTATAAAGTACCTTCTGAAATCATCTTTAGACGAAATTGACGTTCAGATTCCCTTTTTTTTTCTTCTAAGTAGAATGGTTACACTTCTTTCAACATAGCTGTGTATATACGTGTACATAAGCTGTATTTTCATTTCACAAGGAAGAGTCATATGTGGGGCAGTTATTTTCAAAGGCTTAAGTTTCCTAAGAGCCAGTGGAGGAAAAGGGAGACATGAATGAAGTGGCTTGAAACAGTTTTGATCTTACTTGTGGTATTCCTGTTTTGCAAGATATAGAGGGGAAAATCGTATATTTTATTCTTGAAACATAAAAACTGAGCTTGTTTACAGAGTTCGAAGGGATATGTACAAATAGCTGTTCCTGCTTACTTGTTATCACAAATGTTATTTGGGGGAGGTTTTTATTAAATAGTTTGAAGTTTGGAGGACGAGCTGTACATCTTAAATGAAAATGAAGATGAATCTTTGCATGAATGGTGACATGAACTTTTAGCTGCACTAAATGCTTGTGCATTTACATGTTCTAGTAGTTGGACGCTGCACAGAACAGAATTTATATGCACTTCATGTTTCTTGTACTGAGTGCTAAAGGAGTTGCCTGCAACAGTGATACCTAAGAAGTTATCACGTTCACTAGAGTTCTGTTTTCCCCCTTTCTCCATAGCATTCCTGACTCATCCGCTGTATGTGAATTTTTTTCTCCTGTCTCTTTTTAATGTCATCATTTGACTTTTCTCTAGCAAAACCATAGTGATGAGTTTGCTCTGCAAAACACTTGTCCAAAGGGTGATGCGGAGTATGAGTATATATGAGAAATCTTTTATTCGTTTTTCTTAGGAGATAAGTTTTACCTGGGATTAGTTAGCTGGGGAGTTCTAACGCAGATCTTGGGCTAAACACACGGAGGGGTAGTACTGTTCTCTCATTTCCCTCATCAGTTACCACTGCCATCACTTGATTATCAGGAATGGGATGTCAGGAAATCCTGCCCTGATTAAGTCTTTTGGCGCTTTAATTCCTAGAATTATTTCATTACTGAGAAAGAAATGCCCAGGCACGGATTCGCAGTACTGATGAAAAACACTTGAACTTGCCTGCAAACTTTCTGAAAAATTTCCCCTCTTTTGAGAACCTGTTCTCTGCGTTCTTAATTTCTGTGTGATTAATCAAAGAATAATTGGAGTAATTTATTAACTTTGACAGGCAAATTGTCTTCTACATCAAAGTACTGTTCTTCTAGCTCTCTGGCAGTGGACAAAATTAAATCGTTAATAGAAATCTTAATGTTTTCACCAAAAAAGAAGTGGAAAATGTTATGTATTATGTAGCATGTTACTTTTTCTTGCTTACAGGGCACAGACATAATGGCTAGTAGAGCGTCTGAAAGGTGAGAGTATTGTGTTTGAACATTTCCACTGATCTGACACGTGTAATGGCAGCAGTTAAAACTGCTGAAGGTAAATCTGTTTGCATTTCTTTTTAAAATCAGGTCTTTGTCTTTCGCTGAAATTTATAACCATTTTTTTAATATAGTTTTAAGATGTTCTTTGGCACCTTTAAACGCTTTTCTTTGCTGTCTTGTAACTTGAGTTCTAGTATTTTAATGTAAAGAGTGTTCTGTTGTGAGAATGTGAAGCAACGTGCGTATTATGAGTTCTGAAGTACTGTCAAAAAGATGCATCATGGAATGAAACAATGGCATCGCATCGAAAGTGTTCTGTCTTGACGGTTCCTGTGCTGCAGAACTCTGAATAGTTTCAAGAAATGGAGTAGTTTTAGGATTTTTAAGTTGTTCATGTCATCTTTTCAATTATTTAAGTAAAAGCTGTGCTCCTTTCAAAAGGCCACTAACAATCGTTTGGAGCTGGCTACCAGAAATGGTTCTCAGAACTCCCCAATAGCTCTGTAAGATAAATCTTTACCCCTTAAAAGTGTTGAGTTGTTAGGTTTTTTGGTTTGTTTGGGCTTTTTTGTTTTTTGTACCCTTCACACTCTTCTGAAGGTACTTAGAAGGAGGCTCAGTATTTGCCGTATTTGGTAGCATGAAGGTGGATGGGTTTTTATCTTGCGAGGATTGGGTAGCACTTTGGCTGAAGTGTCGTTGTTCTTTTCCATCTTTCATGTTTTCATAGAGGCATTAGAATTTTATGAAACTTAATTCAGAAAGAAACCAATGTTTACACAGACAGATTGTATAATGTTTACAGCGCTGGGTATGCTTTCATGCTTGATCTCAAGGAAGGAGGGGGTGTTGTAGGTCCTGAAAGTAACGTTAGCTTCACTTCGTTGTATTTTCACCCTTTCTTCTGCAGCCCTTCCAACATCTTCCTTTGGAACAGTAGAGGGTAGGTGAAGCTTTTCCAGAGACAGGCTTCTCTTTAAAACATAGCAACTAAAATGGCAAAAGCCGAGGTGCCTTATTTTTGTTTTATTTTGTCCTTTGAAGAGCAAGAAAAATAGGAAGAAAGATCTGTTGTTGATATTATGAAATAGGCCTTCACTGTAATTAACAGCCTGGGAATTTTTCTGCTTGCTTTTCTTATCCCTGTGTTGCAAAAGCTTGCTGTCCTGCTGGGATTTCTTTTTGGAATGCAGAGGTGTGTTCTAGCTAAAAAGCATGTGTTTTGCCTAATAAGCTTTCCCAGCCATTGAGCCCAGCTGGCTGCTGCGGTCTGTATTTGTTTTGTCTTAACTAATTTTTATATCCATCCTTTAAACTAAACTAACACTTTTTGCATTAAATGACAAACCAAGCACAATGTCCATAAATGAAACCAAACACTATAATCTACTAATTTTTGTTTTCAATGTGCAGCATTATGTAATCAAGCAGCCTACTAAAAAGGAAGATGTGGAAATAATACTGGTGGCGTTTAAATGGTGCTAAACTAAAGCGATGAGCTTCTGTTGAAGGGGGTGGTTATATTGAGTTGAGGGTTTAGCACTTCCTCTCTTGTAAATACAGAAGTCAAAGTGAAGAGAGCAAGGTCTAGGTGGTCAGCACAAAATCTTCATGTCAGATCCTCCTGTCTCTTGCTGTAGGAGGTTATGCATGGCGTCAACATGGAGCCCTTAGCTGGAGTCTACTGAAGGGTTAGTTCTCGGGGTTGCTGTAGTCTGGAAGTTTGTAGCAGTTCCAAGTACTCAAATTCTCTGAAACTCAGCCAGGTGCCTTTCAAGTTTGGTCCAAATTATGAATGAACAGAATAAATGTTAGAAGATGAAACATGGAATAGAAATTCTATTTCAAAATAGTCATGAATCAGTGTTTACAAGTTTACAACAGTGACACTGGAATTGTTGTTGTAAGATGGTGTGTGTATTTGTGGAGCTTCAAAAATGTTGTTTTTTTTTTTCTTTTGTTCATGTGTATTGATTGTTGGATCGTATGTCCTTGGCTGTAGACAAAGACAGAACTTACCGTGGCTGATACCTGTAATAGGTGCATTATTGTAATGTGGGCTTCAGTCTCAAAAGTGATGCAGAGCCTGAGCTACGTGGGCAGCGCTGTGTCATCTTCAGAGCTCTCTGAGGTAGTGCTGCTTCTGTACTTCTGCCTTGCAAGTGACAGCAGGAGTTTGGGTTCTGGCATGGTCCCCTCACCTCCCCAGCCCCTTTCACTGCCAGATTGGGATGTGGACCCTTCCTTTTCTTCTCCCCCAGGCTATCCATGCCTGGCACTGGTTTCCAGCTGCAGTTGCCGCGCTCCGTGCAATCATAAGCATGGACAAGAGATGTAGGCCTGCCTCTTCTCTGGCTTTATTGCTGAATATGAAAATTTTTCAAACCAGTCAAATATACAAAGCTCTGGCTATTTCCCGCTCCGCTGTTAGGTGCCAGAGGAGGTTTTTTTAATCAGATGCAGCAGCTGCTTGGGAGTTAAATAAAAAAAAAACAACTCACAACAACAATAAGAAACAGCAGCAACAACAAAACTACCTGTCTTTTACCCTGTTTGGCTGTTCATTCTCACAGTAGTAAGGACAGACACTTTTCTTCTAATAAATTCATGTAGTTTAAAGCTATTATGAGTAGAAGCATCTCCCTTTGCTGCTGGGGTGAGTGGCATCTGACCTGCACATAAACACTCTCCTGTTCTCGTATTCATTGTAGGCAAGCAGTCTGAGCTGGGTCAAGATGCAGACTTGAATCTATCTGATGGTTCTCCATGTTGCTCTTCAAAGAATTGCACTGCAGTGAGGCTCTAGACTTTTTTCTTCTTTACACAAATGTCAGTGGACAGATTTAGGGCCTGGATGTCAACTCCATTCACGTACAGGTTTGCCTCATGTTTATTAAACTTGTGCCTGATCAGAATCAAAATAAATTTACTGAAGTCAAAACTACTGATGACAAGAGCTCAAAAAGATACAAATAATTGCATTTGTAATCACACTATTAAAAAAGGGCAAACTTTTCCATGTGACTAAATTAAAAAGACCACGTTTTTTTCCTAATAGCGCTCCTTTTAGTAATGTATAGAATAGATTATTAAAAATAAAAGGGTGAATTTCTCTACACTCCACTTAAAAATCTCAGTTCAGAAACTTGTCTGTTTAGGTCTTCTGAACAAAGCAATGACACTAATACATGAAACGTAATCTGTTAATGGCTTACAGTCATCTGCGAGAAGGGAATATATAGATTTTCACTTAATGCTATTGTTTGGTACATTAAAAAAATCCAACAAAATATTGTTGAGTAGTTGGATATCGCTGGAAAAGCAAATCGGAGTATGAGAAGGAGATCTCTTCAGCTGTAGTCAACCAACTAAGAAGAAGAAAGAAATGAGAATTTCTGCTGTGACACTGTCATCCTACATTGGAGGGGAAGGTTTCAGCATTATAGCTGAAACTTTGTTTAAAAAAAAAAAAAAATAATTAAAAAAAGTAGCGTCTTTAACAGTCCCAACATCAGTCATGGAAATTCGGAACGTGGTTCAC
This sequence comes from Chroicocephalus ridibundus, assembly GCF_963924245.1. Lineage (NCBI taxonomy): Eukaryota > Metazoa > Chordata > Aves > Charadriiformes > Laridae > Chroicocephalus > Chroicocephalus ridibundus. The sequence goes on along the minus strand of NC_086291.1, from coordinate 52,927,375 downwards.
AGCTACTGTGACCTTTACAGTATTAAACCTGTCTAAGGATTGCTCTCACAGCTTCTCAATAGCACTCTGAAACTGTCAAGAAATGGTGTCCTCTTTTGAATTTGCTGCTGGTGCATATTTGAAGTTTATAGTATGGGAGGAATAGAGATTACAACCATGAAATACAAGTATTGTATATTATATTAGTTGTTCAGTTATATCAGTTGTTCAGAACGCAGCTAAGTAAGATTAGAGATACTTTGAATATAACATTTAAAATTCTTTTTTCTGTCGTAATGGAAGTTTGGCTTTGAGATAATTAACAAAGTGCTTGGTAGTACCTTGGAGGTGGGGGGAAAGAAGCGGGCAACTGAGATTTTGTAGTTCCATGTTTATACAAAAAAAATATTTCTTACGGCAGCATTTTTTTTTCTTAACATGTGGGCAAGATGCTCTGAACTCAGTTCTGAGAACTGAGTCTTATTAGTGAAGTGCCAAATTGAGAAGGTATTGTGATGTATTTTTGTTTTGTGTTGGGTTTTGGGGATGTTCTTCGTGTCTTTGTCGGGGAGGGCAGGTTGGAGGGTTTTTTTTTTGTTTTGTTTTGTTTTTTTTTTTTTTTGTTTGCTTCTCGGTTCCATTTAGGCCATTCCATTTAGGCTTGGAAACCACGCCTTCCCCAAGCCCTCCTGATCAACAGCAGGTAGAATTTCGTGTGCCCTGATCTTGAGAAGCAGTAAGAATTTAACTGCATCTCTCCTTCCGGATCATTCCTTTGAGAGGCAGGTGAAATGAACTTATTTTGCAAAACAAGTTAATCATCCAAATGTAGGATGAAGTGTTAAAACTTAATAATCGATAGTACATCCTATGTAAAAAGACAGATGCTCTTCACTAACTCCACTTTATCACCCACCTTCCTGCACACATCATTAGTCTGTGGGACTGCAGCTATTTGCAAATGGATAAAGGAAGACATTTTTGTTGTGAGAATGCTCATTTCCCAGATGAAATTTGGGAAACTTCTTTTTTTTTTTTTTTTTTTTTTTTTTTTTTTCTGAAGATGCTTTCATTCATCTTACTAGTTCTAGTGTGAGAAATCAAAACTCCTTTCTCTTCCAAAAGGTATTCTGGCTTTGCATCGCTTTGATAACAGGTTGGTTTGTTTTTTTGCGTGTCTGTAGGGTTCAGAATATCTCATTTTCTAAATCTTAAATCTTCTAAAGGGTGAATTGCAGTTTTAACCACCTTTGTCATATCTTCATAACTTTAGGTTTGCGAATTTGCATGGAAGTTTTCCGGTGAATGAAAGACCTCTCATTTTGCTCCTGTAAAATGAATTATTAATTTGTTTTGTACTGAGGTATGAGGAAATAGTATGCTTCAGCTTCCTAGATATCCAGGCGTGGTCTGTGTAAGCATATTGAGAGTTTGCTTTAGTTCTCTGGATGTTCTAGGCAGTAATGTGCTAGTTGGCTTAGAGTATTCCTGTACGTACACAGCTAGATGAACGTAAATGTGCCCTCAGATGCTGATGTCTTAATATCAGAAGCAGAACTAGACAACAAAACTTCTGGCTTGTCCATTATAGTCCCTTTGATGCTTCGTGCTAATGAAAGCACTGTTGTTTGAGACCCTGTGAGTGTTCTGTCTTACTTTCTCTGAAAGCCTCGCTGTAACTTTAGAGGATGCACTTGTTCTGTGAAGACTATTTAGTGGTGGGGGTATGTGTTAATGGTCTTTTCAGTGTCAGCTCATTTTTCTGGCGTGTTTTTAAGGGGGAACGTGCTTCTTGGGAATGGTTTGTGGTGCTTTGGGCAATTTGGTCTTTGGAAGGAGAATCAGCAAATAGTAAAACCAAAAGGGAAGTTTATTTTATTGTTTTGCAATGTTTTTTCTTGTAGGCGCTGTTGAGGGGACTAGAACTTGTCTTCAGCTCCTGTTAGACAAAGAGGAAGTTTATTCTTATGGCAAGAAGTGAGCTTGGCTTGTATGCCTTACTTGATTGTTATATATATCATTGCTGAAACTCACAATTGTCGGAAAAGTTGCAAGCAATGGGGTTAATTTCTGTACTACCAGTTGGCTTGCTTTACTACAATAAATATAAAAATGTCGTGTGTAATAATTCTTAACGTCTTGACAGAATTGTGTGTAACTCATAGGAAGCCTTTAAAAGCAGAAATGTTTTCTACCAGACTAATGCTTTTTGGTTAGGCTCAACAATGGATCTACCCTATTTAGTGCGGCATTGGTGTGGGTTTTTTTTCTTTTAATAAAACAAATAGTTGCTAAAAGATGCACTCTGTCACTCTATTGCTGCTCGTTTTCTACTAGTCTCCTTTTCTGCTGAGAGTATTTGTTTCATAAATAAGTCATGCCACAGAGAATCTGTGCTGTAGCACCATCCCTTCCATCTTTCCTACTGTTAGAATTGCTTTGACTTTGATGTGGACTAATTAAGTTCACATATTTTTATGGACATCTTTAACAGGGTAGTTAAAGAAAAGATAGCCGAAAAATCTGTGCTTTTCTAATTGAGGCTGTAGGACTTCTTAGGACTTTGATCGTACGTATCCTGAAGTTTCTTTTTTTTTTTTTCTTCTTTCTGGAAGGATGCTGTCTGGAGTATTTCCATCAAAGTAGTATGGCAAAGTTCCCAAGAGCATACCTGTGTTCATATGAAGAAGCAGATTTCTTAGTTTTATGCAGGGCAAAATGCAATCTCTGCAGCCTGGGCAGGGTTTAATAAGACTCTCTGCACAGCATCAGGCAGGTTTGTTTAGCTTGCTCCTTGAATTGCTTCCCAAGTCATGTGCTCACAGATTAGATCAATACATTACCTAATAGGACGTTTAAAAACATTTCCACGATTTGCTGACATGGGGGAATGGTGAGGTAAAGTAATAGATTTTGTACTAGATCTTAGAATACACTACTGCGGTATTGGCAAGCCCCTTGTTCTCATGTGAAATTCGCTACTGCAGTGGTGCATTGCAGGAAATAGATAAAAATCAACACACAGAACATATCCACGCATCATATATATTCAGGGAAAGAGATGCATTTGAACCTTAAGCAGCTTATGTGTTTTCACAAGACAAACGCGCATTCCACTTTTAAAAGAATCTTACTGTAGAAGGACATGCGATTTAATTTGAACAAGATCCATTATTTAAATGGTTTAAAAACACAATAGGCTCTTAAATGCATCTTTTATAGAGTACTTGAGAAATCATTCAGATTTGTGAATGCTAGTGGTGGGGATGAGCACCTACCAAATAAGCAATTTCAGCATAGTCATTTAAATTCAGGAGAATTGCTTTGTTCTTGTGGAAATACAGCTGCCTTTTTTTTTTTTTTTTTTTTTTTTGCTACTGTGACTATATGTGGTAAAACCAAAATTATATCTTTAGAGCATCCTCCTATTTTCTCCCCGAGTTTGTGCTGTCTTTTAAATTGTGCAACTTTGGTTTTTTTTTTTTTTTCCTCCCAAGTGTAATTTCAGCCTTGTACCTGCTGTGGAATTTTGTGTGGAACAAAAATTCAAAAAACTGGTTGTTTTGTTTTGTTTTTTTTAAATAATCTTGTTTAATGACACACTCTTGGCATAATGTATCATCCAGAGTAAGGAGAACAGGAAAAAAAAAATTGCATGTACAGTTTAAATGGTAACTGTTCAGATCTCTGGTTGACCCCCAAACACAATCCTTAATTTCATGAAAGCTCTCTAGCTTTAGATGGACTTTCACTGCTCTCTCTCGAAGAGCCTGTGAACCAAAACTGTGGTTTTGGCGCTTGGATGGACTTTGGCTACAACATTGTTCTCATTTAAGAATGCGTCTTTGCAGAGTTACTCAGAAAAACGTGTTGTCTCTCTTCTGAGTATTGTCCATACGTGTAATCCCCTAACTTCAGTGTGTTGGAGCTTTAGCTGTAATTCCCTTCAGGGTACATGCACTCCAAGCTTAAGATAGCACAGATTGTCAATAGAAGTAACTCTCCAGCTGCATAGCCTAATTGGTTTAGAGCAGGAAGGCGTGATTACTGCACAAACAGCTGCAATTGCTCTAAATGTGTGTCACTGCCCCTCATTTGGAGATGGTGGCACCAACGGTTGAGCCAGCAGAACAAATTATGAGAGTGCTCCTCAACCCGTCTTAGTTTAGAAAAATACATTAGGTGCAAACTGTATAAGATGAAGCAAAACAGTTCAAACCAGCCCCTTCCAGCAGGAAGGGGACAAGTAAGATGAGTTTACGGATGTTTTCCATCCTGCCGCTTAGTGCAGAGCCTCATTGGAGCTTTGATCTTACTGAATGAAAGACCACATTAAAAGCAAATCATTATTCTTGTTCTGAATTCTCGGGGAAAAAATGACTTACTTGAAGTAGCTCACTTAAGAATGGGAAAGGTCACTTTAGGATCGGGTGATCCTAGTGTATAACAGCATATAATGTCAGGAACTACCACATCAAGTTTAGTATATGAGAACTAAAGTACCTGCCCTCAAGAGGTCTGGTTCTTTCTGGAAGAAAGGCTCCAGGAAGGCTTTCCTGACTTCTGTAGATCAGTCTTTGTAGGTATTAATCCAGTATTTGTGGATAAGGAGGGGGGAAAAGGAGGTTGTCTCTTCTGAAATAACTTTCAGTCACTTTTTTTTTGTTCTTTTTTGTTTTTCTTCTATCTCTCCCTTGACTGGTCTCAAAGCAGCTGTAGTATATTTGGGCACAGTGGGAAATGGTCTTTAACACAAATCTCTAAATTAATGCATTCAAGAGTTCAGGAAAGCATGTGGAGTCATAAAAAAACCCTACTATATTATCTGGCACTTAGTATGTATAGAAGTATTTTTAAAGCTCCTTCTGTGGAACCTGTTCGCAGTCTGTCTTTTTTTTTTTTTCTTTATGAACTCAAAGCTATTTCAAGCTTGCTTCTTTCAGTTCAGCTCAGTGAGTCTCCTTATTTTATACTGGACCTTTTTCCAGCTGCTGCTTAGTGAAAAGTTAGGCATATTTTCCTTAACAGTGAAAGGGAATGAACCCCTGCCAGTTTGTGCCTGGAAGAGTATTGCTGTGCGAATGAGTTATTAAGGTAACTAGTTATCGTGCTCTAGGACTGCTCAGTAATATCCATTCCCATTTTGTGGTACGGTTGGGAGAAGGAAAGTGAACACTCTGGCTGTTGATTTGTAAGTCAGTGGATGCTGGGATATCACCTGCTTTGTGAAAGTTTTCTAGGATAACTTTATCCAGATTTTTTTCATCCCTAAGCAGAACAGGTAGTAGTATTTCAAACGATGTTGGTGGTCCTTTCAGGCTTATTCTGAATGTTGTTGCTTCCAGCTGCCGTGTCTAGAAGATGCTTTTGTAGATGGCCTCTTTTCTTGCATGTTACAAAACAGCCCCTCCGTGTCGCTTATGCCCTGTGAACTTGAAGGGTTTACCTCTGTGTTCCTCTTGTGTCTTGTCTTTGGGTCAGCGTTCTGGCTTTGTTACCAACAATTCACTTTTGTATAGAGCCTTTTTCTGGTGTTCAGCAAACTCTTGGCAGCATGGTACCTCTCCTGTCATCTTCCCAACCCTTGAGCAGAGAATAGAAACAACTGCTTACTGCGTCCAAAGACACAAGATAAAGTACTGTCAGGCTTCCGCAGTCACTCTTGTGGTTAATTTTACATTTGAGAAGACCTGTTCAGGACCTGGAAACAGTCCTGATTGGCTTCTTTTTTTTTTCTTTTTTTTTTTTTAAACTCAATTCTACCGTTATTATTTCTCTGAATGAGGATCTTGGTCCTATCAAAATATTTGGCCAACTGTATTTTGGTTCCTGGTGAGTTAGCCGTGCTGCTGTTGTGGCAAGCCATCCCTCCTGCAGAAGGTAGCTCAGGCTGCTTTATTAATTAGGATTAACTCACATTCTCCCCGGCCTCCAGAGTATTTGTCAGCCTGGCATCGGAGCACCACAGAGCACTTAGTAGAGGCTTGTCATTGCCAGATAAGGAAATTGAGATAATTTGTCAAGACTAAAAAATACAACTGAAAAAGGAATAGGAATAGTCTGCTTTTAAAAGTTTTAGACCAAAAAGAACTAATGAAGCAGATAATTCAAAATATTCTGATACTGGCTTCAAAACCTGTGAGTCTTGTGTGGTTGCCGGTGCGTCTTCCATGAAGATAGGAGAGGGGAAAAAAAAATAACCTGAAAACATAAAAGGGGGGTAAAATTGCCTTCAGAATTTGAATTGCAGAAAATATTTAATCATTCTTTTTCTGGCAGTAGGTACTGTGCAGCTAATCTTGTTTCAAAACCGGGGTTAAATTAAGATAAAATGATTCTGAGGTGGGAGCAGGTGAGTTGAACGTAGGTGTTACTTTGCCTTATCAAAAGACAGGTAGCTTGTGCCCTTGCTGGGATGCAGCATCTTGAATAAGGTGCAGTGGAAAAGTTTTATCAGTTTGGAAAGAAAAAAAAGTTTACTCCAGTTGCTTTCTAGCATCTTTTGTAGCATGCTCAGTACTTTTCCTTTTCCCTGTTTTAGATTTTCTCACTTCCAGGCAGAAGTAGGATTTGTTGGAATTAGCCATGGGTTAATCTAATCTACAGGACAGCAAGCTGCTCAGATGGTCCTAATGGTATCCTTCATTTACACTCAGTTTGAGAACTGTGATGTTATTTAACAACTTGGGCTATTTCATCTTTATTTATAAATTGTGATATTATTGTCTTCAAACTCTTGCTCAGATGGCCAGAGCCAAAGGTCCTGTTCACAGCCTAGGAAAGCTGGGTAGGCATGTTCTCTGTCGCACCCGATGGCAATATGGGAGCCAGCAAATACACCGCTGCAGAGCAAGCGCCTTAGGTTTAATGTTTGACGTTGAAATACTGAACTCTCTCTTTCTCCTGCTGTCTAAACAAACATTTAGAATAACCAAGTTTAATAAGTTACCTGTGCTTGGCTTTTTTTTTTTTTTAAGGTGACTTCCTGGACACTTACCAAACAACAAAAGTCAGTAACTAGCAAACAGTTTTGCTAGTACTAACAAAACCTTTACTAGTACCACAACCGTAGTGGGGCTGGAAACAAAATTTAAAGTACTGATGGAATATTCTTTAAAAAAAATAACTGACATTTCTAATCAGGCAATAGCATAATTAAGACTTGGTTGCAGGAAGTGAGTGAACAATACTTAAGTTGATTTTTTTTTTTAAAGCTGATGTGTCAGAAATGTGCGCTGACTCACAGTAACTCTGAATCATCCTATCAGCATGTGGAGGAGTGATTTATATGCCATGCCATAGAGGGCTGTAGAATCAATTCCCTCTCTTTTGTTTCTTGAAACCTAAGAACATGCCTTTGAAGTTTTAAGTATTTAAATTTACGAAATATCCGAGCCACTATACTAACGGGTGATGGGTCTGTGGCGTGCGCGCCTTAGAAGAGCGGTACTGTGAATCTTGAAGTAAACGTAAACTAAGAAGTGATAGAAATGTCGTAAGGCAGATTTGACCTAAATTTGTTACTCTTGAGGTGCAGAGAGTACTCAAGAGTAATAAATCTTGTCAGCTGTGGTTTAATACTGGCTTTCTCCTCCCACAAGGCAGAAGAAGTGCTGCTGTTGGAATAGCCGTAGGGTCTCCATCTTCAGCGAAGAAAGAAGCAGTGGTCGGTTGTGTGACCTTTTGTGATTGTGTCCTTTTTTCTTTCAAAAAATAGGCTAAGGGAAGCGTGCTGTTCGTCACTCAACATGTGCTGCTGTATCTATACCACATTTGGGCAAGAATTTGTTGCAACAAGGATGGATAAGAATAAAAATAAAAGTCTGTGCCTAGGCTATGGTCTAGACGTCGCAAGGTGAATAGGAGAAGCAAAAATTGACAAAGAGGATTGATGGTACCTAAAATGTGCATATTAAGACTGGGAACTCTGAATATGGACGGAAATGTTTAAGTTTCCCTTAAATGTCTTCATCTGTGGCCCAGTGAGGGCATTTGCACTTTGTATCTGAAAAGTTTCAATCAAAAGTCTCTGATTTTTCTGTTTTGGGTTTTTTTCTGTTTTCTTTCCCCTGTTCTGCTGTTAAACTAATGAAAACCGCAAACTTTACAGTCTCTTCACTTTTATTCATGTGTCTGTAAGGGATTAAGGACTCAAGAAAGCGGAGTTTTATTTTGGGAGCTGTCACAGGTTCCTAAGGCTCTGGGCGAGTGGACGCTCATGTGTTGCTTTCTCCTCCTTCTCTCCCACCAGTGTGTGCGAGCGTCATGGGGAAAAGGGGATGGGACTTGAAAGGATGGGACTTCTCCTGCCAAAATAACTGCTGTGGTAGTTGTACCAAGGTTAACTTTGGAAAAGGTTTCTCAGTTTCTCGCAGAAATCCTACTTCAAAATTCAGCAACCACAAGTGGGTGGGACTCATCGGTGTCTCCTTGTGCCTGGAGATCCCCTTCTTTCAAGTCCACTGAAGTACTACCTTGTAAGGAATGGTTTGTCTGAGCTGAAGTAACGCTTCTGGAGCACAAATGCTGCTTCTTGGAAACAAAGGAGATTATGGTGACAAACTTAGGCGGGGAGGAAGAATTTCCCACAGGCACCTGTATTCCATAGGTAGGCATATTTAGAGCTGCACAACAAAGACTTAATCCATGTAGACTGAGGTTAAAGTTCTTTCTAAAGAATTAGACTTGGTTTTAGGTTGGAAAGGGAAGTGTACCCCTCCAAAGTCTTCCAGTAATGATGGTAACGTATTAGAAAATTGAATACTTTCTCCTCTTGCTTCTGATGTGTCTTAAGTGTTACGTCTGTTTTACACACAAACTTACTTTTAAAAGGTGCAGAAATTGAAGTAGGTTTGTACTGGGAAATTTTTACTTTCCTAACGCTAAGGATTTGTACGTGAGCAAACACTTGCAGGGATCCATAGCTAGTGTATTTGCTTTAGGAGTACCTTAGGAATCTGCTTCTTTGAGTTACTTGTGAACACGCACCATGTGGCAACAGCTTCCTTATGATCTCCTAACCTCCCAAGCCTCCCACTGTCTTGTTAGCGTTACCTAGTTCATCTTTTCCCGTGAACCTGCGTGGTGAATATGGTTTGCAGACAGTGAAAGGTAGGAGGTCTTTGGCTTATAAGCTTCTAACTGACAACAGCTCTGTTCTGAAAGGGCTTTGATATATTTAGTGTGAGCATAAGAGGCAAGACTCCTTAAGTACCCTAGTGGAAAGGTTCTTTAAAAAGATGCTTTCCCCTCATATACAATTAAATACAAACCAAGCTTCTAAAGCTACTTCTGAAATATCTGGAAATACAGAAGGATGGTTTGTGGTAGCTAAGGTCTATTGTTTGCATCTTGCTTTTTCTGCACAGTTTGCGTTGCAGGGATAGCCACTTGAAACTTGCCGTTCGTTGGTTGGAGGGGTCAATGTTATATGAAGTTGAAACAGGTTTGTAGGTTCTTGGAACAATTGACGTTACGTGCCCAGCGTGAGCACCTTGCTTTAGGTGGAGGAAAGGAGAGCAGGAGGGGGAGCTGTGGGACAGGGAGCTGCTGGGGTAGAACAGCAACGCCAGCTGGATGTATTAATTTTCTCCACCGCTGTTTTGATGGTTAGGATGGTAAGGCTGTTAGGATGGGAAACTAATAATAAGCTATTCTGACAATTTGGGAAGTCTTGAAGTGTCAGCAGTCTAGTTCTTGACCTACTGATGCCTGCTGCTTTCTTTTTAACTCATTTTGTGTCATATCTATGAACAGTATTAAGAGCCGGTAACCTTTTAGAGATGGACTCTATTGACCTTGTTACAGGTGATTTCAACCAGTTCCCGTTGTGTGTCGTGCGCTAGTTTTTTACATCCTCATTTGCTAGGCTGTTTAAACCTCCTTTAAAGAAGGTACAGAACTATTGCTGAGGGTCTGGGTGTGCGAGTTACCACTGCCTTAGAAATAAAGGAGATGCGTAGTGGAAAAAACACTGAAGAGGGAAGTGGGATATCTGATGTTGCTCGTGGCTGCGGCTGTGTCAGAAACATTGTCAGTGACTGCGCACACGTCATTTATATTGTGCAGGACCATTTTTTCCAGTTTTCTATAATTTAAAAAAAAATAATGATTATAATCTTCCAGAAAGAAAATGCTCGGGGCCTCTTCTGGTTTCTGTGTGCAGTTTGTTAGAGTATGAAAGCAAAAATAAAGGGGATAGACAGACAGAGGTTCAGTATGGACTGAAGGGAGCCTGGCTGGGGACGTAGGATGAGGGAGGGAGAACAGGGTTAAAGATGGAGAGTGGAGTAACTGAAAGTGAGGAGAATAGAAGCAAGTAGGGAACAGAATAAAATAATGTGGGGAGCAGAATAATAATGGGAGAGGGTATGGAAGAAGGGGAAGATCCTACATTTATGTCTTAGGATAAAGGAAGGGATGTTCTTGTATCTAGGAGGACATACCAGAGAAGAGGAGAAGTGACAGGTTGATTCTGCAGCCAAAATGCTGCTTGACTTCCCAAAAGCATCCGGACCATAAACAAGACCTAACTTGCATTTTAAAGAAGTTGAGTCGTGTTTTAAAGCAAGATTGTGGCTTTATGGGTCCAACCAATTTTTGACTACACATTTGCAGTATTCTGTTTGGTCTTAGACTGTAGCCTCAAGAGATGTGAGCAGGGGTGGAAGTATTATGAAACAAAGTAATTTGATTATTTGGGGTGGGGTGGGAAGGTGGCAGCTTTGTTTTAACTTAGCAAATGGTTTAAGAGCACAGACAGATGAAAAGGAGACAGCTAATCTAGTTAAGAATAGCCACTATGGTTTTTGATATTGATTTCTTTCTTCACTCTGTTGCCTTTTAACCTTATTTTCTTACAATTTTAGAAAAAACATCTTGAGCTATACTGAACAAATAGAGGATATGTATAAAATAGCTTCCTTTAAATAAATGAACTTTTAACTTACCACCAATTTTTTTTACATTCTTTGATTTCTCTTAACTTTCATTAAAATAAAAACTCTTAGGGTATTATTTTTCTGCCTTTTAGTCTAAAAGGGTCGGTTTTTACATGCTTGTTATGTCATCTGTTTACAATACATTTAATGCGAAAAGATGTATTTTTAGCTGGCTAAGTAAAATAGCTAGTTGCTAGAGTTGTCATGGCAGTGATGTTAACAGATAGGCTGATCCTATTTAGCTTTTGCAGCCAAAGAGCGACCGTTAGGCAAGAGTTTGACAGTTCTGCAGTATTTTTCTAAAGATGGAAATTGTGCTGCTGGTGGTGAGTTTTTATGGTCCTACTTTAAAATATTTCTTTCTGTAGGTGTGTGGAGTTTGATTCAAGCGATCTATTTTCATCTAACAGAAATTAGGAGAACTTTGAGTACACAATATGTGAGATTCAGGATTTAAGTCTTAATTTGTAGAAGCTTGGAAATGAATTACACAGTGCAGCATACTGCAGGCTTCTTCGTTGATTTTTTTTTTTTAACAGCCATAAGTATTTTGGAAGAAAAATGCCAGACTAGAGAACAGGATCATGCATCATTTATTCAGGAGTAATTTTAAGTTGTGGCAGACCGGGCAAATATTGCTGAAGAACTTTGGGGATTATTTTTGATGAAGTGCACTGCCTGGGTTAGATGATATCTTAGTATTTTAGTAATTCTGATTATTGTTGTTGTTTTTTTTTTTTATTATGAAGAACAAAATGGTACTTCTTTATTGACAAGCAAAGGAATAGTATTTTCAGATTATACCCTGCAAAACAAGGCATACCTGTACAAGCGTTCTCTGCAGCTCTGAGCTGTTACAGAAGTTCATTTACTCTTGAACATATGTCCGAATGCAGTTGCTGTTGTCTGACATAAAAAGTGAATTTACTGTGAGGGATTTCTCCCGTCTGTATCCTCCAGTCAGATGATGTCGGACCCGAATTGGTTTTGGTGTTGTTGAGAAAAAGACTTATCCCTCAAGCTCTAACTCTCTTACTAGGCAGGGTACTTTTTCAAAAGATTTGTTGAAGTACCTGAGTTTAATGCTAAAAGAAAGTTTTGGGTGTTGTTGGCTTGAAGAGTGCTTCAAATATGATTGAGAGACAAAAAGTCTACTTAAACTTCTAATTGCCTTTTTTTTTTTTTCTAGGCCTTCTTATTAAAATGTATTGTTTTTATAGGAATGCAGACCCTCATGTCAGGTGTACATGCTTATTAATTTCCAATGAATCACGGTGACTTTCATCACGTACCTTCTCATTCTGGGTCGCTCAGGGTAACAGTCAGCACATCGCTTTCCAAACTTGATTCAAAGCTGGTCTTGAGAGTGGCAAAAGTGACTTCTGTAACTCTTTGACTGGTGTGGATTTGATGTTGCGCCACTATTTTGTGGGCTGGTATAGAGAAATCTAATGAATGAATCTGGCAGAATCTCCCAGCAGAGAAATGAAATGCCATATACCCACAAACGTGTTAACGTTCAAGTTATATTACAGCTTTTGAGTGGATTGAGGAGCTTGGTGCTGTGAAAAAGCACAGTTCGTGCTGTGGTCCCACCACCACCAGAACTCCTGCCTCTTCACCCCTTTTACCTCCCTGCGGGGCATCTGCTTTCTCTGAGCTCTGATGTTCACCCGAGTCTACTCCATCTCCCCCCAAACCTACTAACCTGACAAAAGGGTAGTTTTAGTCTAGCTTCAGCTTCCAGGTTAGCAGGTTTGTTGAGCAGCAAAGCCCTTTGCTTCAAGGTAGGGACTGTGGGTGGGGGCTGATTTTTGAAGCACTGATCCAGACCAGTGGTGTTGAGACCTAGCTCCCCTGGTAATCAGCATCTGCGCCGCTGTAGTGTTAAGCCCAGGCAGTGTTAGCCATAATGCCCAAAGGTTCTGCACCAGCAGTGGATGTTTGCATGGCTCATAGCGAGCTGGGTGGAGGAACTGGTACAGGTTAACATGGGGGAAAAAGGGCAGGTTCATTTCAAACACATCTGTCTCCCAGCTTGAGCACGTGGCTGTGATGGTCATCCTGCCGGTAACTGGTTGGTATGCGGCTAGAAATGCCCAGGCGGAGTGAGGGAATAGTAGGACTGTATTCCGGCAGCAGTGCCTGCTTACCCTGGCTTGAAATCTTCATTAAACTCCAGGCTGAGAGTTGTAAATGGGTTGACTATCATCTGTCCTTAGATGAGACTTGCTCCCTATCAAGACTTGGAAGTGTGTTGGATGAACGGAGGAGTTTTCTCCGATAATATGTCTAATTGGTGGTTTTGTCACATGGGAGCAGAACCGTTTCCCCCGCTGGTCCGCCGCATTCAAAAGGAACCGCATAAAAGGGAAAGCTAGTGGTTAGATCTACGCCTGTTCCGCTGGACTTGGAGCTGTGCTTCTGTCACTCATAGCATGTGTCTGTTTCTCTATTTCAGGCCAAGTCGTGCATTTGTCATATGTGTGGTGCCCACCTGAACAGACTCCACTCTTGCCTCTACTGTGTCTTCTTTGGCTGTTTTACAAAGAAACATATTCACGAGCACGCAAAGACAAAGCGACACAATTTAGGTAAGATGTCACCCTGATGTACTCACCGCTGCTTTTTAACTCACTCTCTTATCCCCGTCAATTCCAGGCCAGTAAGGTGATATGTTCTTGTAGCTACCTCATTAGACAGGGAGATCAATTTTATTTGTGTTTTGGCTGGATTAGTGGCATTACTTTAAACCTGGTGCTTAAGCTTCCACTGCATCACAGATAAATTTTTGTTCACAACTTAGAATTTGAATTATTACTGTTTAGTGTCTTAGTATTTATGAATTAATGTCATATACCAGGAAAAATAATAATAATATGTGTAGACAGATTTTTCTTTTTTGCTAAGTATGAAAAATAAACATTTATTTCAGTGAACTTTTGTTCAGGAGGTCGTGTTCACTTTTTTTGTTCTTGCTAAGAAAAAAACATCATTCCATCATTCCTGTCACAAAGACGACTAATCAAGTAACAATGAGAATTATTTAAACTCCTAAACAAAACTGGGTTTTGTTTTTTTCTGTCTTGGCTTCTTGTTTTCAGTGGGGTCAATAACCTAGGTAATAAGAAGACAGTTTAACGGATATGGAGTACCTTTTCCTAAACTACCTCAAAAACATGGGTAAAACAAGTTCTTCTGTCAGCTTTGGTGCTACATAATGTTCAAGACCAAAAGCATTCAGTTTTGTTTTAAATTACTTACTGCTTATAGTTTAGAACACTTCAGAGTTATAAAATGATCAGGATTTTGCATTATATTAAAATTCTGGTTGTGTCAAAATAGCTGTATATAAATTTTGCTTGGTGTGCAACACTTTATTTGGCTTCAAATTAAAATACATTCTTGGTGGAGTGATACAAGAAACAGGAAAAAAGGCATTACTTAATGGAATAAATTTTCTCTTGACCAGTGTGGCCACCGTTCCCATTTAATTTATCCAAAGTGCTTATGGAACAGTCTTTATTTTCCATGAAAACAAAGGTACTCCAGAAGGCCAACAGTGCAGTGTACTCCTGCGCGTAAGAAACTGGCATCTAAGTTTACTATTTACGGAAAAGATTATCTAAACCAGCAAATCATTATAGTTTCTCCATAGGTGTGAAGAAAGAAAAAATCTAGGCTCTGTAGTGGTATAGCTTAAGTTTGTAAATGCCTTGAAAAATAGAGTATTGGAAGGTAGTACTGAATATCCATAATGTTTATGAAATTGCTAGCCTTTGAGAGTACCAAAGCGTAATTCTTGGTGTCAGGGTAGGCAGCAATATTCAGTATGAACTAAGGCAGAGATAGCTGTGCTTTACGTGGTAAGTTCAGGAGGAAAGAATGAAATGTACTAGGGTGAGAAGACATCTGAAATCGGTAAGCGCCCATAAGGCCACATCTGGAATCCTGTGTCCAGTTCTGGGCTACCCAGTAAGAGAGAGTGTGGAGCTACTGGAGCGAGTCCAGCAAAGGGCCACAAAGATGGTGGAGGTACTGGAACACCTCTTACGAGGAAAGGCTGAGAGCGCTGCGACGGTTTAGCTTACAGGAGGTGGCTCCGGGGGATTCAGCAGTGTGTGCAAATATCTGAAAGAACGGTTGAAAAACGTGGAGGCATGCTCTTTTCAGTGGTGTCTATACAAAGAGGCAGTGAGCACAAAATGAAACGCAGGATGTTCTATCTGATCATCAGGGAACATGGTTTTTACTGTGAGGGTGACCGAGGACTGGAATGGGTTGCCTTGAGAGGTTGTGGGGTGGCTGTCCTTGGAGATACTCAAAAGCCATCTGGACACCGTCCTGGGCAACCTGCTCTAGATAGCCCTGCTTGAGCAGGAGGGTTGGGCAAGGTTGTCCTCCAGAGGTCCTTGCCAACCTCAAGTGTTCTTTGAAAACTGAAAAAAAGAAACCAACCATGTATGACATCATCTTTTTTTTATTTTATTGTTTTTTACAGGGTGTAATCTCAGTGAGCTTTTGAAGTCCATTCAGTAGGTGAAATTATTTGGGAGTCTTTACCAATGCATAAGTACAAATTACTCTATGTAAACTCTATCTAAGGATTTCTGGTAAAGTGTACATATGTATAAAAAACCCTTTTGTGCCAATATAAGCTTATGGCCAGGTTTAAGGTTTAAAAAAAAAATACAGCACTAAATTGAGACTGTAGACAGTATTTTCCTGTTTATCTGTGGATACTGGGTAAACACTGTAATATTTTTACCGCTAAACTTAGCATATTTATGGAGAACCTTTTAAAAGAGCTTTATAATTGCACGTGTTGGGAGCTGCTGTTTATCTACGTATTTGGGAAGCCTAAATTCTTTTAGGTTATTTTTTGTGCAAGGTAGAATTTGCTGTTGTCTGCTCTAGTGAAATATCTTCTGTTTCTTTAAAGGAAAACCAAAACCGGACAGAGGAGGGAGGTTCTTTGGAGATGCACTCTTGCTTGAAGATTGTTGTAGTTATTCTCATGGTACTAGACAATTAAGAACATGTCACATAAGGTACTTCCCAAGAGGAATAGCCTTTAGATAAAAAGGGCAAGAGTTAATTATACAAACCAAAGTACAGAATACAGTACTGTATCATCCCCAAAAGGATTCTTTTGCAGCTAAATATAATGTACTCAGTGCACAAATACACGTAATGTGAAGATTGTACAACTGGCTACTTGGTTTCTGGTTTTGGAGATTCCTTTTCTATTTTTTTTTAATGTATGTTTTGGTGTTTAATTTCCAGCTGCATGTGAAATGAGCTGTAAAAATATTTTTGTAGTTTTGCTAGTGCTTTTGGTTGCTTTTACTGCTGCAGTTCTAGTTGGGGAAATAACATCTGATCGGCAAAAGCGAGTTAAGTGCTTTGAAATTTCAAAATGAACAGGAATTATTTTAAAACACTTGGTGACTTTTTGCTGAGCCAACATCAGTCTCCATGGAGACTAGCAGGAACTGCACACTTAATCACAGTTCTAAGAAATATCATAGATTTCAGCTGTAACAGCTGCCTGAGCACTGGAAGCGATGTTTTTGCAGCTAACTGCTGTATGTTTCAGGAGGCTTCAGGATCGTAGTCCAGAGTGTTCTTAAAATACATCCCTTGTTATCTCTGCTTTCCTAAGCAATATAAATTAGACACTCACACTCTGACCTTATAATAATACCTGTGCTCTTGCCTCTGCTTGCCTATTCGGTGTATATATTAATAATACTGTACTTATTTCAATATATACTTTGAGTTGTGGATGTGGGTGATGGGGAGGTGAAGCACGATCCAGCTACATGAGCTTCTTTTTTTACTCTCTGCACTAACAGTCCCTGTTAGTCGATCACCATGGTAGGCTGGTGTTTCCACTGGCTTGGGAATCGTTAATGCAATGTAAAATTTTTATACAGCTGTGAAAACTTTTAGAAAGAGGTAGCTAAAACCGACCTTCCCAGGACTTTGAAGACTTGGGACAGTTCAAACTAACCTCTTCCTGTTCTGTTTCAGCGCTGGTTTTTTACTGCCCAGGCATCGCTCACCCCCCTCAAATACATGAAAATGGTGTCAGTTACAAACACCTCTAGGTTTGTCCTAGGACTGCTTAGAGATGGTTTGTAGCATGCGAAGGAGGTGTTAGGAGCAGGTGAGGCAGGGCGGGCTGGCTGGCTGTCCATTCCCTCCTTCAGACTTGTAAGGTACTTAGTCAAAGTCACTGATTAAAGATGCTATGGATCTGAAATCCAGCAGCTCAAGCACAGTGATATCTTAGTCTGTTACTTCAGGAAATAGTTTCTACTGTTGCAATTTTAATAATATAGAATCCTTAATTTTTCCTTTTTTCCTCTTCTCCCAATTTCATAAAACATGTTTTGCTTCGTTGAAGTGGTTGTACTGGCTGAAGCTTTATCGTAAATACCCAGCCTTCTACCTGGTAGGGGTCAACAGAGGTAGCTTAGCGAACAGGCAGCAGTTCAGCTATTAAGCATTTTTTCCCTTGTTCTGCTCTCCTTTTTTCTACTACTTAGCTTTTCAAAAACTTTCCGAAGAGGAGACTGCTGCTAGGTGCCTGTGTTCCAGTAGCTGCCAGTAGCCTGTCCAGCGTTAAAGCCTGGTTCCTTTCTGGCACCCGCAACATGCAAAGGCAGCGAGTTCCACGGCTTTTTCTGAGCCATATGAAAAACGCAGAAGAAAGTATTCTTCTGGTTTGCTTTGTAATGGATCTTGTAACTTTGCTCTATATTTCTTTTGTGAGGAATTGGGAAGTGGTGAGTAAAAAAAAGCCTTATTGATCTCTTCTGGGGTTCTTGATCTTTTTGATATTGTCAGATGTTTCCTTTTCCCAACCTGTAGGATCCTGAACTTTTTTTTTAGCTTTTCTTATTGACACTGTTGTATGATTCTCAACATCCTCATAATAGTTTTTTTTTTTTAGTTCTAATGTTCCATCTGTCATGACAGCTCTTTGGATTAATAGTTTACTATACTAATGACTTGTATTCTTAGTTTATACATCCGTGACTTCTATTTTGTGTTTCTTAATACGCTGCTCAGCACTGAGCTGATATTGTTTGGGGGTTTTACTCAGAGACTCCAAAGCTTTTTTTCCTGAGTGTAGTAATTGTTACTCGTCTGCTACCTTATTGGTAGTGATTAGAGTTTCACCGTTGGTGGTACTGCCTATTTGCTCAGTATCATCAAGTCCTTCTGGAGCTTTTTGCAAGCTTCAGATTTGATTATTCTAGATGAACGTGTGCCATCAGCATACTTCGGCATCTTCCTATATAACTTTTCCAAATTGGGTTCCAGCACTTGGGGAATCTACTGGTGGTTTCTGTCCTTGTAAAAACTGACAGTCCCTTCCTTATCTCTTCTACAGTTGCTCAATGAAGGAAAATACATGGTGACTTAGGCCCAGAGCAGCAGGAAGGTGTCTGTGAACTGTAGCTCTAAAAGAGAAGAGAGGTTGGTGCTGTAGAGAGTGTTCATCTTGGAAGTGTAGTAAGGATTATTTTTTTTTCAGTATCCTGGTTGGGACTGAAAATCCTAGACAGATACCAAATGAAGTTTTAATATTCCCTGAGTGAATATTTTCTATTATATAATGATTAAAACTTTTGGGGGGGATTTATCATATGAGAAAACAAAATCAATGATTCTGAGAATGGAGTATTTATGTGACCTTGCTTGGGAGTTTTCCTCCCACATGCTTTTACACACATGTATATTTATAAAAATATATATATATACACACACACACTATCTTTACTTAGCTACAAGAAGAACCATTGTTACGAGGTTTAGGAAAATCTGTAACAGATAACCATTCTGAGTTAGATTAGTTCAATTATGGCATCAAAGCTCTTGGGTAGACCGATTTTAAACTCCTTGGTAAGGAGCCAACTCATGCATTTCCATGCTATGTATGTCTCTGTCTGTTAGAGATGCACTCTTACACGTGAGTAATATCTTTGAAACGGCACATAACACAGTTTTTGGTTGAAGTCTTGGTCTGCTCTAAGGCCCCGTTCTGGAGTTAAAGAATAAAGGTAGGTGAAATAGCAGGGCTGAGGTTCAGTGGTTAAAAGACTAAACAAGAAACAGTTGGAAGACTGAAGTACCATTCAGTTTCTAGGGAGACTGGCAAACAGTTGATTTCAGAATTAGTCCCGTTAGAGTACGTTCACTATTTATTATATCACAAAGTGTTTGTTGAGGAACTGTTTTTCCTGAGTATATGCTCATGTAAGGTTCAGTCCAATAAATACATTTGTGGTGAGAGGAACTGGGTGGGTGAACCTAATAATAATGCTCATAGATTAAGTTGAGGATTTTTTGGTAGAATTCAAAAAGCTTCTAGTTGCCCTAGAAAACAAATAACTACATTTTTTCATCTGATTCTGAGGAAACATGGCAAAAAGCTGGTTTCTATATTTGAAGTTGGTCAAAGGAAAAAAATCTGGTTACTGCTGCTAATACATAGCTGTCTGTTGAAATTTAATATGTAGTAAAGAACGGCAGTAAAAGTTATTTAAATTTCATGTGAGTTGGAAGCTGTTGACCATACTGTTAATTCTGCATGATGGCAGTGAAGTAGAGTTCTCTTATAAACGGCAAAGACTTTCATTATACCCTACGTGGAAGGGGCAATAAAAGCAGTTCCCGGCAGAGTGTACTGCAGTGCTAGAGTAGCAGTTTGTTTTTTCCTTTTTGCATTTAGGCTCAGAAAGGGGTAGAAAAGGTCATCTGGGCATTTTAGCAGCTTATTAATTTGAGTTCTGTTCTAATGTTTTGCTTGGTGTGGGTGTTGAAAAAGTCTGTTAAGGAGATGAAGGCAAATGGAAAACAGGATACAGTGTGTTATAGTTCTGTCAGAGATGGATTGTATCAGACTAATATGTCTTTTTTTATAATATAACTGATTTTCTTAGAAAAGGGAAATACACTGGACCTAATTTGTCTAGACCAAGTGAAGAATTTGACGTTTTGCCCCCTTGGAAATTATTACTTGAGGTAGAAGTGACAGGGATTAATGTAAGAATTGTGCTGTATATGAGGCAGGATAAAGGGAGACTGATGATGAATAAACTGAAAGCAGAGTGTGTAGGATGCGTGGACTTTACTAGCAGAACTAGTCCTGGTTTACTGCTGTTTTCTAGTAATTGAAGAGAATGAATTATATCTGTGTATGGAATTTACGACGGTCACAGGCTTTGGAGGGATTGCTTATACTGGGGAGAGCTAGGTAGGCCTGTGATAACAATTAAATAGCTTCATTGACTACAGTAATAAAAGTGAGGTAAAATTTGATAGTAGAAAGTACAAACTCTTTGTACTTCAACATAACATTCTTGTGATGTCAACCAGAGGAGCATTGATAGGAAGAGGAAGAAGAGGAGGAAGGCATTTTGGATATATAGGTCAGCCATAGGGTATGGCTTTGAAGCTCCAATATTCCTCATAGCCATTAAAAGTATCTGCTGTTACAGGATGTTTTGTGCAAAGTATTGCAGGTAAAATCTCATTTGCTTATGTGATGCGTATTCCAGCATGGCATTCCTATAGCTTGGCTCAAACTTTGAGCCAGACTGACCTTGTAAGAAGGCAGCAGGCATTTGTTCATTGCCCTTGTCCTCTGCCAGGAGCTGCTCTGGTAAGTGCAGGTAGTTATGAGTTCTTGCAAACCATCTCTCAAAAGTTCCTCTTAGTGTCAGAAATGACTCCTGAAGAGTTCTCTGTACACCTGGAATATTCTTAGCCCTCAGAAAAAAACAGCCTGTTGAATATTGACCTGCATATTGCCAGCTCTCTGCATGCATCTGCTTCCCTCAGACCCAGCTACTAACCGCTGTGCGGTTCTGCATCCTACTGCTTTCATTGAAAATAGTGCTTTGAGGTGACTTTCCACTGTCGATCAAATGAGGATATGCAGATGAGCATAAGCAGTTTGCATGATGTTGTATGGAACAACACAAAATTTGGTGGCTGTGACTTTGGGATTCTGCCCCCCAATTTCTGAAGAAAACAGCAAGATTAAGTAGGGAGTATTTAACAGCTTCTCTCCTTTAAACCTTAATAATGTTTTGTCGGATCGAAAAAAGGTGCTTTAGCCAGGAGATTTAATCCATTTCACTTTTCAAAGGTTTGCTTCAAACACAGGAACTGTTAAAATTTGTAGAGTCAGAAGGACAGGGAGAAGACAAAAGGCAAAACATCTTTTATAATAGGAAGCTCATGGAAACTTAAGTTATAGGCATGCTACATACCCCTCTGTAGTATACTGGGTGCATGCACACGTGTAACTAGTGTGTGTATGATACGTGTATTTCGGAATGAGATCAAGAAGCTGCTCATAATAAATGAAGATCAAATGTTTTGGGAGATTGGTTCCTCTAAATTAGCGACTAAAACCATTTTTGGTATCTAGATTCCGCAGGGATGCTAGGACGTTTTTTCCTTCATGTGAACATCTCATCTTTCCTGGCTTGAATTCACCTGCTGAGGTAGGATGATACTCTACCACAGAGGCGAGCGTACAGCATCGAGGTGGGACGTATTTGGCTCCTAGTTCTGAATGGTTTGCAGCACGGTATTGTGTACTTGCCATGTTGGGATTGCAGGCAAATCAGTCCCTTTAAACATTAAAATACGAGATCTCCATGGGGCCAACAGGCTTCTTGGAGACTTGAGAGCACTGCCCACAGAAACACTTACCAGTTGGCTGCTGGTTTAAAAGAAAAAGAAGTACTTAAAGAATAGAATCTCAAGTAGTAGGAGAAGAAAATACCATTTATCTTAAATACTGAATGTGGGAGGGAGGCATAATGCTTAACTGTTTTTAATAGTTTTAAATTTGTATTAAAAGATTGGGTATCTGACCCTGCATTTTTGGCAACAAAAAGAAGTTTGGGGTTCCACTCCCTCCCTGCTACCCTGCAAGTAAGCACCTGCGATTCTCAGTGATTTCAGTGAAAGCTGGCTTGGATCACCATTTAACTAGCCTTTTATTTTTATTTATATAGATAAATAAATAAAAACTAAGTAGACTTGTTTTGAGACTGAAAGGATAAGGGAAAAGCGTGAATAGCTTTTAATGTCTGCTCGCTAGTTTCTGGCAAAAACTCAAATCTGTAAGTCGATCGATGCCTCAGATGAGTCTGGTCGTGTGTTTTGGCATTTTTTTTAATTTATTTTTTGTTTCCTTATTGAGATTAGTAAGATTTTTCTTACTCATATCAGTAAACTTTAATATCTTATCAGTTCAGAAGTTCTGATTTGTGATGCAGTTTCCAGGTGCCGGGAAAACAGGAAGAATGTAATCAGAAGTTGTTTTGTGCTAATATATCAGATAGAAGAACAAGTGGAGAGGTGGCTTGAAGTCTAGAAAACCTCTTCTTGTGAACTTGAGACTATTATCTGGAACTGGTTTAATGATTAACACTTGAGGTGAGAAATTAGGGAGTATGAATTAGCTTAGGATGTTGACTTAGAATACCGTCTAAAAGAATGACCAATTTAGTCTCCTTTGTTACAGAAGGTAGACAAAATGTAGGTGACTTGCATAGAATACGAGTGCATGTTGATTTTTGGGTTGATAACAAGCCAAGATTGAGTCACAGAAATTCAGAGGAGTTAAATTTCAATACAGGTAAAAAATTGACCTGAATTCTGTGTTGCAGTACGTTTTGTTGAACGCAGACACCGTTCCAAGGAAGGCGATACCAAAAACATGACTCACAAATACGTCATATCT
The DNA here is from genome assembly GCF_963924245.1 of Chroicocephalus ridibundus. Taxonomy (NCBI): domain Eukaryota; kingdom Metazoa; phylum Chordata; class Aves; order Charadriiformes; family Laridae; genus Chroicocephalus; species Chroicocephalus ridibundus. Next base: position 52,904,677 of record NC_086291.1, on the reverse strand, counting down.
GATGGAAGGCTGGCGTATGATATGGTGAAGTATTCCTTTTTTCAGCTGAGCAACGTTAGTTCTGCTCACCTGGGTCTTTCGAAAACTGAACAGAAAAGTTTCTAGATGTGGCGCACTTCCCCGCTTTTTTACATATTGTTGTTACGTTCCCAGCATCCTTGGTCCCTTCACATTTTCATGAGGACGTCAGTGGATATATTTGGCAAAGTAAAGCACTCGGGCTTAAACAAAACACTTTACTTGGCTCCCAGATGGAGAGTTTGAAGACCTCTTGCTGCCTAAATTTAAATTTTCACCCCTGAGCTGTTGTCTTTCGAAACTTACTGCCACTTGTAGCAGTAGATAAAATTGTTCTCGGTCCTGTGTGATCTTCTGTGATGCCTCATTGTTTCTCCAGCTGATAGCTTTATTTTTAAATGAAAAATGAGATATCGTTTGACTTTCTCTCTCTTGTGTTGCAACTGTTCAGAATTTTGTATATGAAGGGGTACGAGGAGCTCTGACTTTAAAATAATGGTAGCCTGTTGTCAGCATAGAAGGTATAAAAGCAAAGAAAAATGTTACATTCCAAGAGGATTCTTCATTCTTAAATTACTTTACCTGTGATCCACTAGTAGTTATTTGGAGTTTCTGAAATGGGGAAACTAGATTGATCAAATTTTGACACTACGATTGTTGTAAATTTGTTCTGATTCTTCCCTATGAAAGAAAAAAGTATAATTCTACTGAGTGTATATTTCATTTTTCCAGTTCAATCAATTCTGCTTGTTTATTCAGATAAAACGGAATTAAAATACACTGATTTCAGCCCCACCACCTCCCGAGGTGAGTGTTAAAACCAGATACTGGAAGGTAGAAGTAGCAGCCATTCAGAGGAGCCTCCTAAAAGAGATGTTCATCGTGAGGAATGTAGAGCATCACGGCAGAGTTGGCAGAGCGTTAATCTGAAACATCTAGTTATCGGTTCTAGGTTAGTAGTTCCCAAACTATTTATGAATTTGAGGCCCGTTTCTGTTAGTTTTGTGACCCCAAATGCTAATGCAAATGATGAAATTTGTTACACGTGCATTTGTATGCTTTACTCTTGTAGAGATTTTCTTTTTTATTGAGTTTGCTGGTCAAGTGGCTCAGTTTGGGATAAAGCTTCACAGCAATTTAGTTAAAAAGAAAAAAACAAAACAAACATTGTAGCCTGTTGCTAACAATGAGGTAAAATTTGTGTTGCCCCCCCAAATCCTTTGAGGGGGAGAAAGTTTTATATGGACTTTCTCCTTTTGGTGTGGTGTAACTTCAGGTAGTGCTAATGCACTGCTTGCTTTGGAGGAATTTCTGTAAAACAGTCCCTTTGGGGGTTCCTCCCTTGGGGACCCCCATCCCAACCCCTGCCCAGCTCAGCAGTCGGCTCTGCCAGCGCGGTGGCTCACCAAAGCAACTCAATAGTGGATATTTTGTAATTTGCCAGAAGGAAAACATTCTTTTTCACCTCAAGAAGAGCAGAATAAGAAGGTTAAAGTACATTTCAAGGGAAAAATTTAAATTATACTAATTTGAAACAACTAAGTTACGAACTTTACTAGGGGACCCTTTTCCTAGGATCCTGAAACTGAGCAGCCAGCCGCGTTTTGGCTTTCATGGGAAACTCCTGCCCGCCCTTTGTGTTGTAGTCAGGCCTGTGTGGCCGCCTTGTCACTGGTGCTTGAGGTAATTTGTCCAAAACCTATTGCAGTCTTTTTAATGACATTAAAAGCGTTGGCATATATACAACCGTATTGTTCACATAAGTATGCTGGAGAGAGGACATTTTCTCAAGAGTCCTTAATCAGGCACGGGACAGTTACGGCTTTTACTCTGCCAGTGTTTCTGTTTAACTCTCTGATTCTTTACACCAGAAATTCTTTCTGCTCTGAACAAGTGGTTTGTGTAAGGTGATCTCTTGTTGGTTTTGATCTTGACATCTACACTTCATCATCCAGGCACGTAAATCCAGAAAACTGAGAACAGTAAGGAATGCTCTGAGCACAACATTCTGATGGTAGATTGAAAAGTATTAGTGCTCACAGAGCGTCCTATTTATTTAATATTCTGCCAGCCCTGTGCTGTTGTTTGGGGGTGAGGAGGGTTGTGGGATCTTTTAAAAAAATCTATGGAGAATAAGATTTGATTTTGTGTTTTGAGACCAATACTTTGGATTTTCAGCCGTTCTTGTTGAAAACTCTGCATAACTGCTAGTGCAATAGATAAAGGAGTAAATATTATACAACTCTATTTAATACTCTGTAGCTTAATTGTGACTTTTTTTTTTTTTATTTTTCCCCTTCCCCACTGCCCATGGCATAATGTTTTGTTACTGATCTCCACCACAGCTAAAATTCTTAACCCCTTTTGTGATCTCTTACTGAAGCAGTTTATTGAGTCCTCGGGGCACCAGGGTGAAAATTGTGGTGTTTGGACATTACAGAAGGTAATGCAAGCAGCACTTAGCCTCCTCCACAAAGTGATTGTGGGCCAGATAGACAAAACAAATAAAATAATGAAGCACATAAGCAAGATGACAGCCAATAGACATCATGCAAAGTTATTTAAAGTAATTGTTCTTTGTTACGTAATAGGATAAGTAATGAACAATTAGACGTAATCATTGGAAAAAGTGATTATGGAAGAGAAGGAGGAGGGGAAAAAAAAAAGGGCATAGAGGACTAAGGTTGTGAAGGATGGATGAGACGTGGTTAGGAAGAAACCTTACCAAGTTCCCCAGCCTCACCAAGGCCACTGGCCCACTAACGGGGGAGAGCAAATGGCTTCACCTTCGTTAGCCTGATGAGTCCGACAGCAGAATTTCTGCGGCGTGGCGTGCGGCTTGGCTTATTTGTGACTTCAGAGTATTAGTGCCGTTTCTTGCAGGCCACCTAATGTGGTAATGATTTCCTTTGTTTAAAACAAGTTTCCACCATACTGAGACTTTTAAAATAATGCTGTTTATCTGGAAAGAAAAGGAATTTCAAAATAAAGTAAATAGTGGGTACGCTTTTGAGGGAGAATGGTGATGTATTTCTGAGATGTCTGCTAGATGCAGATTGTAGTTTACTAGCTGGCTTAAGAATTTGTTAGTGCCCACTGATTTTTTTTTTCTTTTTATTATTTATTTATTCTATTTTATTAACTTCATGGCTTTTTTCCATATCTATGTACTAAACGCCAGCAATTTGCTATGATTAGTTTGCACTTACTTCTTCCTCGGTATAAGTTGAAGCAAAATGTAATTTCCCAGTGAGCTGATTTATTTAATTTCTTGGCTTTCTTTTGTTTAGGGTTGTGTAAATATTTTTAGAACGGGCATATGAACGCTGACCAACCTTAAAAAGGGCATGTGAAAAAAAGAAATTGAGACGTGTAACCTGTGGAATAAACCACTGCAGAAAACCATTCCCCTGCACAAGTACCTCTGAGCTTTCAGTGCTGTCGTCTGTTGGAGCCTTCATTTGGATGGGTGATTTCTAATTATTTTAATGGCTTTGAATAGAAATCACTGAAGTCTTAGGAAAAAGACAGTTCAAACTTAACATATCAAATCTTACAGTACTAGTTCTGCATGTATTTTAGTCAGTCACTGTAATCACGCCTGTTGGTTACTTATGTCTTTGGAAGGTATATTGTGAGTTACAAACAAGTCAAAGCAGCTAATGCTTTGTTGTCTTGCACAGTTTTCTTGCTGTGTCAGAAGCAATTGAATAACTCATATTGTCACTGGAAAAATTTCCCTGTTTCTTTCTCTTTTTTTATCCTCCAGATTCTAAGGTACAGATTTTACTTTTTGTGGACAGCTGAGAAGAACGAGTGCCTGACTTGGAAGCCTGCTTTAAAATGTCTTCTAGTTTATGAACTCATGTCTTTTTTTTTTCCCTCCTCCCCAAATTCCCTTCTGTTTTGCAGCCATAGACCTTTTGTATGGGGGTATATACTGCTTTATGTGTCAAGATTACATATACGACAAAGACATGGAACAAATTGCCAAAGAAGAACAACGAAAAGCTTGGAAATTACAAGGTTTGGTTTTCCTGCCTGAATTTCTTGTTTCTGTTTTTAATCATACCTGTCCCTCCCATTTGTCAATGGCAAAAATCAGTAAGGGGAAGAAAGAGCTCTCTAGACGTAGTAGTGCAGGCTTTGGGAGAGAGAGATGTCTAGCTATTAACAGTCCAGAAGTTAGACTGTTAGTTTAACGTGTGCGCCACACCTAATTGTAGCAGAAATATTTTATTTCTAATTGCAAAAACCAGAGAAATATCTAACATTAATCCTGAAAGACTTGCATAATATCAGTGTCAGATCTGTATTAGGTAGAAAATGTAACAGTCTGCTCCTTTAGGCTAATTTAGGCAATATAGGTGATAAATCTGTTCCCCTCACATGAAATGCCACCCTTGTGTGTGATTTTTTTTTTAAATATTTTTTTTAATAGAACGTGCCAGCTTACTTACACACCTGTGCTTTCATGGTACACGCACAGTATCTATGTAGAAATATTTACACACAAATATATGTACACACATTTGTTTTATTCAGTTTGCTTTCCCTAATTTTTTCTTTTTTAGCCTTCACCCCAACAGTGGTTTCTCACTACCAGTGTACAATGACAGGTAAGAGGCGTGGGCTGGCGACGCACTTCACTAACAAGCGTCCCTTTGCTGATTATCCTGCCATTTTAGACATGAATCACAGTTAAGAATGCCAGTTTTATCGTGCAAATTGTTTTCCTCTTGCTTGGATATGTTCCAATGATTGAATAATTACAGCAGACTTGATTTCATCTGCCCTTTCCTTGATAGAACTACTCCAAAACAAACCTTTTCTCCTTTTTTTTTTTTTTTTTTTTGGAAAGGAAAGGAAGTAGCATTTACCTTTAACTGAGTAGTTTTTAAGCATCAGTTATAAAAGCTTGTCATCTTCCATTTCCAGTGGCCTCTAGGGGGTATGTTTTCTTAAAGTGGGAAAGTCTGTATTTGAAGACAGATGACTTCTGTCTAGTAATGTCTCTTACTGAATCCATGGCATCCTGTTTCAATGTGACAGCCTTAGTCAGGGCCGATATGACTTCAAACCATTCTTAACCTCATTTCCAATTTTAAAAATAGCAGCAAACATCGCATTAACTAGAGCTTTTCTGATGGTGTTTCAAAAGTGTAGCTGCTTTTACTTAGTTCCTGCTACAGATCCCATTCTGCTTTCTGCTTCTTCCCTATTTTGAGGGAGTTGAGTCAGAGGAAAGGACAGTGAGATTGCCAGCGAGTCCTAGAACAGGCAAATACAGCTTAAAATGCTTTTGCACAAAGCACCAGTTTTCAAAGCAAGGCGAAATGGAAACATGTTTTTAAACCATTCATTTAGCCTGTGCACCTCTTCTGAAAACTCCTTCAAACCCTTCTAAATTTTGTTGTTTTGGGCACGAAATTAATCAACTACAACAACAGAACACTCCTTCGTGATGCTACAGAGGAGGAAGCCCCCCGCAGTTCCTTATCTCTGAATATGTAAATTCCAAGAGCAATTTCTTAATTATGTTGCCCGTAGCAAATTATGTATCTGTGCCTTCTGGACTGGGATGCAGCCGGTTTGTCCAGTGGACATCAGGCTGCTATAGCTTATATTCTAGGCTAATTACAGCTACAAGGTTGTTCATCTTGTCATCTTGGACTACGGAGTTGTGCGGTGAAGGGAAGAATCACTGAGAGTAACTGCCAGGCAGAAAACCTTCCATGTACTGGTTAACTGACTAATGAAAGGCATATTAAAAATAAAGAAATAAATACATATGTGAATGCATGTTTATGTGAATATGTACACTGCATCTTCTGTCCCTGGAGAACAAATCTGTACTAACCAAGGAAGATATAAAATGAAGAAATAGACAACAATACCCTTTAAATTACTGGAGTATACGGTATAGACACTTTAAAGTCGTAACATAGGTTCTTTTGTTTTATGGCTTTTCATTGTGAAGCCATGTATGTTTCCTTGCAAATTTATGTAAGGAGTGAGATAGGGAGATACATGGGAGAAATAATGGAGAATGATGTCCTCTTTTTCCTCCATTGCTCCAATCCATCCCCTCCTTCTCATAGTGACTCACGTTATCTGAAAGATGATAAAGGGGGAGGAAACCCTTCTTCCTCTAAACTGAACGTCAAGATTAGTACAAACCTCAGACTCGGTGTCTTGGTTTTACATTTCTACCACAGAGTTAGTTTACCTCAGACAGTGCCGCCAACTTAAAGAATTTGAGAAGTGAATCCAGTCTGCAAAAACTGAGATTGGCTTAAAAATTGACTTGTCAAAGTTGTGTATTTTCAAACTTCTATCCACAGTCCTTGAAGGGTATTAGTATATACTTTAATAGATGCTCACATGATAACATGATGCCTGGAGAAAAAACTTTAAGAAAAACCCCAAATACAATGAGATTCATTTCATACTCTTGTAATGTTAACTCTTAGTGTGCTGAGTTCCCATGTCCAGCTGTAGTTCAGGGTTATACGATATAACTCTGAACAAGTTGCACCACTACCATTTTTTTCCTCTGCTATTGAATATCCTTTAATAACGAAGGAGGCGAGAATACATGGAGCCCTTCATTCTAATTAATGTTTGGATCTTTGGGAGGGGAAAAAGGGAGATTTGCTGAAGTGTAGCAAAGTAAACCATCTATATTAATGATTACTTGCAAAATTGTGACTTTTATAAACTAGAGCCTTCATCACCTTTTCCTTCACTCATCCATGTGTCCCTGATAAAGTCTCTGAAAAATGACAATTTGTTTATTTTACATAATAAAATTAATTCTTGGATGGAGATTTCACGTGCTGACTCGAATCTCTGGCTATTTTATAGCATCATTTTTAAAATGATGAATTTCCACTCCTATAAAGCTACTTTCCTTTAATTGTAAATGGTAACCTGTGCATGGTTTGCAAGTCTCTGTTTAAGGTAGTTTATATTGGCGTTTTTGGCATGTTTGTGGGTGTTACTAAACCTTTTATTAAACAGTGTTCGTTCTTTGGGGGTTTTTTTGTTGTTGTTGTCGTCTTTTTGTTGTTTTTGCTTTTGTGGGTTTTTGTTTTTTTGTTGTTGTTTGGTTTTGTGTTTTAAATTTTAAACACTGAACCGTTCTTAATAAATGGTTCTGTCTTTTTTCCAAATTTTCCAGAGTAATAAAACCTCAATGTTCTTGTTAAATTCTGTAGCTGGAACAGAACACTTTTAATTTCTGTCTCTGACTTGACTTGTGCTCTTTCTAATGAAAGGCTTCTGTAAAAGTTTTCTGTCTGTTTTGCTCTGTGTTTGTTGTGGCAGCAACTGTACGTGGTTTTCTGTTTGGTTTCATTTCTTTTTGATTGAACAATATTTGATTCACCCAGAATTCTGCGGAGTAATCCAGTCTGTCATGTTTAACTTTACTTGAAGAGTTGCTCTTGTGAAATGCTTTGGTTCGCATCCTCTATGAGCATTTAAGCTATATAATTATATATATAAATATATAAATATATATTAATAGTCCCACTGATGTGTGTGGAACTATTGCATGCCTAAAGCTGAGCGCACATGTGTTTCCAGGTGTGAATTTTGTTATATTTGATTTAAACCAGGATTTAAACGTATCCAAGGTTGGTTTTTTAAATTTTATTATGAGATTTCATCCCGTTGTCAGATTATATGGGCTGTGTTTGGCCATGTTTAAACTATGGTGAACCCAAATGCAAGAGTTCAAGTTTACAGCTGGCCAGTGCAATACCTGCTACGAACACGGTGTTGAAAATTACTTTGAGCTTTTTTTACAAACCAATTTATATAAATTCCGAAGGGAGTATTACAAATATGAAAAGGGTTGCTGAAGACATCTAATATAAAACTTGTTGCAAGCCAATGTTCTGTCATATGTGAACTGTCCATATGTGCGTCTCTGAAGTTGCTTCATTCATTTGCCTATGCGTGCGGTATAGTGTATTCAAAGCATTGCAGCTGTTTTATCTCATCAATCTGTTACCCAGTAATTAGTTTCCTTTTCTGTTTTCCTGGGTGTGTAGCTTGATGCTGAACCTTGGATAAAGGAAAGGGACTGTATGATTCTGGTATTCTTTCTTATGCTTCTTGCATATAATCTGTTGCTGAATCAAATAAAGTGTGTGATGGGTGCATCCATGTAAATAAGAATTTTCTAGTCCTCAAGAATCTGAAAATGAGACCTTTTATTACTAGAACCTGAGGGTCAGTAGTAACTATGAATTGAACGTTTTTGGGTGGGTAGCTTCTGACAAGCATAGCTATTTCTGAAAATGGAGATCAAAGAGCTATTAAAATTTAATGTATATTATGCAGAATGTGTAAGCCTCTAGCTGTATTTTCTACTCTCCTTCTTTTCGTATGTATGATTTATAATTTATTTTCTGTAGCGCAGCACTGTTTCTGCTCCATGCATTCTGAAAAATAACTCTTAATTGACTTTAATCCTCAGTTTTAGAATAGATTGCTTGTCATCTTCTTATTCTTTATTTTTTTCAATGCCAAGATGCTTTTGTGACTTGCTATAATTGACCTTGCATAGTAATTTCTCTGTGCAACGTAGAATGCTGCAGCAGTACTTGGCTGGTCAGCACAGGAGTCTTCGCTGTTGTGTTTTTCGTGTATTGGATTTACACTGAACACAACTCTCTGCTTACTTCAGATCTGTTCTCTGTACTACTTACCTCTTTTCTACTGCTTTTTTCCTTTGAACAAAAGAAATGTCTTGGAAATACAGTGTTGATGTTCAAAGAGAATAATGACAGATTTTAGCTGCAGCTCACGAGAAAGGGTAGTAAAGTATTTGGACAGTTTTGGTTGGTTGGCGGGGGGAGGGTTATGTTTAAACCTACTACTAATTGCATTTTTAGGTAATATTAGATACATCAGTAAAGTGAATGTTTAGAACTTGCTAATATCCAGTCCTACGTGAATGGTTATAAGGAGAGGTCATGCTCTGTAATGGCGTATCCTAAGACACACAGTAACTGTTTAGTATATTGAATTACTAAATTCTGTTCATCTGTAAAGATTAAGCCTGTATCTGTCCCTTAAGTTGGATCAGCTTTGATTTATTTAATAACTTGTCAATGGGTGACAATAGGTGATGAGATTTCTTGGTTATCCTGTATCTTCTCCTAAAATCATATAGCGGGTCTGTCATTTGACCTCCTCTGAGCACAAAGAAATGCAGTTTTGGGGTAATAGTGGATTTATTCTTGTGCTGCAGTTTCTTTCTAACTGAAAGGAGGATTATAATCCAATAATGGCAAATTTAATTGGATAGATATTCTTTATATATAAAGAAGGGCTTTTCTTCTTTTAGTTCTTATTTGTTAGAAGATTGGTTAATATCTTTCTGAATGATATTTTTGGGGAGGAGGGGTAAAAAGAAATCAGTCTCTTGTAGTTGTACGTAGATTGAAGGAATCCAACTTAATGGACAGCATGTTGAAAGTTTTTACTGGAACAGAGTTTTTAATCCTTTTACTAAACAACTTCCTGAAACTTTCTTTTCGTCTGCTTAGGCATTGGAGAGAAGTATTCAACATGGGAGCCAACCAAACGAGAGTTAGAATTGCTACGACACAACCCCAAGCGGAGAAAAATAACCACAAACTGCACCATAGGTGAGTTCTAGAAATCCTTTCTGAAGCTGATTCTCAGCCACTTGTATGTTGAAAATTCTGCGGTGGTTTTCCATAAATATTCTTACCCTGAGGTAATTGTAGTCGATTTCCTTAACCATTAGGATAACAAAATAAATTTATTTTACGTTACCTTTTTCTCACTGTAGAATGATATCTGCTCTGTCACTTCAGGTACTGATGATGATACAGAAAACAGAACGTTTTTCCACAATATGCATTTAAAGACTTTAGCAGAAATCAGTGATGTTATCTCAACTCGGTCTTCATCAGAGATCCCGTGCAGGTGTTTGAAGGGAAATCCTGTAGTTCAGATGCATCCTTAACTATGGCACTCTATTGGTAAATCTGTTTTTAGCACACAGCATAAGCACAGTGATGTCTCTCTTTCATGTTCTGAACTCTAAATAGGGTCTCTCCAATTTCATATTGACTCTGAAAAGATGTAATTTGTTCTCCAGTGTGTGTCAAATAGCAGTTTTGAAATGCATATCAAATGTTTAATGTTTAGATTCAGTAGTCTGGAGCAAAGAAGTCTCTGAAATGTGAGCGTATCTACTTAGAGCTGGAGAGTATTTGGGTAAGGGTGATGGAAATGAACAACGTTTTCCTATTTTTTTTGTGTGCCGTCTTTAGGTTGGGAGAGTAGGGGGTTAAAAACTAGCTTCCTGACAAGTTCTAATGAAGATTATTGGGCATTTTCATATACTTTTAAATGCACAGTAATATTTTAGTGGTGAAGGTACAATATTGGAGATATAGCTATAGACACGGGAAGTAGGAAACTGAAAAGTTTTTTCCTGATTTTAAAGCTACTTACTGTTTTATTGAGAGTGTGTCACGCTTTTTAGCACATACTTGCTTTTGTCAGAATACACTGAACATAACTTTCTAATGTCACGTTTCTAATACAGTAAATCGCATTTAATCCAAAGTACGTGTATATTTGGAAAAATGGGACTGAGAAGCACAGAGTAAATTGTAGTAAGTTGAAAATGCCTATAGAATGGTAATTCTAAAGAAGGGACCTATGCATTTGCAATAGTGGAACAGGAAAGAGTTGGAAAAACATCTGGACTTTGGAATCTTCAAGCAGCCTAGGAAAAAATAACTAGGCAAAGATTGCTTGCATCATGTTCACACTGGGATCTTGTGTCTTATGAAACTCCAGTATGTTTTGTAAAGACTGTTACAAATTACTTAATAGAACTTGCAGGGCAAAAAAAAAAAGTTTGGTGGAATTTTAAAGATGAATGTGACCTTTCTGAAGAATGGAAGCGCATTTCTGTGTTTCTCTTTCCAATTTGCAGGAATGCTATGCCTGCTCTTAAAGGATTTTAAATTTTTCAGTCTGTTTAAAAAAGACATGTCTGGTTGCATGAAATCTCATACAACGCTGCATGGGCTGGGGAGCGCTCAGGAAACACAGGGGATGAGGGAAATGACTGATCTCTTTACTTCTGCAGGCGTGCTTTTAATAATTTCTCCTACTGAGCCCTGGAGCTGTCTGTGTGCTGAGATTTAGAAAGAGGAAAAAAAAAAATCAAAGCACCCAGGAGACATAATGCAGTTTTGGGCTACAGTTAAAAGCAAAAGACTAGCTTTCTTTCACAAAAATACATTGGGGGTTTAGCTGAAGGAAGAAAAGACCTGCCATTGTCCTTGAGCCTTTTCTCTCCATCTAACCTGCTGCTAAATATATGTCTGCTTCAGAGGCCTTTTCCCTTCACTTTCCTCACGTTGACTTGTCTGTTTGCAGTTTCAGATCAGTGAAGAGCCTATATGCAGACTGAAATGCTGCAATTATCTGGACATTCCTATTTCTCCCTTTTTCTAATACTCAATTCTTTTGACATCAAGTTTTTATCAGTCCCATAGCAGATACTAGTGAATCCAGTTTATCTTCTGAGGTAGGTAAATGGCTCAGAGAAGAGGCATAATGTCCAGTTTTATTGGTTCTGAAAACGAAGATGGTGTTGATAACCATCTATAATAAGCATTGCACATCTGTTGATCAGTTCTGTTTACAGAAGAGTCTGTTAAAGCATAACCAGCTGCCTTTTCTGTATAAAAAGCTCTCTGCAAAGCTGTTTTAGGAGGAGGGCAAGGGGTGTTTGCTGCTTTCTGTCTTACCTCCAGAGATGCACTGATGTCAGCTGGGAGACGGCGTGTTTAACTGCTCTGCAGTGACCTTCTGAAAGAGTTATTGTGCCGGTGCCTGTTTCAGCGTTCGTGCAAGACAAGTGTATTAGTATTATAACAAAAGTAGGTGGGACAATACTCTGACACCTGGACAGGCAGGGCCTTGAAAGGATACACTTCACTTGTATGTGAAGGGCTTGCATATGATATTGAGCACTAATGATAAAATACACTAAACTCGATGTTATTCACATCTAGAACACATGTAAGTGGTAAAATAGGTTTTGTTGTAGTTTCCTGTTACATCTATATGATTTGCATGACACTCATTTAGATGAATGTTTTACTCTATGGCATAACCTTCTTTGTACAAAAAAGGGAATTTTTTTTTTTATTTATTCCAGATTTGTAGCAATCTCATGATGCTTCTCAAACAGCTGGATGTGTCTGCTACTTTTTGAGCTGTTTGAACTTTGATACAGCTGCGGGATCCTTTGTCTTTCATTGACACCATAAATTAAACCTGAAGAATACTCAGTCGTGAAATGAATATGTTCTAACGGAGGACGGAACTGGTAGTTCATTAGAAGAAATACTGTGCAAAACTAGCTTTGATTTAGCGAATGAAATGATGTTTTCACTTATGCGACAATTTTAAACCCGCTGAAGAAGGAACGACTTGTTCACATCCTTAAAAAGGAAAAAAACACCACCAAAAACAAACCCCCAAAAACCTCAGCAAAAACCCAACTTAACAAAACCCCATACGTTTTGCTTGGTTCTCTTTTAAAACGGTGTATGTTTCCATCTCGGAGATATTTTTCCAGATAGTAAGAAGGTAGATTAGGTAACTTTGCTTGAATCACTATTTTGCCATTGAGCAAATCGCTCTTCAAATGAAAACTTGCGTCAGGCACTGCTACAGGCTATGGAAACTGTGCTGATGCCTGCCTTTTGGGGTATAAACGAAGGGCTGTTCCCATGTTGCGCATAAGCATCTTCCGAGTGATGTGGAACACACTGTGAACCAAGTGGAAACATTGAGCTGTCTCTATGCAAGATGCCATGATGAAAAATCCGTGCGTAGTGTGGGTTTTATGTAGGGCACTTCATATTCCGATGTCCTGTCAGGCTTGAAACGTTGATGGTGTTTCTGTATTTCAAGACATTCAAGAAGAGTCCAGTTCAAGAAGGACAGGGAACTGCTGGAGAGGGTACAGCAAAGGGCTACCAAGATGATGAGGGGACTGGAACACCTGTCTTAGGAAGAAAGGCTGAGGGATTTGGGTCTTTTCGGTCTGGAAAAAAGACCGAGGGGGGAATGTTATCGATGCTTATAAATACTTCAAGGGTGGGTGTCAGGAGGATGGGGCCAGGCTCTTCTCAGTGGTGCCCAGTGACAGGACAAGAGGTAACGGGCACAAACTTGAGCATAGGAAGCTCCATCTAAACATAAGGAGGAACCTCTTTGCTTTGAGGGTGGCAGAGCCCTGGCACAGGCTGCCCAGAGAGGTGGTGGAGTCTCCATCTCTGGAGACATTCAAACCCCACCTGGATGCGTTCCTGTGCCGCCTGCTCCAGGTGACCCTGCTCTGGCAGGGAGGTTGGACTAGATGATCTCCAGAGGTCCCTTCCAACCCCGGCCATTCTGTGACTTTGTGTACTCAGAGTAATTAAATTAATATGTCCTTTGGTAGCAGTATCGGCTCAAGACACCCTCAGAGGTTGTTGTGCCCCAGCTGCCCCAGCATGCTGCCTCTTTTGTTGTGCTGGTACAGTCGTTTCCAGGTGAACTAGATCAGGCTGAAGGGGTGGCATGTTGCGGGGAATGCAGGGGGTGAGCGGAAAGCAGATATTTCCTAAGTTATTGTTACGTTGTTCTCAGCAGCAGCACTGAATCGTGGCCTCGGCTATTCAATTCATAGAATATTTCCATTCATAGAAATGCTCATCTTGATTTTTGGGTTGAAGCTGGTGTTTCAAGCATCCTATAAACACTAAAGCTTTTATATGGAAAATTAGATACTTAACAATTATTAAAATAGATTCTAACAGCGTAAAACATAAATCTAATTTTTTCAGTCTCTTCTTGTCTGTGAAGAGGCTGCCTGCAGCAAGGGAGGGTAGTGACCAAGCTCCAAGTTCACAAGCAATTTTTTTTATTACAGAGTTGGACGAGAAGTGACAGTGATACAGTATCTTTCAGGAACTGTTTTCTAAAGCTCATCTTGCTTTGCTATCACTAATGCCCCCAGCAGATCAGTTCTCCCGAGGACATGAAGTATTGGCTTGGGATCAGCTGGTCTCCCATTAGCATGTGAAGTGACTTTGTGGCTGAAGATTGGTATATTAACAATGGGAAGAATTAGAGTCCCAAGGCATGTGAGTAATTAGCGGGAGCCACGTGGGATTCCCGTTTTCAGGGTTGCAGAAAGGCAGAGGGGGGTTGCCTTTATTGGAGAATGAGCAAATCCCTTTTGGAAAGAATGATGATGAATGGGGCAGGTGCAAAACCAGGAGCTAGATGGGAGTCGCGGGTGGGTTTTGCAGCTGCGCGAGGCTGAGCAGCGGGATGTGAGGGAGCAGCACGAGTGGAATAAACACTGCAGCAGAGCTCCTCTGTAAAGGTGGCAAGGGAAGAGGAACAGTGGCCTGGAAATATTTCTGGTTCTCCAGACGAGTTACCAGGAGCACCAACACTGCTGTAGAAGCAGCAGCACCTTGAAGGTGTTGAAGACCACGATAGAACTTGGGAGTTTTTTAGGGATGTACCAGCTTTCCGGTGTACTTTTTCTAGTTGAATGCTACTTAAGGTGGCTCAAATGGAAAAGTAGAATGAAAAATCTAGTTTGGTACAGCACCAAATTTTTAGCTGTAACTAAAATTTTAAAGTTATTGATTTGTAAGCAGTAATACTTTTATATTTCAAATCATGACCACACAAAGTGCACCTTGACTAGAAGTCGTCTTGATTCTTAAATTTGTTTTTAGGCTGCTGTGTGATGAAGAAAAGGAAAAACCACCTTTAAGACTACTCAGGAATGTTTCCTCTGTGACTATTTTTTTCGAATGGCTATCTGTTCGGAAATCTGTTTCCTAAAAGACTGGATTAGTAAAATAAAAAAAAAAGCTATCCTTCTGTCAGGGAGATCCTTCTGTTCCTGCTTTACCTTGTCATGAGCTCTGACCATTGGACTGGGTTGTGTAATATTTTTCCTAGGTCTAAAATTGATAAACCTAATAGGAAAAATAAATTTAAAAAACTTTTCCTCTCAAAGCTCCCACAGAATTTTAGGGAAAATAAGAGGGGTGTGAATCTTTTAAGAATTTTAAAACATAAGCTGTGATTTACTTGCTGAGGTTTGCAGAGATTCGGTTTTAGAAAGCCTTGCTAGACTTCCTAAGTTTATCTCTTTAGCAATATAAAATATAAAGCTTTCCTCTGCAAAAGACGTTTTGAAAAGAAATTCCAGATTTGATATTTCAGTAGCCTTTTTGTGTATTGATTGTTGTCTGAGAGCGTGTCACCTAATTTTCCAAAGCTGGTGCCAGAAAGCAATTTGCGTCACTGCTGTAATGTCACTTTGTATGGTTTATCTTCACAGCAGTCATTGGTTGAGTTATTTACCATTTCATTACTCCTGGGTCAGCTTAGGGATGACCACAGTATCACTGAAGTCCCTGCAGTGTTTACCTGCTCGGAGAGAGCAAATTTTTGTTATGGAAACTTTTGTAATTCAAAAGTAAGTCATCTTACCTTCACATTTGAAGAGTTTAGGAACTAAGAGTACGTCTTCAGAATGCTTATGTGGTCCCAGGCTAGCTTCACGCAGGAAGGGAGGGGGTTTTTCTGCTCTTACTGTCTCAATATTTGATTGAATTTTAGGCCCTCTTTCAGAAAGGTCGTGAAGGACATAAGATGACTTTCAGTGTATGAGTTGTCCTGTTTGTGTGTTCATTTCATGTCATGGTTTTACAGGGGCGTACTCTTTAATGAACATTAAGAGAACCAAACCGTAAAAAGCATTTCTGATGAAAGCAGTAAGTCTTTTATGATCTTTCCCTCTCTCCTCCCTCTGTTTTGATGTTATGCTTTAAGCAGAAGGACTAGCAGTGCACTTCTCTCTAATACCTGCTAAGGGTGAAGACACATGCTATGACTGAGGCAGATGGCTTTCTTCCATCCGGGACAATCCTTTTTTTTTTTTTCTTTTTTTTTTTTCCTCTCCACCCTTGTGTAGGCTTCTCCTTAATTCCAGCCACGTGTCCCCTCCCTTCTCCTGGGCATTCACTCTGGTGCTGTCAGGCTGGTCGCAGAGTCTGTTCCGTTCATTAACCTGGCAGAAGGCAGTGTGCTTTTTGGTGATGGTGGTTTTGCAAGAGCAACATTCTCCTGTGTTACAGCACTCAACAGCTTGGCAAAGGCTCTGACATGGGCACGAAGCTGGTGTCAGGAGGGGACGGCCCAGGAATGGGGACGCGTGGCCGGGAGTAAGGGGGACAGCAAACCGCACTGCATCCGAGCTGGTGTTTCGTTTCTCTGCAGCAAAGGTTAACTGCTCTTGGATTGTCACCTTAGTAAGGCTTGAAATTAGAGTAAGCCAGGAAATCAATATTAAACAGAAAACAAACTTTGCAAGCTTTTTAGGATCCCATGTGAAGAAGACAAATTCTTTGAGAAGTTGGCATTGGTGATAATGTGGCCTACATTGTTGCATATTTAGCTTAATTTTTTTTTTAAGTAAATATTGCATAATTACGTGAATTCCTTTTTTGTCTTAAGGTTCTGAAATCATTCTGCTATTGTCTATTTATCAATTTACTACTTTTCTTTTTTTTTTTTTAAATCAGTCAGTAGTAAGGCTGAAATCTAAATGAACTTTTTGGCTTATGCCATTTACTGTTCCTGCTGTAGTGTTTATGGATGACCTCAAAGTTTATGGCTCTTCCTTTTCAGCCTTTATACACAGACCCCCTCCCCAAGGGGGGGGGGAGTGGGAGGGGAAGCTCTGTGGAAGTAACTAATATAAAATGTTTGTGTATCTTTCGCTTGATGATTTGAAGAATAGTTGAAACTTGCAGGGCATGTTTTTCAGCTTGTAAAGATTAATGAAAGAAGGATGCAGATTCCCTTTACAAAGAACTTTTTTTCCCCAAGGGTTTAGTCCTGCTTTCAAGTCCATGCTGTAACAAGTTGAAGTATAAACCAGTTAACATCTTTTCTCCAGGGAGTATCAGGCAATAGTAGTGGGATAGCTTGGAATATGAAATTATATACTCAAGGAAATCATGGGATCATAGAGCCATAGAAATCATGTCTAGTTTTGGCCCTTGTTAAGACTCCCAGTATTTTTTAGTTGATCTTCTTGCAGTAGTATATGGATTGTTGAAGAAACCACCAGACCTAACTTTTGTAGATTGGGAGTATTCTTAGCAGCTCTTAGAAATATGATACTTTAAGATTGTTTTTTGCAATATCTGTGTAGAGAATAAATCCCATGCCTTTGCTTCATTTCCAGTAAAAATTAACAAAATGTCGAAAACAATTTTGAGGAGAAGTTACCTTGAAGCTTGAGGCTGGTGGTAGGTTGGCGTTGGAAACGGCATTTGCAGTGATGTGCTAAATGTGTTCTGGAAGAGGTTCTTTGGTTCATGGGTCTGCTTGAAGGTTTTAATTTGCATGGCTATATGCGGGAGCAGTTTAGTTTAAAACAGAATAGCAAGCTGAGTAGAAGCTTTGGGTATGTTTGCCCTCTGAGGAATAGTGGGTTTTCATACAGGTTTTAGAATTCTTTAAAAAAATACATATAAAAAAATTTGAACGATTTGACTTTTTTTCCTTCCCTGTAAAGCTTGTTTTGCGTGTTTTATTCGTGGGGAAATAAGAGCAGAGATAGACACCAATGTGTAGGCATGTGAGTAGCTGCAATAAAATAAAATATTGCGGATGAAGAAATGTTGACATAAGCATCAAAGTTTGTAAAGCGGGGGTTCTAATCTCCAGGGACATTTACCTCAAATACAGCCCCTGCGGACCGTAGGAAGTTACAACTACTTGTACGTGAAATAAGCAGATTGCAGTCGGGCTTGAATTTTTCTGTTACCCTGTCTTGGAAAATTGCCATTCGTATTACTTTAGAAAAGACTTGACTTTTGTAACTCTAGGTGGCTCTCGGGGATTTGAGACAAAGGGAGATACCCTGTGTGTGTTCACAGTGTGAAATTCCTTAGGAGACAGGGTTCTTAATCCAGGGCTTGGATCGTGTTCCAAACTTTTAACTCAAATCTGATTTTTCCTCCTCTGGACTTTTTGAAGTGGATCCGTGGTTGTTACTGATCCATGCACATCACTTTTAGTTTACAGACAGTGCTTCAGTTTGACTTTTCTAAAATTGCATTCTGCACTTCTTCAGGTGAACCTTCATCATTTGGATCCAGCTAGGGAGCCGCACCAAACACCCCTTTCCCCCCCCTCCCCCCCAGATGCTGATTCAGCTTTCAAGTGTAAAATATTTGCTGACTCAGTTATTTGTCCTACCTGTCTCTTGCTAATGGCAGTTAATTTCTTCCCTGTGCTATGCTTTCTTCACCAAGTCATTATAACTTCAATATGCAGTCAAAACACTAGGCTTTTAGCATGAAAAATGCAGTAAATGTTAGTCACTTGTCATCGTCTGCTTGAACAAGTTTTTATGGGAATGGGAAGTTTCTTATCAAGAAGAAAAACCCAACAGCAATATATAACCAGAATTTGATTCTGGCCCTCAGTGCAAGATACTCTTATTTAGAGAAAGTATTTTTTTTGTTTGTTTGTTTAAAATTAAAGAAAATTTATCAGGGTGTTTCTTTAAAGTAGTGTTAAACTGGCTTTAAAGAAAACCCAAAAAACCAGTGGATGCTTACAGAAAAACAGATGTGCTAAAAGTGCTTGGCTTTCTGTGTCTGTCGGAACACGCAGCAGACCTTCCCCTTCTTCGACAGCGAACCCTGAGGTCAGCAGGTTTGTCTGCTTTTTTCTTGACCACATTACACAAAGCTACAGACTGTTGCCGTTTTTGTCAATACCATGCAGTGAACCTCTAAAAACCAAAGCTTTTCCCGACACGGAGGGTATATTTTTGCTGTACGGTGGTGCAGTTAATGCAAAGATACTTTCATAGTCTCTAAATTAAGAGCCAGATAAGGAAGTTCAGAATTAGCCCGTGTAGCTACACTGATTACAGTCTTAACATGCGTCTGTCATCTTGTCGTGGGCAGAGACGCGCCCTTAGCGTGAGAAGGTTCTTTTCCTTACTATTAAACAACCCAAAGCAAAGAAACGTTGATTTACCACTGTATTTTAACCTGATTAACTCTGTGTCATTACAGAGAGCGTGGCATTTTCAACAAGGCCAGTAATCTCCATCTCAGTTTTGTTCTTTTGTGGATTGCGTTTGGATTATATTTACTCTGACCTTCCATTCTGCTCTTTCATATCTGCTTCTAGAATTGGGCTTTGTGTGGACAGGAGGTAGATACAGTATATGCGGAAACCAGGAATGTGCATAAACAGCATGTGGCATGGTTTGTGTGTTGTGGATGGTTGGAATAGCTCTGTGCCAATTCATCAACAATAATTTGTGCATATTAATATATTTGGATGCATTTAATTTCACTGGTGGTTAGCCTGCTCCTTAAGTTATTAATTTGTGAAATCTGTTTTGAGGGAGGGTAAAAACTTGTAGGCAGCATATGGTGTGATATTGGGGGGAAAGGACGGCTGCGGGTGTGAATTTTATTTTGTCAGCTTAGTGGGAGTACCTCTTGTTCTTTAAAGATGCCATCTGCACAGGATTCTCACTGTAAGTCTTATGCTTCTGTGCAGATCGCGCAAGATCTCACTGAGCTTTTAAGTTTGGCTGCTTTGGGGGAGGGCAAAGAGAATATTTTATTCTGTGCCACCTTTTGAAGTATTTTATTTTGCATGAGGGCTTTTTTTCTTTGCCATCAAGTTGCCATATAAAAACACCTTGAAGGGTCTACAACTTAACGAGCTTTTAAAGGCTGGTTTGTCATGATGCTCCATATCAATCATGCAGTCCTTTGACAAACACCGTTCCTGTTCTTTGCCTACTGCTGCTCTTTTTGGATGTTGGGTGTCTTCTAGCTGTTCTCCCTGACCTTTCTGCAATTACTAGATTAATTGTTATTTTCATGCTCCGGTCGGTAGGACTTTAATGTTGCAAACTTCGCTTTGGAGGGTGTGCGAGGCAGGGCAGCTCCTGTTTCGGTTCCGTGGCTGCTTTGGGACCTTCTCCATACCTTCATTCAACTTCTTTAAATTCATTCAGTTCCGTGTATCCGAGTGTACAACGAGCACCGCTGTTGTAAGGAGTCTGGCGTCCTTGTTAAACTAATGTGTTTTGTGCAATGTATGTACCCATATGCGGCGTTTCATGGCGTGTTTTGTGCTGAGCAGAAATTGGCACCTTTTTGTTTCTGTAGCCCTTGATGTGATGTGTGCTTGCAGCACATCGTGTTCTATCTTTCTCCTCCAGCCGATTGATCTTCGTGTGTTACAGGGGTCAGATAATCAAATCCATTACTAAGTATCGAAGCATTATGTGATTATTTCCCGTGCTGTATATGAAACGTGTTTTCGTCTATTGCGTGTTCTGAAAATTTGAGGTCCAGACCATATGTGTGCCTTCCCCAGTGTCTTCACTCGCTGCTAAGAGATCCTGACAGAGATCGGGTCGGGTGGAAGCACAACAGGCAAAATTGGTTCAGTGAGTCTTGGTAAGCCAAGATGGGAATTCAGAGAAGTTCGGTACAAGTTCTGCTGCAGAACTTAATGGTGGGTTTTTTTTTTCAGTCTTACTCATTTCAGCTGGGGGAATCGAAGAGAGAGGAATGATTGCCATGGATGATTCCATGCTGCCCAGCTTTCTGGGTTTGAGAATATGCTGCACTGGTTTCTCCTTCAGACACCTGAGAGAGAAAAACAATTTTGTGATGTAGATGGTCACTAAAAATGCTGAAGATAAGAAAGTATGGATATAAAACCTGATACTTTCCATACTCTTGAAAGGGGAAAAGAAACAGGAATGCCTTTATTCGCAGAGTGCTCAGGGGTCCTTTTCCTGTGAGGTGACTTAACAAAAGGTTCAAAACTAATCTGGTGTATTGGAGAGATCTTGGCTTTAGCTCCCTTTGCCCCTCCCATCCCACGTTGATTTTAAACTTAAGCTTGGCTGTGGGAGACAGTAAATTCCCATAGCATTTACTATTTATAAGTTTACATTTATAAATATTTTAAAATCTGTTTTTAGCTGTGGATTTAGCTATGTCATCGTAGTTCATGAAAAGGCCTTTCCCTGCCGCTTCTTGCTTTCTTTTTTTTTGTTTTGTTTTTTTTTAATTCAGGCCATTCTTTATACTTATAATAGAAGGCAGCCATTGCTTTAACAGGAAGAACAATTCAACTTCACATCCTGGTCAGGAGAAACTGCTCCTGGAATTTTATTTTTTTTTTTTATCCTTCCTAAGTGAAAACCCAGCCCTTGTGGACTTCTCACGTGAAACTGTGTGGTTGTATCAAGGTTGTTCTCATGCTCTGCAGCTACGAGACAGCAAAATACTTACTCTAAAGAGAAGTATTTTTACTTGTATTCTGATCTGTTCCTTTTTACTGTAATTGTGATAAGTTTGGGGACACATTGGCTAGATTTGCCCACACAAGGCTTCTGTCTAGCTCTTATCTTTTTCTCCTCGTGGGGAAGGATATGGGGAAATGAAATGGTTCGTGCCATACCCACTCAGGTGCACAGAAATTTCTAGGGGAGAAAAACAGTGATAGCACAGTATCTCAGACAAGTTGTCTCCTCATTTTAGGACCTTTTGTAAAGCTAGTGTTATTTGAAGTAACTTTAATTCAGAAACTCTTAATATGACTAGTAGAGGAGCTTATCTATAGATTTCATAGTGTATGTGTATCTTCCATATTAATGTTGTTGCAGTTCTTAAACTCAGCATTAATTTATTTACCAAGATGACACTGGAACACTTCAGAACACAAGTGCATCAGGGGATAATGCAGGATCTCATCACTGCAGAGTTTAAAGAACAATTCAGGAAAACATTTGTCAGGAATAATAGAGGTAGCGTTAATTCTTCTTTGAGGTAAAGGGATAGACCAGGTGACTTCTCAAGATCTTCTGCAGCTATGCTTCCTCTGATTTTAGTGGAAGATTCAATGCGCTTTTCAGTGGTTTGATCAGAACCACTCACTTTGTTTTGTTTTGGAAGCGTGTTTCTTAATATGAATTCACAGGGAAGAAATTCTTGCAGTCCCTTGTCTTGCTTGAAACAGCTTCTCTATTTACATGGGCTATATGAAAAATTAACCTTAAGAGGTTTGTTTGTTTGTATTGCTAGATATTCTTAGGATTGCTGACTCATTTTACCGAGCCGAGGGTGTGCACACATGAGCCAATCACCATCAAATCAGAAGGATGAGAACGTAAAAGACATCAAGTGCTCCTGCCTTGTCGTAACCCAAGCATACAGTTACTGCAAAATACATGACGGGCTGCAACCTCACACCCTGGCTTACAATGCCCCCACTGTTAAAAGAGATCGTTTCCCTTGTTTGAAGTGCTTTAAGCCTGGAGAAACAGAAATAAAAATAAGTGTAACTGGTCAGTGCTCTTCTGGAGGATGAGGGGCACGCCGTGGTTGCACACCACTGAACTCACAAAGTATCTACGGGCAGATGAACTCACAGGGGAGAATGGAAACTCCTCTGGCTGTGAAATGGTTCCTCTTTTGGCATCAGTAGTTTGTGAATTGGTTCAAAGATGTACACACATTGTAAGTATAGTACAGAGAGCGCTTTCTGTGTCTGGCACACTGTGTACGCTCAGGACTCATTGTCTGGCTTGGGGGCTTTCGTTTCACCTGTGCAATAGTAATATAAAATGCTACAGTTTTGTGTTTGGTCATACTCTTGGTAACTTGTTTGGTCCATTTGCGCCAAAGGATGTCGCTTGTCCTTAGGTTCTTCCAACAAAACGTGTCCAAGTAGCATGTGTGGAAAGGCCGATCTGTTGCTCTGAGGAAGGATCTATAGTAAAGCCACTTTGGTAGTGACTGCTTAGAGACGTGCGTTTTTCTCCCAAGTCTGGCAAAGCTAAGGGTACCCTTTCTTGACTCTCATCTCCATTTGTTGCTGATGCATTTCTATGTCATTACTACTAGAAATTCTTTAATTAAGTTACAAACATGTATCTCCTATGCCGAGCCTTTAGTCCAGTGTTAAATGTTACGCAATTGCTTTTAATTGAAGGTACAGCCCGATACAGGGACACTGCCGAGCTCCTGCCGGATTGATTTATAGCATTGCCAGTAGCTGCAAACTTAGACTTGTCTCGACACATGCTAGCAGGTATGACACAAAGGAAATGAAGTGAAATACCAGATCCAGGTGATCTCTTTGCATTATCCTCTGACTCTTTTTTGTGTTAGTAAAGTGAATGAATGATGCGTTGAGCCACAAATGCAAAAAGCTCATATGCAGAATAAATATATAGTCTAAAAATGATGCCCTGATCCTAGCAGCAGCTGTTACCGCTTCTCCATCCCTTCCGGAGTGGCAGCAGGGCAGTTAATTCTGGTTTCCAGTGCCGTGTGGTAGGAAAAGGGATACAGGCATTAGGGCAGCGGCTGTTTTGCTGCCCAGCCTGTGGCTTTTAGACAACTGCCTGCGCTGGAAGCTTGTTACAGTGGGGGGGTACGAGGGCTGGCTGTCTCCGAGAGAGACCGACGGCTCCTGCATCCCTCCCTCTCCCTGGCACTGGCCTCTTGTCCTGACCGCGGTGAGCTGTGCGAACCTGCTCAGACGGGTCAAAGACTCATCACCGTTTGCAAGGGATGAGTTCACCCCCTCAAGGTGCAACTGCTTTTTTTTTTTTCCTGTCAGACGGGCAAGGTGAACCGTTCCACCGTGGAGCCAAGCAGACGCCGGCCCGGTGCGAAGGGAACAGCCCTTTTGGCATCAGCGAGCTGTTAGATGGGCTTAGCCGTCGTGTGAAAACGCCCTCACCTTCCCCTTCCCTGTCAAAAGCCGGTTCCTGTGTTTCGTATGGCGCTGTAATATTAAACTGGATGTGTGAGCAGTGGGGGGGTGAAAAAGCAGAGTGGGCGTCACACACCTCTTCTGAGCCGGGGTCACTGTGCGGGGCTGTTCCTGACGGCTGCCAGAGCTGCTGTTGGAGCCACTCCAGCAACTGGGAGTCCCAAACTCCCCTGCTGCAATGTTTTCTAACTGTGAGACAATTATTTTTAATATCTAATTAAATTTCACTTCTTGTGAGCTCAGTCTTTTTTTTTTTTTATTATTATTATAGCTTTGGTAGGCCACAAGAGTTAATTACAGTCCTCTTTGCAGTGGCCTGTAACATACTTGAAAATTGTCAGCCGGGCCATTCCTCCATCAGCACTATAGTTTTTTTTTTTAATTAATTAACTCAACCAGTGGGTTCTTCGGTTGTTATTCTCAAATATTAATTTCATGCAAATTTTCACTCATATTCTTGACTTCTCCTCAGTTTGCATAGATCTATTTCTTTTTTAAAATGGGTGCTCAATTCCAGACATCATCCGGTTGAGGTTTTCCTGTCACCAGGGCAGAATTATTACCTCCCAGGCCTTCTCGTATTCTGGTTAAGTTTCAAAATGCTGCTTGTCTCAGAACTGCAGCACAATATTAAGTCATTTGGGTTGAGTTGCTGCAGCCATTGCTCCTTATTTTCTGCTTGTCCACTTAATTTTTCTTGTTTCTTATTTCGCAATTGTTTTTATTGAATTTAATTGATTTCAGATAGTTTTTCCCACTTAACAAGTTGCTCTTGAGTTATTGCTCGGTCTCCCAATTACGTTTGCATTATCTTGATGTACTTTGTCCCTTCGGTAAATATATATTAATGTGATGTCACTGGAGCTATCGAATAAAAATAGTGAACGCGATCAATTATTCCCTGTTGAACTCAGAGGGGTGGGGACAGACTAAATGCTGGAGAAACATTATTGGTGTCTGGATCCAGGCTTGAGTCGATGCAAATTCAGCTCGGGCTCGGGGCAGCATGAATGCGCGCAGTGTCAGCCTGGGTCTGTAAACAGTAGGAACATGTTTGCATGGCGCCGTGCCCAAGGTGAGGAGCCTTCCAAGAAGGGCTGGGGAAGGCAATGCAGAGGCACTAAATCTGGTTGCGTAAAGAACGTAACCGCGTTTACTCGGTCTGGACTACTTAATCTCACCTGTACAGAACCAGTCCTTTTCTGTTTCCACATTGTGGTGTGGATGAACTAGATCAACCTCACAGACATGGTAGAATATGTGTTAATCTCCTGCTGAACAGCTGCTACAAACATCATCGTGCACATATCCTGACAACTTAATGTAGGTAGGTTGTTACCTACGGGTGACTTTTCATGGGTTTTTGCATATTATAAGGGAGGAAAAGAGTAAAACCAATGACTTCTGAATGGCAATCCTCACACAACGTAAAAAAGGATAAATCTGGAAAGTCTCCTGTGAATGTTGAGGTCACTGCAGAACTGCCCAGTTGCACGCAAATATGCCAGAAATTACCGAGAAAAAGACTTTAAGTCGTCGTGTGAACTAGAATGAAGTACTTGAGCATGCATTTAAGTGTTGTATTTAAGTCATAACATTTAACGTGAGGTTTTTTTCTTACAGGTAGCAAAACTGGGAAATACAAACTGACATGTTTTGATTTTTTTTTTCTTTTTTTTTTTTGACCCACTTGGTAACTTGAAAGGTAGGGAACTGACTCTCTTTTCTAAAAATAAAACCGCCCTTGGCCAGTAATGAGTATGCTAAGAAAAGGAAGTAAATGGCAGCGCATCTACTTAAGGTCACAACTTGCATTCAGGGCACGGGATGTATTTCCTGGGGTTTTTTTGACTTGTCAGTTACTCGGCTGTAGAGCAAATCATGTCTCGTTAATTTTTTTTAAATGGACCAACCAACCCATCTTTGCCTCTGGGTAAAGTTGTGTTAATAGGTAAACAGATGAGTAATGAGGATGAATTCCACTTACTCTGTACAGCAGTGACATGCCAAAACTGAGAACTTTCTGGGTTTGGGTGATTCACCCATCTAAATAGTCTTTGTCTTCTGGCGCTGGTGGTCCATACAAGGAGGAATACTTGCTATATTCTGTTCCAGCAGTTCCCGATTCTGGAAGTTCCAGCTTCCAACAGTTAATGATTTTGCTATACACGTACCATTCATGGCATATACTTATTTCCTCCAGTGTACCATCTTTTGTAGCTGGACTCCAGGATTTTCAACTGGAAACAAACTCAAGGACAGTTTCCTGTTGTACACATAAGCAAACTTCTTTCTATTGAGCAATCTGTTATTTCAATAGTAATGGAAAAAATGCAGTGATCCAGAATCCTTTTGCCAGAAATGGAAGGTTAAAGGTGGGTTTTCATTTAGAATGCAGGTATTTCTTTTTCCTAAGATACAATTTTTTTTTTTCCCCCCTTCCAGAAAGCTTTTTTTGATATAATTGCCTTTCTGTTTGTATAGGGTTGGGTAAACTTGTAGTTTGTGGCGCAATGCATAATGCGGTATAGCTGAAATAGTCCTATAATTTATTTTCTCTTCTATTAACAGGAGCTGTTCTTAATAGTCTGATACTGATTGGTTCTGTTTTCGGTGTCTTCCATTTTTAAATTAGTTTTCTTATGCACCTGGGTTCTTATGTTAGAGTTTCCCAGAAGGGATGGTGGTGGAGGGAAACATGCCAACATTAGGTCAGTACGTGTAAGGAAAAAAACCCACTTCATTCTTTTTGTGTGTTTGGAGAGGGTAAGCAGCGCGATAAGTACGGATAAATTTACTTTCTGGTCTAAGCCCAGTACTCTGCAGAGTGGACTTAACTTATGGTTCCCCCAAATGATGTGTGCACAGCTCAGGTATTTAAACTAATGAACGTGTCTTCCAGCTGCACGGGAGTGTCTGTGTGTGTCTATTAGGGCTTCTGGATGGAAGGGGCTGGCTTTTTATTGGGCTTGTGTCGGTGCCAAATGAAAATATTTGTTTGTAATTAAAACAGGAAAATCCAAATCTGTTTTAACAGTATCATCTAAATACATGTACTGTCAGCCTCCCAGAATTGCAGGATTCAACACACGTATACGTGATATTTAATAAGTTTTTTAAGGTAATGGAGTAATATAATATAGAAAAACATTTATATTAATATATTGACTATAACATATATAGAAAAATTGAAAACATGTATGGTAAATCTCATAAGTTAGGAAATACTGCTCTAGAACTCTCTGACTTGAGATTTACAAGGCTTCACTTGAAAGTCAGGTAGAAGCAGAAGAGTGAGTGAAGTTCTCCAGGTTGTGTGTCTTGTGACTGAATAGCTTGAGGGGGCTGGGGGTGGGTGGTGGTGGTGTAGCTCAAGAAAGGTGGTTTGTTTCAGAAGAGATTTACAAGGATTCAAAATGAGCAATGACTAACCTGGCAGCCTTGAATAACTGGAGAAAAGGAGCCAAGTCAGAGAAACGAACACAGCGGAATTTAAGCACGTTTTCACCTGGTTCAGCAGTAACCGAAAGAGGAAAGATTGTTGCCCTGAGTGTTCATCTTAATTTCTTCGGTGTGTCATATAATCAATTGCTAATGGTTTCCATGAAAAAATACTCTGTTTAAGAAAGATTTACTGATCGACCAGTCTGAATCGGTGACTCGGTTTAGAGAGCGCTTGCTCAAGCAGTTGCCCCAGCCCATCTGCTGGGGTTCCTTAGGTACTTGAGGTGCCAGGTCTGCAGGTGGGAGAGGGTCAGGGCCAGGAGGGGATGCAGGGGCAAGAACCCTGGTGCTGCAGCCTTGGTGTCCCTGATCTCGCTGCCTAGCACCGCTCGGAGGGTGGTCTCATCAGTGTTGTGATGTTCTTCAATGTTACGGGGTTTGCTCTTGTTACGAGAGCTCCTAGAACTCTTTTGTGGTTTGTTCATTATTTTTATGCATCGGGATCTCGGCACATCTTTTTCATTCATTTAACTGAATTGTTTTAGTGCAGTCTTCCAAAGCCACGTGTGCATTTTCCCTTCCTACTCCCTTCTCTGTTTTGTGCGGGTTTTTTTCTGTAGCTTGGTGATTATATAAAACTGAGAAAGGTTCAGTGTAGGGATGCACGGTGTTTTCAAGCTTAGCCTCTTGCAAATGTCTATCTTGCAACTCGGCGGTTTAACATCTCAGCATCTTGAGTGGTTCATACTCTTTTAGCATTATGCATTTTCTTTATTGAGTTTCTTCTGCCTCTTGTATATCCTAAACTTCTGCCCTTTTTGGAAATCCTTTTGGATTGACAGAATAGTTTTGCCATTGGTCCAGGCCTTTTCTTGAACCTAAGCGATGTTAGCCAGCGCTGCAGTAGCTTACTCCTATTGCAAGTATTTGGTAGGTCCACTATTAACGGGGTTTTTTTTTGCGGGGGGAAGGCAGGGGAGCAGCAGTCAAAAGTGTACCATAAAAAAAACCTTAACGTCTGACAAAGCTGGTTATTGACTTGAAGGAACTCTGTTTGGGGTTTTAATGTCAGTGTCTGTTGAGGTGTCCTCTCACCAGCAGTAAAACTGGAAGTCCACCCATGGCTGCCTGCGAGGCTCACCACAAAGCTCAAAGTTCTCCTGCAAGGCTGTTGCTGACTGCATGGTCTTAGACCATGGGAGACCACCTTCATTCCACCTGAACAGCAAATTGTGTGCAAGTCTAACTCGCCGCGAAATCATTGCTCTGCGGGTATAGCCTTTAACTTGCTTCTGGGCGGAGTTTTTAGTAGGTTCTGACCATACTCTGGATTTTATAGATGTTTCACAGTTTGTACTCGCACAGCTTTTTTGCTGGAACTCTTTTCTCAAACTCACGCCATCTTCCCGAAGCAGCATTGCTGCTGTGGCGTGGAAACCCACAGAATATCGTGTGGGCATTATTATTAACTCTTGAAATACAGGTGAACAGGGGTGGGGAAATCCCCAAACATTTCATACACTTCTATTCTCTGTATGCTCCTCTAACAGGCACAGGAACCAAAGCCCGTAGCAAAGCCCCTCGGGTTGCTGCAGGCTTCCTCCTAGCCAGTGGCTGACGGGCGTTTCAGTGCAGCCACGTACCGGTCACATAAATCCTTCTGTGTTCCTCATCAAAGCTGTTTGGGGTCTGTGATATTTTTGAATATTATTTTTGCAGTGTTTAAAAGTCAGCTAAACAAAACCCCCAGTTTCTGTCTCGGTACCTTTCCGCGATATAAAGATGGCGTAATACCTAAATACGGTGGCTTATTGCTGAAGGAATAAATTCACGCTTTTGCCTTGTATCTTAGAAGTGGTGGGAAAAGTACAAGACGTGGTTGGCAGAACTCAGGTGAATTTAAAGATAACTTTTGAGAATGTTGTGTCAAAATTTTCTTACTAAAATATGAACTTAATGTGGTCAAACTGTTTGCTTCTACCCTTTAGGAATAAACAAAGGAAAAGAAATTAATTCTTTACAAATTCAAAAGCAAAGCTATAAACCAGTTTGGATTTAAAGAATACAACTCTCACACTTTTGGAAACTCCAATTGTGCTGAACATTTTCTCTTTTTTTTTTTTTTTTTTTTTTCCTCATCCCACCTCCCCCTGTTTATTTTTTCACTTTTAAGGCATATTGCCTCCTGGGTGTTTGCTGGTGGTAGAGACGTTGAATTGTTACATTAGTTTTTAAGATGATGGTTGACTTTTTTTTTTGTTTCATGTAACTTGGCTGCGGCAAAAGCTTATGTAGCTTTTTTGTAAACTGTTGTCAAAATAATGTAATACCGGAGCATGTCATCGGTAAGTTTGTAAAAAATGTTCTGTGAAAACCTCTGAAAAAACCTTTTCTAATGTGTCTAATAATTCGACTCAGTATTTCTGCAGTTACATGTGGGTTTCATGCTGCCACTGAGAAAGGATATTTCAACTGAAGCGATGTGGAAAAAATTCACCAACACTGCATGGTTCTCTTTTCTTTTGATAACTCACGCAATCAGTAGTGTCACAGAATCTCATGCTTTTTCTTGTGTAGACCTGTAATTTCATGTATCTTCATACTGTTGCTTTTGGAAATGAGTAAATTTTTTTTTAAACTTTCTTTCAAAAGGGATTATCTCTTGAATAATTGCTGTCTCTTGAATAATTGCTGTCACTAACCCTATTAGCAAAATTATGCTGCTTCTGGCATGCAAGTGGAACAGGAGTGTCTTGGCCTGGCTGGGGCCAGCGTGTGTAACAGATACGTTCTGGTAATGTATGGTGTGGTCTGCACCTGAAACGTGAGAGCTGAGAGAGAATCTGGTTTTAGTTTTAGGTGCTAAGAAGTAGGGCACTTCTCCCTTGAAATGCATTTTTCAGAAAGACGCTCTTAAATGCTGTTGCAATTCCTGTTGATGAACATAGGATGAAACCCCCAAACTCTTCATTGCCGTTCTGCACTGCTTGTTTCCAGGGCTTGTCTTGAACTCTCTTTAAATATTTCAGTGGGCACTTCCTCAGCTTGCTCCGACTTCTGATGCCGTCTGATGGAGCTTTAGGGAAGTATCAGCACCAGATGGGGAACCGGGAGGGCTGGGGTTAGGGGATGAAAAATCGCTCTAAGGTGTTGCCAGCCTGTGTTTAATGTAAAAAGGCTCTGAAGCTGGCTGTGCTTTAGTGTGTCTGGAATGATATTCTGATTGTCTCACAAAGTTGCATTATATAGTGACCTATGTTCTTGCTTCCAGAACCTTCATTCAAATAAATCACAGTTTCTATGTGGTACTATTTGTTCAGACTGGTTTGTCTTTCCTATCCCAGCGCGGACTAGTTTTAGAGACAAACAGAACCTCTTCCAGGAGAGCAAGACTGGCACCTGATTGGTTTTTCTGTATTTTGTATTCATGTGTGGTCCTCTCGTTTCCCCCCCTTCCCCACCTTTAATAGCTGTACAGTTGCATTTCACAGAGAAGTGGAATTTCCTTATCTTGTTTTGGTTTTTTCATCTCGCCTGCGTGGGTGGACTTGCAGAACCAGTGTTCTAGATCTCCCTGCATCACAGCAAGCGTTGTTGCCCAGTATTGCAGATCTATCACTTAGAGCATTTGAAAAAACAAAGGCTGTTACTGGAAGAAGATTGAAGAACTGAAGCTGACAAAGGTAAGCCAGCTGCTTAGAACCCAGTTTTGAGGCCAAACGTAAAAAGAATTTCCCAGATGGGTTTACCTGTGCTCAAGGCACTGCAGAAGTAGATTCCTTGCTGCTGTGCTGCTTGCCTGTCCAGCACGTGACAGAATGCGGGAAGTGCTCGTAGACCATGCATGACGATTAAAGGGTGTTTTCTTTTTTTATGGTTATACCATACATGACAACTTTGTCGTGCCAGCAATATTAATTTATTCCAATATTTACGTTTACATCAGCAAGGTTCAGAAGTAAAACAGTGCTTTTCTGCTAACTGCGCTTACCACAAGAGCACACATCTGTGAATAGACTGTGTTAAGTATCACACTGGTTGCTCTTGCTCGTTTCAGAAACAGTTTATAAGAAACAGAAATAAAGATAATGCTATGAAGCGCAGCAGAAGTTTGCAAAGTATGACAGCTTCATTACTAGAGGTTGGATCCTGTTGGCAATCCTTAGACAACTAGCCCTCTCCTCCGTCCAGATACGGGCCACTGATTAGATGCTAGTCGAGACAGCTGTTGATGATAGCAAAAGTGGTCTTGCTGCGCTTGAGGGTTTGGCACATTATTTTTCTGTTACTTTATGACCCACACCTTGCAACACTGACTATTCCAGTTAAATATTGCCAGGCTTTATTAATAGGGAGGGAATAGGTGTGGCAGAAAGTCTTCTACATTCTTAATGTTTTATTGACCAGAATGTTGTATAGACTTTAATTTTTAGCTACTTCTCTTTCCAACAAGTAGGTTTTTTTCCATATAAGTTAAGCACAAAAGGATGTGGTGTTCTGAGTTCTGTAAGCTCTTTAGTTTACATACATCAAATTTTGATGTTTTCCAAGGTGCTGCAATTAGTTACGCAGTGTCTTACTGCAGTTCAATGCATCACACCTGTTCCGTTTCAAACGCCAGTTTCAGAGCATGGCAGCTGCAGTCGTTGCTCCCTCAAGGATAAGACTGATGTATGCTCCTTTACGTTTGTCCCTTTTACAGCCAAGTAAGTTCTCATGTTTTGCTACATTCACCTTTTTTTTTTTTTTTTTTTTTTTTTTTTTAATTTTTATTAGGGTTTGGAGTATTCACGTTGCAGCCTTGTCTGTTTTGCAGGTTGGTTTGTCTCGGTTCATTCAAGCGAAGTCATAGCGTACAAAGCCCTCCATTTAGACCCATGAAAAACGGACACCAAAAGACCAAGCGAGTAGAGTGAAGGAAGAGCCGTCGGAGTTTGACGCCTGTAACTAGTCTTCTGGCAGCAACTTTGAGGAAGACTTGATTCTTGTGGTCACAGGGAAAGAAGGTCCAGCCACAGGCATGTAACAAATGATGCTTAATAAATGATTCCAAAAAGCTGCCTTTATGTGTTTGCTTTTACTCGTGATTGCTCAACGAGATGTCGAGAAGAAAAGCGATAGGGGGAGTCTCTAGCTGTACTTCTGGTCTTCTGCACTGTGCAGGCTGCCTTTGAATTCTGGCGCTAACCAGTTTTCCAGGGAGAAATAGGGAGAGACCCTTCTCCTCAAAACACCCTGGTGCCTCTCAGGCATGTTACCGGCTTCTGTGTTGCCCGGTCTGTGGTTTAAATAAAACCAGTAAGTTTTAAATGGAAAAATACAGGGGAGAGGTAGGCAAGAGGTACCGACCAAACATTTCTCCGCTTGCACAGCATGAACACCTTTCTGTTGCGGCGTTGTTTGCAGAGACGTGTAGACTGGGGATAGAAACAGGGTGGCGCACAAAGCTGAAGCATCACGCCGTATTTCAAGCTGCTACAACAAATTAACTATTTAACACTTCGCTAATGTTGTGCGTACACTTGTTGCCTCCCAGCGTGGAAACAAAGCAAATAATTACAGTAAGCGTTCTGCCAGGGAGAAGTTACTATAACGTAATGAGAAACTTTGTCCTCCGCTTTGATAAACAGAAGCAACAGGAAGCTGTTGGAAGGAGGACGGTGTTGCATTAGATACAGGGGAAAAAAAATAATAAATGTACGAAAATAATGTGTCCGTCGCCTCCAGCTCAGAATGCGGTTCCAGCTGATGTAGTGCCGTTTCTTTCTGGTAACGTAGCAACTGGACCACACCTCCTCTGCTGAAAGATGCTAAAGAGCCCTTCGAGCACTATCTGGTGTACTGCAAGGGAACTGCACCATTTTTAATTACCACAGGATTGCCAGCTGATACCTTTTTTTTTTTAACCACACACACACCCCACCCCCCCACACCCCCCATGGAATGGCAAGGAAATTCTTCGTTCTCTGTCAAGTAATCCTGTTTTTTCATTCACTCTTTGTGTAGTAATCCCATTTATATCGCAGAAGAGGACTTTGTTATGATACCGGAATTGTATCTATCAGTGCATTTTATCTTGTTTTGAAGTAAATTTTTGTTTGAAAAATAAGCATTCTTGTGCACCTGATGCTCTTCTCGTTTAGCACTCCTGTATGGTGGTATTATGTTGACATTTTGGAAGAATACTCAAGGATTTGAGCATGTTTTTCTTCTCGCTTAGACTTTGCAAATGACTGAAAGGTTTCCCCACTCCTAACCTCTCTTCTGTTGTGCAACAAAAGAGCTTTCCTTTAAGCATCTTGGTTTCCAAGCACAAGAAATCGTCTCTGGGCATTACTGAACGTTTGACTTAAGGTGTGATGAATCCTCTTATGCCAAGTTGAATTTTTTGATGTATACTGTAGATTGATGTTTAACTTAGCTAAACCAGGTGTGCAACTGGTATTGTTCAGAGTTTCTCTTTAAGGTTGTTTCGTTCGGATTTCGGGTTTTGTACAAAAATAAGATATGCTAAATCTGCACTGGATGTCACAGCCTGACTTGGTTTTGTCGAGGCAGTTTCCTTTGCTGCCTGTCTTAGAAAAATGATTGTTGCATTTTAACAGTACAAAAACCTTATTCTGGCTTTGTGACCTGCATGAGCGAAAGCCTTTTAAACTATCTGAAAACTTACGATCTATTTTAATGTATTGGTTTTGTTCTATAGCGACTTAACCAGTTGTTGTCGTTGCACTTTGGTATCAGTGTGGGGAGGGAGCATGCTTTGGTGGTGTATGGTAAAAACAGCCGTTGCAAAATAATGCTATTGGTGTTGCTGTACTTTGAGGTTTACTTTCTTCAAAGAATTTTAAAATAAACCCTAGTGTAGTTCAGAAAGCTCGTGCAGCTTGTGACTTGAGTACAACAAAATCAATAGCCTACCTAGAAAATATAAAACGGTGTACTTGGAGCCGTGCACAGACAGTAACTCTGGTCATATTGTGAAAACTATATAAAGATGCAGATAAATATACCGTTTCGTTAACTCGATAATGCTTACACTTCCCCTCCCCCATCTCTCTTTATAGGTCTACGAGGGCTAATCAATCTTGGGAACACATGTTTTATGAACTGTATTGTCCAGGCACTTACCCACACTCCACTGCTGCGAGATTTCTTCCTCTCCGACAGGCACAAATGTGAAATGCAAAGCCCCAGCTCATGTCTGGTCTGTGAAATGTCTACGCTTTTTCAGGAGGTGAGTGCTGTTTGCCACAATAGCATCGCCTTTCCACAGATGCTGCCTCGCTCTTACCCCAAAAGGGATTGTGTTCGATTTGCAAATATAAAGGGGTTGCAAATTATGTTTCCCCTCAAGATGTGGCAAAACAGAGGGGTGAAGATCGCGTGAGACCCTACTGTCAAAAATACCCAACTGCTGAAAAGGAAACCGTTGGCCTTAGAAGTCCTATTCTTGAGTCACCCTTGTTTAGTCAAAGCTGGTATTGGAAATAATTACAGTGCTGCCTGCTCTTCTGAGACTGATCTGCAAGTCTTTAGTCTTAAAGCTGAATGTGTGCTTTAATTAAAGGTGCAAGTTGTAACTGGAAAATATGTCACAGGCTCTTGGGTGATGATGGGGATGAGAATAAAGCAGTAGTGTATAGCCTTGTGGTTTAAGGCACTGCATTATGTAGGCCTGCATAAATATTTTAAAGATCTCGATTCGGTGCTTTCTAACAGGCAGAAACATCCTTGCAGGCGTCTCTTAGGTGGAAATCCATTAATGGTCAGGAGGATGTAGAACAGTGAATGTGTTGGTACAGTGTGTGCCTTCCATGTACGAGCTGCTCTTCTTCCCCTTTCTCGTTCAGGTGGCTTTGCAGCGTGCCTTTCTTGCAGGTCTAGTCTGTGCTGTATGAGACAGCACAGTCTTTTCCTTAATTAATAGTCAAAGAGCTTTATTAACTAGCTTAGTTC
Organism: Chroicocephalus ridibundus; assembly: GCF_963924245.1. NCBI lineage: Eukaryota > Metazoa > Chordata > Aves > Charadriiformes > Laridae > Chroicocephalus > Chroicocephalus ridibundus. The sequence continues at coordinate 52,869,316 of NC_086291.1, read as the reverse complement.
CACATCTGGGATTATGGCTAGACATGGGCTTCTAGTTTTAAGGTGAGTCTTTGAAAACAAACAAACAAATCTAATGCTGTGCCTTTCCCTTAGTGATAGATCTGCTTTCTTGGTAACTGGCGGGGAGGGGAACGCCACCAAAAATCAGAGGTGGTTAAAAAAAATAAAAAAAAAAAAAGGCAATAGACCATGGTGCCACAGAACGTTTGAGATAGCTGGAGGTGTCTGTACGCACAGCGTGTCTTGTGTATATGCTGTCATGGAATTTCATTCAAACTGAGACCAACCTCAAATAGCTTTACCTTTATCTTGTGATTTTCAATTTGATTTTACTTCTGTGCCTTTTTCACCAGAGGTGATTCTTTTTGGTCATTGCAGGTGAGTTAAACATACATGGAAGGCAAAGTCCCCCTCAGCCATTCCAGTACAAAGTTGTTTTCTGCTCGTACTCAGCACGTGTGTTATTTAGCAACTTTCCATGCTGTTGATCAGTCATTAGCTATATGTTATACTTCTTATTTTTTTGATTTATTTTTCAATTATTCCTGGGTCTATCAGGAAGGGAGGTAAAAACAATAGGCAGGCATACCAATAGGTAGCAGCTGCAGGATTATTGAAACCAGATGTGCAGTTAAATGGGGAAATACCACTCTGCCTCGATTAAAAAAATCCGTCATGGTATAGAAATAACAGTTTCTGTACACTGTTAATATAGAAACCTATTTGTTTATTTTTTTTAAAAAAAAGGTACTATTATAATCTTGATATCCTTTCATCAAGTTGGGGTATAAAGTCTCATTCTGATTAATATCACCACATGCTGTTTACACACATGCATTTTTAAAAAAAACCCTTGGGAAAGGGGAAATGAGTATTATGTTACAGATTGAGGGGCTGGAGGGAAGATCAAGACTGTCTAGGTAATGATTTTTACTTCCATTTTTGTATGTGGAGCCCTGTTGATGGCCTAGGATGCCTCTTGCTAGACTATGTGAAACAAGCATGTAACAAAGACCGGGCTGGTAGCCAAAATGGGGCTTAAACGCAGCATTCGCATTAGTTTCAGTTGTAACCAAGTTTAATTTCACACACAACTTTGGGAATGTCAGCCTTCATTTTCCTTAATCAAAATTCATGCCTACGCTTGCATTAGTTCTAATAATTAATGTTCTGCAACACGAGGGTTTGTGAATGAGGGAAGAGCCGTATCTGTGAGATGAGGCTGTGAAGGCAGCAGTACGGTAGTCTCTGTCCTTATTTCAGGTTGAAATACCGCAGCTCTGTGCTGTGGGAGGACAGCAGAAAGTGACTCAACCGACTTGAAGAAAAACTAGAGCTTAGTCCTCCGCAAGCGAAACTGTAGCGTCGGTAACCAACTCGGTGTATTTTAACTTGCAAGCAGTAAATACCGTGTTATGTGTATAGCTCTGTCAGCACTCACTGTAAAATTCTTTTTCCCAGTGACTTTGAATTTCTCTACATTCAGAATTAAAACCAAAGTCTTGCATTTTTGGAGCAGACTGCTTAGCTTTCGTGTCCCAACTGTAAGCAGGGGTTCTGATGAAGATTCCTACGCTGTTTTTGCAGAGATGAGGTCTGAATGAAGGAAAGCCAACCAGCGGAGATTTCAGTGCTATGGTTAAGAATTCCTTTGTAATTGAATTACCGGGGAAACTTCGGTTCAGGTTCTATCTTGTTTTTACATAGCTTTCCCACCGGGATTAACTGATGTAGTTATCCCAAGGCATCTTACCCAGTGACAAACGATCAGGGCAAGGGTTAACTTCATCTGCCCTCCACCCTTCTTTTCTGAAGGTGTGATCTTAGACAAATGGAATGCCAGGGGATCTGGTGAATGCATGCCAGGAAGAACTCTCCAGCAGAAAAAGAGGCTGGTTTGAACATTAAATGGAAGTTACTATACCTAAATAAGCAGGCTTTGCTATTTTTTTTCTTAAACAGAAAACACTTGTCCCTTTTCTTTGTTTATGATCCTTTAGTTACATAGGTCGTGTGATTTCTCTGTGATAAATAGGAAGCTACAAAGTTCTACCTTGAAGTAGGTTGATGGTGAGTAATGAGTGTCAGATGGTTCTCAGAATTGAGGGTTGGGGGGGGGGGGTTTGTTGTTTTTTTTTTTCTTTTTCCCCTGGTAGCTTTTCTTGCGAATATGCCAAGCATTGAATCTCTGTTTGTTTTAAAAATATCTGACTGCATCGATTAACCTTCTCATTTGTGCTGCTTGAAACCTATTTCTCAATAGAATCATGACATGAATTACACTGCATAAGAAAAGGAATGAAAAGGATTTGGGAATAACAGATAGTGGTGAAACTGGATGGAGGGAAGATAGAACACACAGAATCCGTTCATTGAGCCTTTTGGCTGAAAGGGTTTGTGCGCTACTTTTTACCTACTGGTATTTGTATTTTAGTTTTGCCTCACTAATGAAAATTAATTTCAAGATGGTCCACACCCCCCATGGTTTATAGAAATGATTCACAGAGTGACCCTTCAGGGAGGTAGGATTGGTGGGTCTGTATCTCGGTGTACTCTGTGACTGGAATAGCAAGAATACCTGGGAATAGAGCAGAACGCAGCGCATCCGCTCAGAGATGTAAAGAACAAAGCCTTCTTTATCCCCATCGTTACTCATCCTCATGAGCCTATCAAAGTGCACAGCACAACTACGTGGAGAGTTGAGAAGTGAGGACAGAGAGGAAAGAGGAGATGATTTATGGCTTTGATATCTCAAGATGGTACACTGTTGAAATGGCTTATGTATAAAATAAGTTACAACAAAGGTACAAGGGAGAAAAAGTAGTTAAGGCTCTTTACGTAGACAGAGGCCTTGCATTTTTATAACGGAAAATGCAGTTTTGCCAATTTAGTAAAATCTCTTCTCTGAAATAAGTATAAAACATACAGAGCGTGTGCAGGCAAAATGGTTTTTCTGACTCTTTGAACCATTGCGCTTTGTTGGGAAACCTCCAGTAGGTGTTCTGTTCTCCTGCGTTACCCACTCCCTTTATCCATTGTATATTTTCAGAACGTTTAAAGTCTTAATTGAGAACCAATTCTCAAAGAGGAGGTTTTGGCTTCTCAAGTTGGACTGGAGCCTGCTGTAGGATTTATGCCTATAAGTTCTTGATTACAAAGCTCCGAGACCGTTTAGTTGGTACATATGCAGGATAGATCGACTGTATCTGTTCACGTAATTGGGAAACTTCGATGCATGTGCTTTTGGCAGGAGGAATAGAAAGAAGTACAGATGTGTGTGGTGGTGTTTTGGTTTGTTTTTTTTTTTTAAACCTGACTGGTATATTTTTGGTAACAATAATGCAAAATACAACGCCTAGAATTCTCTAAATCCCCTGTAGATTCTTTCTTTTAGACTCCAAGAGCAAATGTTTTAAGCGCAAAAAAATAAAGTTACTGTTATTTGGGTTGTGTATGAGAATGGAGGCTTTGAATCCTGGTTTGGTTTTTCCCCTTTTTTTTGTCCTGCAACAGCAATTAAAGAGCGTATTACCAAGCATTTTCAGATTGCTTGAACTAGTTCTCTCTGGTATAAACAACTGATACTGCTGAATTGAAAACAAATTTAACAAATTTAAACAAAAATTGTTTTAAACTGTGTTTGGAAGAATCATGCTGTTGAACTGTTTTAAAAGGTGACTTGCAAATACATCATTATTTATATTTATACACTTTAATGAAAAGGTTTGTATAATAGTGATTGAATAAGACTTTACATGGACTGTCTTTTCCTTTTTGTGGATTGGCACAGCTCTGACAGGCTGCTCTTCCCAGCAACAAGGAAATGGCAGAGATGGGATGGCCGTTTTGTACATTCCAGTTAAATATTGCTACTGAATGTGCTCTTTTGTTTCATTTTTGATTTATTAGAATAGTGAAGCTTTCCCCTACCCCCGCGTATATTCACTAGCGTTCTTACTAGGTGTGTGTCTAGTTTCTGTGTGATAATAGCTAATAATTTGGTAAAGCTTCTTGTTAGATTCTAATCCTAATGAAGCACTGGAGAATGTAAAATCTGCTGGCAGGTCTGGTGTCTGCAGTGGAGTAATTACGGAGAGTGCTGTTGGATAAAATGACCGGAGAGCTCTGGGACTAATTGTAAGGAGTGACAGAAGAGAGAAGTTTTATTGCTGCAGTTCCCTGAATTATGTTGAGCAGCAGCTGCGTCAGCAGATTTCAATTACCATACTACTGCTCCAGTCCCTTGGTGTCATTCTTGTTGGCATCAGAGTTAACTATTGATCTTTTTATTTATAGAAGCATTTTGTGGTGGTTGGCCGCAGAGGTATATCTTCTTGTTTGGAAAAAGCGGAGCTTGCAGTAAAGAAATTTCTTCGCTTGGAAATGCACTGAAACCATTTAGAAAACCCTGCAAATATGAGGACTAGATGAGAAGGTTATGCTGCCTTTTGCCTACCTGTCCCTTAAAATACAGTATGTTTTATCTAGGCAGGTTTGTAGCACAATGCCAGTGCTTGCGCTGATGTAAAATGCTCAGAGGCTGGGCAGGGAGAAATTTAGGGGAAGGAAGGGGGAAGGAAGCCTGCTTTTCCACTAAAAGTGAGAAATTTTATACTGCTGGGGTTTTAAATCTTAGTTTTGATCTGTGCGGCTTACTGTCTTCTGTTTGGGAAGAGTAACTGAAAATAAACTGCTATCAATTTGATAGGATCTTGGCAAAGCATAATCATAGATTTGCAGGCACCCTTTACTGGCAAATACCTTTTCCAAAAGTTGGGGAAGGCAAAATGACTTAGAAATTTTCACTTAGTAGAAATAAAATGTTACCCCGTTAAATACAACCTGAAGCCCAAGGGCATAAACAGTTTTGGGCCTTTTCTGGCTCCCTGCAGGGACACCACAAGCATCTCTGCTTTGCTTTTGGAAGGGGAACCGTGGTGCGGGGGCTTGGGAGTAGACACAGAAGCCGGCGTGCCGGAGAGGGGACTGTGAGCTTTAGTCTCAGACCCGGTGCCAGGGCTGGCAGCAGCAGCGAGGACCCGGGAAGATAAAAGTAGAAGAGTTGCAGCGATAGCACTCGGATGGAAATGGAGAGGGTAAAGGAAGGAGCTGAACCCCGACCTGGGGAAATACAGACCCTTAGTGCTGGGGGGGTGTTGTGGGGTTTTTTTGGTGTTTTTAAGGTGGGACCTGGCGGGTTTTTATTTTTTAAAACAAACAAACAAACAAACAAAAAAACCCAGCACGAATTTCTGTAGGTAGTTATCTGTCCTCCTCTTCTGCGCTGCTTTACCTCCCCAGCTGTGTGTCACCGCTCCGCAGTGGGGTTTCACATCACGGTTTTGCTGACTGAATAATTCGTCTGTGTCCTCTAATACTCTTCTGGCAAAATCACCTGGGGCAATTTCAGTCGCTACGATAGCCAGCTCATCAGATCTTGACTGAAGCTGATTAAGAAGCAGATGCAGGAGCTGGTCCAGGACCAGAACTCCGGCAGCGACACCCTGCAGGAGCGGTGACGTGCAGCTGACGCTGGGACGGGTGAATGAAGTGTATCTTCAGCTCTGCGGACAGCTGGGCTGAATAAAGTTGTTTCTAAAGCCTTGCGCTGCTGTAGTGATACAGTAAAAGGCCAATGAGGCTGCTATCCTGCTTGGAAGTTTATCGGTAAGGTGGGACCATGCACAGCCACTGGGTGCGGAGAGTTGCCGTGGCTTGGTTCAGGGGCTGGATGGCACTTAGCATCTGATATCCTCATCTTCACGGTTTGTCCTGATTTTGGGGGGGGGGGCATGTAATTTGTGAATGAAATTGCTGAGCTCTTTCAAATGTAGGATTTTTTTTTTCCCCCCCCTCAGGTTATTTTAATAAAAACCAGTTGTATCAGTAAGGAATTTTTGAGTATTGTTCCCCCTTCCCCTTTATTTATTTATTTTACCTTAATCCATCAAAATGAAGGAATTTCAAGGGAGAAAACCGAGGTGCTCAGTTCTGAGATCACTTCTTCTATATTATGTGATAAAAAGCTGTTTCTGTATTTTATTATTGAGGCCATCAGAATTAAATGGTTTAAATTTATTTGACAAATTGCACTCATTTAAGTTTTTAATAATGAAATGCACTGAGGCTGTGTAACTTGTTAACAGTCATGTCCTTCTCTTTGCTTTGAGCAGTTTTACTCTGGGCACCGATCTCCTCACATTCCATATAGGTTATTGCACCTGGTATGGACTCATGCACGGCATTTAGCAGGGTACGAGCAACAAGATGCACACGAGTTCCTCATTGCTGCATTAGATGTGCTACACAGACACTGCAAAGGTAAGGCTTGCACCCAGTCTTCAACCAACAAGGAATATTGGATCAAAAGGAGGTAGAAAAATCTCATTTTGAATCAAGCGGAGTGTCTTTCGGTACAGCAGTCTTAGCAAATTCCTTTTAAAATGTTTGGTAGACTTAAAGGAAAAGATTTATAAAGAAATAAACCATTCCCACTGTCAGAAATTACCTAGAGTTAGAAGCAGACAAGCCTGTACATTGATTTGAATCACCATCGTGTTCTTCTCTTATTGGCTGTGAGTCACTGTCTTTTCTTTTAAATTGCCATTTTAATTCTATTTATACTTGAGGTTGTTAGAACTCTTACTCAGTGTGTCATGGGACTGATGAAAATAACATAGGGGAAGCTATGGCTGTTCTGCTTAAATATTATTCTGCTGTATTTATGATGCCCAATTGCTTACAGAAATGTGAATAAGAAAAAAAAAATAATTTGGTTTTAGTATCTCTTATTAGTCTGTATATAAAAATGTGGAATTCTACAATATGGTAAAAATATTCAGTGACGTGCTTTTAGAGATGAAGTATGTAAGTCTTGAACTGATTTGGTAATATGATAGAAAATTATGTATTTCATGTTAGTTGACTGAACTAAATCTGAACTGAAAATTTCCCAATCTGTCAATGTTTGTTCTAGCTTGATTCACTTAAACACAGAAATTTTTGCTATTCTTGTTGGGGAAAAATACTAGGGTTGATACTAGCAAAACAAACAAAAATCCCTGGTCACTAAAAATAAGCTTTAAAGCACTCAACTTTCCTCTAGTGCTCTTAGAAAAAGCACTCAGCGATTAGTTGTTTGGCTTATCACAGGACTATCAAAGGGAGGGCTGCTTTGAAATAGTTTGAAGTCTTGCTTTTATCTTTGAGATAGCCTCACATGGTAGCAGATGTGCTTGTTCAGATCCATAATAGGTGTCCTCCAAAAGAGTCTTCTCCAAAAAGGGTACTTCTAAGGAAAGGAGAGCAGTCCTTTTGTAATTACTAATATCTGTCATTTGACAATCGCTAACTGAAATTCAATAAGCCTAATGAAACCAGTGCTGAAGTACCGTAAGGAATAGTCTACCCAAATACTGACCTCTCGCTTCTTCACACTGAATAAACTCAGCTGTGAACAGAAATTCTTCATGGTTCCCGTAAAGTTTCCGAACCACCGATGTAACAAATCTTGAAGCTTTTTCATCATCTTTGGTATAAAATGGTGTTCGTACTTCTTCTCTGCTTCCCGATTCGTTCATGAGGGAGTAGCAGTCTCTTCTCAGGATTGTAAAGAAGAAACTTGCAACAATAAAGGTCCCTGCACTCTTTTCAGACTGATAAAGAATCTGAAAAGTTTTACTTATTTATTAAAGTGTGGTTTGGCTTTAAATGGAGAGTCTATCTTATGTATCTTCTGGAATTGCCAACGCAATCAAGCTTTCTCAACGGTTTCTTTATTGTTGGTTCTATTTGGCCTCTGCAGCCTGAATGAAAATGGAACTGGGATTTGTCCTAAAACTTAGAATTATATGTTGGAAACTTTGGAAAGAGTGTGTGTACACGTGTGGATTCTTTTACTACTGGGTGGATATCACAGATGTGTTGAAAACGCAGACTTCTGAATTGATACCAAGTTTCATAACGGTTTCAGCCAGTTTGAATTGAATTGAGGGGTTTTGCGCCCTTGGTACTGAGCTTTTTGACTTGTGGCAAATCAGTACAAGGACTGAAATTCAGTTATTTAATGGACATCCTTAAGTTTGAGCTAGTTGCATGGACACAATTAAGCTGTTACAGTGCTACTAGTGGGAAGGCATTAGCTCTAGATCCCTGACATCTGTGCACCTAGATCTTTAAATCTCTGTTTCTGAACAAATGGACTTTTATTAAACTACGGTAAATAATCTATTCCACATCAAGGTAATTTAAAAGAAGCGGTTGAGCAGTTGTGTGGGAACCAAACCAGTTTATCTGAACCAGAATTTCAAGTATGGTTGTGATAAACAGCTTTTGGAATGAACTAGTTTGCTATGTAATGAGAAAGTTTTCCCACTTACATACTTGTGCGTGCACACAGACACACACATACAGGTATACACATGTAAAAACATTATTACTAATAGTGAGAATACATCCTGAAGCTACAATAAGCAAATAATATCTCCTTTGCAAGTATTAAATATTTATTTTACTGAATCAAAAACGCTTTTAAAGCTTCCAGTCAATAGTAATCAAGTTTAGAATTAATACATGATGAAGTAAAATAAAGTATAGGGAAAAGTTTTGTCCAAAGGCCCTAGCTTTTGGATGTTATTGATGATCACCAGGGCTTCAGGCACCAAAGTAAACAAAAGCATTCCTTATGTTAAGAACTATATAAATATCCAGTGATATTTGTTTGGCTGACACTGGTAATTTATCCCTTTTCCATTCCATTTACTCTGCTTTTTAGGAAGTGTTGTAACGCAAGTCCGAGCAGGCTGTGAATGCTCGGTATTGATATCTGGCGTTGCCTAAATTAGGAAAAGTAGATTGTTTTGATGGGCATTTAAAGATAAGTTTTGTAATACGCCATCATAAAAGCATAAAATCAACGGCCCTGAGATTCTCATAGGGGCTGGCCCAGGTAGTTGTTTAGTCGTTGTAAATGCTGGTTGAATATATACTTTTAGTGGCATCTGTGAAGTTTGGGAAGCCCAGGATACCTGTGTGATCACCATGTCTCAGAGTTATAGCTCTCCTCCTCCTGGCACTGTTGTGTTGAGCCGTGGCATCTGTGCAGGGCGTACTCTGGACACTTAACAGGGCTCCTCTCTGCTGCTGCACTAACATAAAATGCTTCTGAATAAAAAGAAATCGAGCCTGTCATGCATGTGCTTCATTCCAACTGCTGGAGCGGGATGGACTAACTGGAAAGTAGCATTATGGTGAAGGGGAAAAAAAAAAAAAAAGGCTTAGCTATTAGTTATTCCTCTTGCTCTACCATTCACCCAAAGTGTGCCCCAACTAAAAAAGCGAGAACTTTCTTGAATCTGAATGCTTTTCCCCGCGCTGCTCCTATAAATGACATTTAAAGCTGTACCTGCATTTCATGCTATTCCGGTCTCTTGCTGGTTTGATTGTGCTCGGAGTTCTGCAGTGTTTCTGGTACCTTGGCATTTGTGGTCCTTCTCACCACAAAAGCTTCCAAATGAGGTTCACAGCTCGCTCTCCGTCAGATATTACTCTGCCTCAGATATTAGCTTCTTTGCCAGAGTAGTGCCATAAACACCATGCTGCTTCCCCAGAGTAATGCCGTGAACAGCCTGGCTGTGTAGGTAACGGCCACCTTCTTTCTATTAAAGTCTAACCATTCGCCTGGATGTTGGCATGTATTGCCTTTGATCTTTAAAATACACGGCAACTTTGTTTTTTCAGTCTCTGAATGTGTTTGGATCATAGAAGATGATGGTGATCACACATTGATCTGTTGCTTCTTGCATAGTTTCTGGGATTCCTCTGTGAAAAACAAGTAGAAAAGTATACTCTGCTCGTTGTGTGGGATCCTTCAGGAGTTCTAGGGCTCTTTGTTTCTTAGAGGAATGTAAATAATGGGTATTTCTGCCCAGTCTGTAAAGCATTAGGTCAGCTTCTAGTCAACACGACAAATACATCTTAATTATCAGTGCTGTGGAAGAAATTCAGGGTTCTAATTCTGCAAACTCTCATGAGGGTTAAGGTTCCAGTCATCCAAATACTTCGTAGTTTACTAGATTTCTTTCAGACATATTCAAACTTGTTATTTTCTTATATGGAGCAAGGCTGCAATTCAAAAGTTAATGTTCAGCCCAGGGAAATCACTGGCTGTATTTTAATTTTTCTTTTATTGCAAGAGCAGCAACAGTCAAGCAGAGATGCGTGTTTGTACACAAAGGTTCAAAAAGCAAGACAGAGAAATTGAAGTAATCCTATATTTGTATCCCAAACGTTACTCAGCCAATGTCATTCAGTTGTCTAACAAAGGAAGCGTAGTACTTTAAAGCTGATTATTCCTCATCTGTCTGGTTTTCATGAAGCATTTTGCATTCATCTTTAACAAGGTCTGCTACAAAGCTAATTTGAAGCCTGGTGCTAGGTATCATGACAGAAAAAGAATGCTGTGCTGAGATTTGGGAGTAAACCACTACCCTGCTCTGTCAATTCTGCATGGTATTCTTAGGAACTGGTAAAGCATATGCTTGTGAAACATGTCATCTGCTACGCTCCGTATAAACTTATGTGTACGCTGCTTCGTCATAACGAATAGCAGGCACGTGTTCACAACACTGGGAGCCCAAGGAAAGCAGAGAAGTCAACAGTAATGTCTTGTTTTGATAAATGCCGCTTTTAAAATCTGGCAATTTTTTAATTCCGTTAATTCCTCTTTCTCATTTGGAATTCTCATTCTCTCTACATACTGGAAGTTGGAGGCAAAATGTGTTTATTTTATTTCAAAACCAAAAGCAATGTTAAAAAGTATAGCTATTCTTACAGTTGTTACTTATGATTTACTTTTACTATATTGAATGCGTATATATTTGAACACAAGTTAATATGCTTCGTTATTGCACCGATGCAGTAGTATCTTCTGTGTTGGTTGGTTTTTTTTTTTTTAAAGACTCGCACTTAATTTGAATCCAAACTTTCTGCCATTCCCATAATTACATTAGTGTATACATTCATGTATTTTCAAATCTGGTTTTAGTCTTGTGCTGACCATTCTCTTACAAGAAGCTGCTGATTTCCCTAGTAGGAATTATGTCCAACTTGGAGAACAAAATGTAGGAGACTAAAACCTGCTTTGTGAGACAGAAATGTTGAAGGGAACCTTAACTTAAGCACAACAATCTCGCAGCTTCTAGTTGTCAGCTGCATAATATACCTCCTCTCAGCATCTGTTACACATTGACAACTGTGAGTAGGTGGTAATCTTACTTCTTTCCCCGCCCCCCCCCCCCCTCCTCTCCAACCAAATGTCATGGGAAATAACGTTGAGTGGGTAATGCCCTTCTGTTTTGCTGGGAACAAGCTCGCAGGATATTCTTTGGAGACCCTCTCGTCACTGATCCTAATTGAGTTGTATAATTGAAAAGGGAGCGTTGGTTCTCTCCCGTGGGCGGAGATGGCTGGCTGTTAAAGGTGTCCGACGGGGACGTTACCTGTGGTCCAGTGACAATCTCTAGACACTGCTTCTCTGCTTCTGCCCCCTTGAAACAAAACAGGGAGATAATGTATGAAATGGTGAGATTACAAGGATGTGGCAGTTGCGTGTTGTTTCTTTAAAAAGAAAAAGCGTAGTTTTAAAAACAAGGATAAAAAACATTTTAAAAAAAAAAAGGACAAAAACCATTTTGAAAATCCACATGTAGTCTTTAAAGCTTATAAGTGATCTTTTTCTAAAGGTGAAGAGTGTCTTGTACAGTCTCTCTACTGTATGCTCTGTTCATTAGCTTAGCATAATTGAGACCTTAAAAAGATCATAAGTTCAGTAAGATTTAGCTGAAATTCCCATCAAGAAATGCCTGAGACCGGGTCTGATAACCCCCGACTTGAACCTTGTACATTTGAAAGCTAATTTTAGAGTGTTTTGTTCAAGAGCCTTTTTAAGGCAACAGTATGCTTTTCTTGACAATTGAAACAGGAGTTTCTAAAGCGGGCAGCGGAGTGAGAGCTGTTCTGAGGCATTTAGGATCTCATTAACTGAAGTGGCCCATTGCAGCTCAGTAGGTATCACCTATGTCTGCTTTTCCACGCTTAGGATCGGGCGGAACCTTTGTCGGTTTACATAATACTTTCCAACAAACTTCACTGGGGGGAAAAAAAAAAAATCTCATTCCCTTCTGCGGGAAGAAGACTCCAGCCTTAGGCATAAGAAAAGTGGTGGGTTTTTGCCCTATGCTTTTGGTTTCTTTCGGTGTTTTTTTTTTACATGCTTGACTAGAAATTAATTATTTTTGAGGAATAGCTCTGATTTGAGGACTCAGCAACTTGGTATTTGATTTCTGAAACTGAAATACCTCCTAGTAAGTTAAAGATACTAGGAAATCTGGCAAAACTTGATTCTGTCTTAGCAGTTTGTGTTGTAGGAGGTTGGAAGACATCTTAAGATGTACTTTACAATTACAAAATAATTAGCTGGTGCTGTGATATAGTTTGTGTGTGCCTCTCTGTTTACCGAGCAAACCCGATTGCATCTGTCCTGCCCAGGAAGAATAAGCAATACAGTCTTGGAAAGCAAAGAAAAAGTGTCTCGCTCCTGGCTCACCTATGGCGAGTGGAAGGAGCGTGCTTTAAAGCTGTGAACTGTGCCGAGAAATTTTTGGCTATTTAACGGTCTGGTTAGTCTAAGAAAGCTGAACTGGCCTAATCACAGCACTCAAATCATAAAAATGAATTGCCGTGCTCCCAAGACCTGCAGTGACAGTTCATAACGCCTAAAAGATGGGTATGCGTTCATTGTGCCCCTTGGGAACTTAGAGGATTGTGGTGTCTCTGAAGAAGCTGGAGGAAGACACGGCACTTATCTGCCCACTTCAGATAAGGACATCTTTCATTTTCTCACTGGTGAAAACCTGAATGGAAAGTACACGTTTATGTTGAAAGGACGGGACGCAGGGAGCAGGCTGGAGGTTAACGGGTCCTAAATCTCCCCTCACTACTCTGAGAAGTTGACTGGGGTAGAATTAAAAAGCAGCATCTGCTGACGGCTTCTCCTCTGTGTTCGTTTGGGGAAGTAACGTGCTATCGAATGCTCTGCCTAAGCAGAAATTAGTGCTTCTGTGGTAAAGAGCTGGCCATTTGTTTAGATGCAAATGGTGCACGGTGGCCCTCTAAGTGAAGTTTCAATGGTCTTCTTCATGAACCACCTTGGCAGCTCCTTCATCTTAGGAGCTGATTTTACACCAGATAGGGCAAAGCAAATCTCTGTAAAGGGAGATAGGGCTATACCCTGAAAAAGGGGTTGGCTGACAGCTGATACGGCTTAAAGCTTCGCCTCTGCAGGAGTTAACCTTCTGATTACAGTCTGTATTTTGCTAGGAGTTCTCTTCTTGTTTCCTTGGTTTTCTTTAATCACATCTTCAGGGTTCCATGTTGTCTATGTGAGCATGCAGGATGTTTATAAGTTTGTGTTGTAAGGAGTTACTGGAGACATAGTCCAAGACAAAGCACTGTTCCCTAGGAGGATTTTTGACTTCTGAGTCTGTGTTTGCGTTCCTCCAGGTGATGACAATGGGAAGAAGGCCAACAACCCCAACCACTGTAACTGCATCATAGACCAAATCTTCACAGGCGGACTGCAGTCTGATGTTACCTGTCAAGTCTGCCAGTAAGTACTCTTTTTCTAATTCTCCGAACTTCTGTTAATTCCTAACTCTTGATTCGAAGCTGTAGACCCCCCAGAACAACAGCGTATACTGAATCTTTTCTTTCTTGAATACCGATAAAATACCAGCAAAATGCCAGCAAGACAAGAACAGTTTAAATACGGCATCAGCTAGATGCAATCAATTACTAGTTAACTGGCATATATTAAGACATACCAAAAAAAGCTACCTGAAAAGTACCACAGGCTTATGGACATGAAGTCGATAAAAATTTTCTTTAAGTCCATAGAAATTTTTACTAGTCTGTAAAGGATTGTTCTTTTCCAAGTTCACAAGGAAAAGACTTCCACGATCTCTTTGGTTTTGAAAGCATGGAATTGCCACTACATTTGAAGAAAATTCGGATACGCAACCCTACTTTCCTTCAGTTAGGAGCCTCATGTATCATCAGGAGAGGTTTCAAAGAGGCTGATAATAACAGAATCTCAGATACCAGCAAGTGAATGTTTTACAAGAGTAAGGAAAAACGTACTTGTTGTTCTGCTCTGTGTACTGGAGCAAGTTGACTTCTCTTTCAGGGTGTTTGGTGTTGCCATAGTGCAGAAGTCAGAGTTCTTGTTTTTTGTTCTGTCTCGCATTCTTTATAATTACGCACGCTGTCCTGCAGATGGACTGTTGTGCTCCGCTTGTTTGAATCCGCTTTTATTCTCAGTTTCCTGGAGAGATTTGCAAAAGATTTACTGTAAGGAAAACGGATGAAATTTTGTTCTTTGCCTCATAGAGCCACAGAATCCTTATATGATAATAAAAAGCTTGATGTGTTGTGACACAATATTAGCATTGATAAAACTGTAACAAAAGAAGTTTCCTTTTGAAAATTGACAACTCTTGCACAAATGAAGCTGGAGAGAAGGCAGAATATTGTAGGCTTAATGAGAGCACAGAGGGAAAGACACTAGTTTTAGAGGAAGAGAACTCAAAAATAAGCATAATGAGTACTAACAGAAAATGCTTCCGAACTAGGAGCTTAGAACCTTGAAGTTCTGGACTTCCCTTAAAAATATAAATACTGGAAGAAAAGATTTGAGTTAATACAAGCTAATACTTTAAGAAGCTTTTTCTATAGTCTAGCTGTTGGCTTGTCTTCAGCTGTGTTGTAGAGAAATCTGATCGAGAACATACGCTGCTGCTTGATGTGTTTATTCTTTGGCCCCTCAAATTCCAAATGCTCTGAGAGATGCTACTATGAACTGCAAAGCTTAATTCAGTGCACTACTGTCTAGCAAAAAATATTTGTCTCTCTCTTTATTGAAGTAGCCTTAAACACAGTCTTGACCAGAGACCCATGCTTCTAGACTAGTTGGATTGTGCGTAGCTGTCGTCATAGATGTTGGCTGGTTTATACTGGTCAGTGGTATATCCACTGCCGATCTCTGAGTAACCCTGCTTGTTCCCTTCGAGTCACAGGGCTCCAGTGAGTGGGAGAATGTGTTAAATGCGTCTATTTTGCATTTAGTACATCACAGCACATACATTTCCTAAAACATATGGCTTTTGAATATTTGGGAAAACACTGTGGAGCAACTGTATTTTCTGTCATCTTTGAGTGCCCTCTAGGGGTGATGTAGATCCCGTAGTTCTTAAAAGTAAGTATCTGGTGTTCACCCTAAAGTGGGAGAAACTTAATTTTACTTCCTTTAAACAT
This sequence comes from Chroicocephalus ridibundus, assembly GCF_963924245.1. NCBI lineage: Eukaryota > Metazoa > Chordata > Aves > Charadriiformes > Laridae > Chroicocephalus > Chroicocephalus ridibundus. The sequence goes on along the minus strand of NC_086291.1, from coordinate 52,853,947 downwards.
GTGTTAAAACTGCTTTCTTTTTCATAGTGGCGTTTCCACAACGATAGACCCATTTTGGGACATCAGTTTGGATTTGCCAGGCTCCTCTACCCCGTTCTGGCCACTGAGTCCGGGGAGTGATGGCAGTGTCGTAAATGGGGAAAGCCATGTATCGGGCACCACCACTCTCACAGACTGCTTGCGAAGGTATGACATGAGACAAATACAATTTTGGTGGGGTAAAAAGCATTTGGCTTCATTCTGTTCTCCAGGTGGCACTGAACAATGGGAGTAAGTGATGCTTTGTCACGGCATTATCCCCAAATAGCATTCTAATACACGTTTTACTTGTTTTGCATAAGAGAAAGTGAGAAGGCAGAGAAGGCTCAGAGCAACAGAAGGCCTAACAATAAGCAATCAAAACCAGTTGCCACGCAATGCAAAAAGAAAACAAATTTTACATTGGCTGCTGCCAGGCAATGTGCTTTTAAACGATTGAAACCACTAGTGTCTGTCTCCATGTTCCTGGTTCTGTCAGCTAAGCAAGCGCATAAAAAGAGTTCACGATGCATTTAATATTTGTCTAAATGGTAACAGCAAGTATGAAGCTGATTTTGCTCTAAGCAGAGCTGAAGGTCAGCTACCGCCAGCTTGGTTGCGGGGATGGCGTTAAGAATTAAAGGAAAGGAGCTTTCAAAAAGAAAAGATAATTTTGAGCAGGAAACTTAGGCATCTTGGAAACGGGTAACCGGAGAGAATGTCATGGCTTCATATGCAGTTAACTTGGATCTTTTAGCAGATCTGACAGTCACTGTCGTGTGGCAAATGAAGATATCTGAGGAAGAGGTTATCTGTAGACTGGGGCAAAGCTAATCCTCTTGAAATAAAAATTCATAGCCTCTGACATCTGATTACTAACCTTCTTGATACTTTTAAGATCAATAATTTTAAGAAAACAAGGGAACTAATACAAATGAGAAAGTGCTGATGCAGGAATGCAGCAAGAGGCAAAACTGGGCGAATTTTGTTTTTCTTCAATTTGGGGATTAGTAGAATCAGAGAGAGGTGATGATAGGGAAGGAGAAACATACAGGTTCGAAGATAGCCTCAAAAATTACGGATTTTGGAAAGAAGTTGAACTCTTGATGGATAAAGAAGATGGGTCTAGGTGTTTACCAAAAATTAGCAAGGGGGTAGAGTATTAGATTCCAATATTTCACAATATTTCATCTCAAAAATCGTAGTTGTAACGCAGCCCCGGGAGATGATTTATTTGCCCTGTGGAAGTCTAAACTTGGAGGAAGAGACTTAGCGGTCCATCTTCCTAGCCTTTTCTGTGCTGACAGTTTCTGAAAAAGTGAGAGATATTTTGCTTTAGTGTGTTGTGAGAACACAGAGGTAGTTTATTTTCTCTAAGCAGCTCCCTGTTCTGTAATGGTCTCTTCCTATAGCTCCCTTGAGCATTTCTGTCTGAAAATTTTGAAAGAGATTTTTCTAGTTGTCAACACTTGGGTTTTCTTGGAAGATATCTGTATTTTTGAAGAGAACTTTGTGTTTACAGCCCTTTCCATCTCAGAGCTTTGATCCTAGCCCTGGAGGGCTACAAGCTAGGAGAGTGTCCTGCAGACTAGCGTGCAGCTGAGCACAGAAGTCGTGTCATCTTGCTTCAGAACTTCCATATCCAATGTTTTTGCTTCTGAAAACAAAAGATCTTTGCTTTCTGTATGAAAATCAGCTGTGCTGTTGTAGGAGAAGAAATAACATTTTGCTCCTTTCTGAGACAGTGATGCATTTCAGTGCAGTGTTCCCAAGTACAGCAACGATAAATGTCAGATTTGGATATCTGAACCAGAGCACTTTACATTATTGTAGATGTTGGTTTTTTTCCAAAATGACACTTAAAAGCCATGAACTCTGTCTCTTGTGGTGCCAGTGACACCCAAGTAAAAGTGAAATAAGTGTTTCCAGTACGTGTGGAAAATCATCTGATTGTTTTGTGCATCCCTTTGCTTTTTAATATTTTTTTTCAGGTTTACAAGGCCAGAACATCTAGGAAGCAGTGCCAAAATCAAATGTAGTGGTTGCCATAGCTACCAGGAATCTACCAAACAACTCACTATGAAGAAGTTACCCATTGTGGCCTGTTTTCATCTCAAAGTAAGTTCACAGGGGGCAGACAGAGCAAAGGACACGTATTCTCTCTGAGAGGATGAGCTAAATTCTTGGACATATCTTCTGGGTTTCACCGACTAATCTTTTACAGTATAAATTCATATAAAGAACAGCTTGCGTGCCCAGCTAGATTTCCTATTTAGATAGTATTACGTTATCTGTAGTGCAGCTTTGCAGTATGTCTGTGGGAACCTAACTCATCAGAATCTAGAAACAAAATGGAAGGTGGTACGATACCTGAACCAGCGTAGAAACCGATCTCCAGTAACACTTACTCATCCTGAGTGCTAAAAATTTTACCCGACGCTGCTACTGGAAGAATGCCACAGAGGAACTCTGTGTTGAGGGAAAAGCATGAAAAAGTTATCAATTGCAACGGAGAAGGCGTCTTGTATCTTCCCAACTGTGGCGTAGTTTTCAACACTTCCAATCCAGATTATGTCAGGTGCAATGATGGGAGATAATGTCAGATAGTTTAGTGCTGTACAATTTATGTCTTAAATATAAAGAGTATGACTGGGGTGCAGAGCAGGCAGCTGTCGCAAGAAGATGAAGGTCATTCTGTGGCAAGAGGCAAAGGGTCCTGGAAAAGTGATGCCACAGGCCTTTGTAGAAGCAGCCGCCGTAGTAATTTAGCTGCATCTTTGATCTGCGCGAGCTTTTCAGATGCGGACCTCTAAGTTCTTGAGTGTCTCCTGGGACAGAATGACAGTCCTCTCATTGCTGGGCAGCAACTGACGATCGCTGGCCTCAGCTCTTACCATGACCAGTGTCTCAAGAAGCCACCTATCTGATGGTGATGCTAATTAATGTCACATAAGCTACATGAAGAAAAACAGCATTTTACCTACAACATGGTGACTGGAAACAAATTTTAAAACAGCAGCCTATACGCTGTGTACGAATGAAGCTTGTATTGCTTCTCTTTTCAACTGGGGAGTGGTGAATTTGAAAGAACACACGTTCCAGCCTTTTGCTCCAGAGACTTTGTTCAGTTGTTCAAGTCTTGCATGGTTTCTAGGCTTTGAACTTTGGTAAAACACCTGGGTAACTTTAATAGTGTTGGAATTAGACCTTTATCTTGTAGCTGTCATGGCAAAGCGCGTGCTGAACTTTTGCTGTAGCATGGAGGCAGTTTTTCTGGTTTATTTTCCAGTAGCCCTCTAAGCTAGGTCAGTGCGTTCATACTGGAAAATCTAATACTCTGTGTAACTACAGTGTTGTGGTCTCACCGAGCAAGTCACGGGCTGTATTCAAGAAGTGATTGTAGTTTGGAATTGTTAAATTACATAGCAACTCCATATCCAGCGTAGCAGCAATTTAAAATTTATTTTCAAAATCTGGCTTGTACAAAAGGTGCTTAATGAAATGCAGAGTTCTTGACATGAAAACAGAATGCCATTGGAAGGTCCGTATTTGTGAGAAAAGATTGATTCTGCTTTCTTCTGGAAAAAGGTGTTACAGGTGGAAAGAATTCCCTCTTAATTTACAGGCCTTTTCAGACTGTTTGGGACAATCAGCCTTCAGATGTTCGCCCCCATACCCCAGCAGTTCTTCAGCTGCGTCTTGAGTATTAACCTAGACGATAGGCAGTGTGATATGCCGAAGATATTAGCCTGGCTGGAAGAGATAGTAGCAAAATTCCTTTTTTCTTTGGCTGTTTGTAGTCTTCCTGAAGATGGGTCTTGCATGACTGACTTGAGGTTTTGGGAGTGCTTGGCTGGCTCCTTGGCTTTTGGGGGGAGTTTTAGGGGTGCTGGGCTCTTGGTTTTGTTTTTATTTTTATTTTATTATTGCAGAGTAGTTGGCAAGATAGACCTAGATTCTGTTCTTCGGGCACGGCAACGTGAATGTGCTCAACCCCTTTCCGACGCTCAGTTCAGTATTTGTGTTACCCAGAATGATTGAAGATATTTCTTTTTGAAAATAAATTACTTTTCCTAAGTGATTATGTCGTCCTGTCCATGCAAAATGCAAATTTTGCTTCATGTGTTAAAGCAAAAAAGAAACACAAAAGATAAGAACTACAGAAGTCTCAGCTTTTCACGTCGGGATCTGTTGCTAGGGAATTGTTATGGCACCACAATTGGAAAATAATTAACTTGAAGTGTAAATAGAGCAGAATTTCTGAGAAATGGAGGGAGAAGCTGCCTTTAAATAGAAACTCATTCATCTCTTTCTGGTATTTGTTCCTGTTTCCATTTAATGTTCAATCGAGAAGATGAGGAGAGGATGGTGGGTATTGCAGGCTCCTTTTGGTGGAGGGACAAGGCTTTTTTATTATCATATTCCATTTTTGCCTTAATTTGAATTGGTATTTCTGTGTAGGCTTGCCTCCTGTCACTTGAGATGATTGGATGGGTGGATTAAGTGTGTGAATCTGATGGCAAGCTCTCATTGTCACCAGTTTTGTGTGCTGGTGTAGGCAGCAGCCAAGCGTTTGAACAGTGCATAGTACAAATGAACACTGCTTTGGGTAAAGGCTGGGTGTGCTCTCTCTGTTTAATGTATTATTTTTTTTTCTTAATGTCAGTTGGGAATAAGTTTGTATGTATAGATATTAAGGTAAACAATCGAATTAATACTGTATTTTCCCTCCACAAATTGTCGTTTATTTTCCTGGTAGAAATGTGTTAGCATTTACGCAGGGGTTCCCAGCATGGATAGTTGGTAGAAAAAATTTGGGGATGTCCCTGGATATTGACTGCTAATATGCTTTCATGTTACTGTTCCTAAGCTTAGGACATTTAAAAAAGACACAAAACTTAGCCTTTCTCTAAAGAAAAAAAAAAATTCTTCCACTTTGTCTCCAGCGGTTTGAACACTCAGCCAAACTGAGGCGAAAGATCACTACGTATGTCTCATTTCCGCTGGAGCTGGACATGACACCATTCATGGCTTCCAGGTGTGTACCAAGTTCAAAATCCCCCAAAGACCTGGACAGAACTGTTTACCAGTTCGTACATGTGCATCATGAAACATGGAACATCCTTGAATCAAGGTTATAGAACAGTATGTATAATGATACTTCTGCTGTAAGCTTCTCCTTGAAATGTGCATATTTTCTAAACTAATTTTTAGATAAACTGTTGAGTTTTGTTGCCAGAAAAGGCTTTGTAGTTATTTAATTTTTTTTATTCATGTGCGTTATGTTTCTGGTTGCATGTTAAATTTATCGACTCGGATCCATCGTGCCTTCAAATCTCTGCTTTGGTCCCATCACCCAAGTGCCCACCCACCAGTCATCTTCTGTAATTAGGCAGACGAGACGTAACCTAATGCCTAACCCAGTATTTCTGAAGTTATAAAAATCCTTCCTCTTTATTCCCGCACGCATGCAAATCTGGGGTTTTTTGTTTTGTACCTTCAACATCTGTTTAAGAATGCTGCAAGAAGAAAAAACATACTCCAGTTTAAAATAGGTATTTCTAATTGGTATTTAAACAGAAACAGTAAGACTTCTCCCACCTCCCAGGTTTGTGAAAGACATGACATTTGTATAAATACACCTTTATGAAAGGAATTTCATCAGCTTCATTAATGAGTATTTGTCAGGTATTCCATTCAAATATACAAGAGGATATTCAGATTTCATTTATACCTAAAGCAATGCAGAAAGCCCCAAAACACGGCATCTCTTAACACTGGGACTCTATTTGATGCTTAAATTTTACTAGTAATTTCAAGCTTCGCCTGCCCTTCCCAAAGAAAAGAAAAGTCAATGCTTCTGCCAGGAGAGAAAGGAGAGCCCTAAAGCTCTGTTAAATAGCGTTATGTTAAGAATATATGGTTTATTCCAGTATATTCTGGAGATTTTGAGACTTCCCTGTTCCTCTGTGGTGAATTCTCCCTGGGTAGAACAGGCTCTGCTGATGAAAGGTATCAAGCATAATGGAATATAGATGGGATAATCAGCAGGCATAACTCAGTAATCTGAATTTCATCGGCTATGAAATCAACAGCGTAATCCTATTGCTGTTGTCAAAACACAAAATGAATTTTCAAGTCAGAGCCAGAATGATTGACCCATCACAGGATAAAGGATTGATGTAATTAGTTATTTTTCCACGTTTAAAATACAAATCTTTGCTTAACCCCTTTTTAAGCTTTTTGGATAGGACATTTGACGTAAACAGATCTGTATTTGCAGCAGTGAAGCCTTGACCAGAAGGAGAAATGGTGTTTCTTATGTAGCGTTGCTGTGAGAACAAATAAAGCATCTTTAGCATCCTAATCAGCAGCCCTTCTCCGCTGCTAAGCGGCATCGGGCTTTTGAATGAGGCCCTGGATTTGGCAGACAGGCTGTGTCATGTAAAACCTGTTTCCTCGGTTTGGGAAGCCACTGCTTTTAAGTGACTGGATTTTTGTGTGTGTGTGTGTTGCAGTAAAGAGAGCAGAATGAACGGGCAATACCAGCAGCCGACGGATAGTCTAAACAATGATAATAAGTAAGTGGTACATTCCATGACTCCTCTTGGGAAAGGTAGTTGGTTTCTAGACGGAGTTGTACAGTCTGCTGTATATCCCGCAGTGCGAAGTGCATTACCATATCTGACAGCCCAGTAAGTCTGAACTGTTGAAAAATAAAGCTTCGTTCACTACAGTTGCCTACCCTGTCGTGGCTTTGTGGCAGCTGACTTTCAGATCTGAAGGTGGTAACCCCAGCAATCGCTCTATGAGCAAAATTCAAAGCATTGGTTACGGTGTTAAAAGGGATGGGTGTTTCCTTTAAAGAATCCTGTTTCTCTTGCAATAGCAAAGGGAGTTGCCGAGGACCGCAAGAAAGTTTATAGAACACTTAACACCCAAAGTCCCAAGTGGATGACCGCAGTAATGCTGGGGTCTCTTGGCTCAGGTATTGATTACAGCCAGAATAAACGACAGGCTGATGTGGGACTTGCTTAGGAATTTAAAGGGAGTGTAATTGAAACCAATATCCATAGCTTTATGGCAATAGAGATGGTCACACCAACCTTATCTTTTCTTTTAATAAGGTTACAAGTTTGGTTGCTACAGTCATGTGCTGATGTTGTGTATTTAAATTCTTCAAGGCACTTCATTTGGCGCTAAAAATTTCATTAAGAAACTGGAATCACACAATAGAGAGATGTAAAAACTAGCTAACCAGGGCTTAGTCATGCGAGCGGATACCAGGCGGGTGCTGTGTGTGGTCCTATAGTGATTGTTTAATAGCGTTAGCAACGATCTGAAGGAAAACACAACTGATCACCGTTGAGGTTTGCCCATGACTGAAGTTGGAGAAGTTGCTAACGATGAAGAGGATTGGGTGATGAGAGCAGAGGCATCTGGGCTGCTTAGTAAGCTGGGTGCCAGTAACAGCTGGGGCAATCTTAGAACCCTCCATCTAGGGCTAGAGAGTGGTGTCCATCCTCCTTGGATTAAAGGACTCCACGAGGAAGAGGGTGACGTTATCAGCCAGTGGCTCTGTAGACAGTCAGATGAATGGCGCCTTGTTGCGGCACCACTGTGTCAAAAGAGCTCTGTGAATTTTGAACATAAGTTAGACAGTATCAAGGGAGATTAAAGAGATGATTTTACCATTGTGCAGCTGTGTTTGTATCCCACTTTTAGGACAGCGTTTTAAGAAAGAGTTAGAGAGAGTGGAGAACATTTGAAAAAGAGCTGCAATATATTTAAGACTGGAAGTAAAGTCTTATTTTGAACAAAACAGCCAAGGACTTCAGTCTTCTCCTTTTTAAGAAAAGAAAAGGGGGGTGGGGGGGGAAGTTAAGAGCAGGTTGATTAGTCTACCAGTATCTTTCTTTGGAACGGAGACGTGTCTGCTAGTTTTCAGGCCAGCAGGCAAATGCACAGCAGCACCTGAAAGCTGGAAGTTCAGGCTGAATATATTCAGTATTTCCAAATAGGTACAGACTTTCCAGATTAAGGAAAATTAATCAGTACAGCAATATATCACTAGAAATATTTAAGATTAGTTCTATTTAAGATTACCTCCTTCTCCATCCCCACACCTCAAATGTATTTTTCTGGTTCACTAGAGTGACTAATTCAGGGAAAAAGAAGGTCAGACTAGGTAATCAGTGGTCCTCTTCAGGAATACATCGATATTGATCTATTTCAGAAGAAAAATCTCTGTTAGCCAGCATTGCTAAAGCTGATGGCTGTCATCAGAGCGGAGTGTTGCAGTAATAGCAAGACAGAAAAAGAAAAATGTGGTTATTTTCCCTGGGCAAGGGTGCCCGCTTCCCAGTTAATGTTAAGAACTGGTGTTTTATTGGTGGATTAGATCCTTTAGTATCGCTGCATGTGTTTATGAACGTAAGCTTCTGCCTGTCTAAAATGTCTAAAAGTTGGTTTTCCCCTTTTGATCCACGTATTCATTAACTCTTTCCTGTACCAGGTATTCCTTGTTTGCAGTAGTTAATCACCAGGGAACCTTGGAGAGCGGGCACTATACCAGCTTCATCCGGCAGCACAAGGACCAGTGGTTCAAGTGTGATGATGCCATTATCACCAAGGCTAGCATTAAGGATGTGCTAGACAGTGAAGGGTAAGTTGTGAACTGGAAAGGGGAAAGGAAGGAAAACCTTGGCCTTTGTTGGGTTTTCCTTACTTTCAGTTAAAAGGCCCTTTCATCATAGAGAAGACTTAATTTCTCTCTTTGAATATCTAACGTCTCTCTCTGTGTATGTATCAGTGCTTCAGAATGGGGCTTTATAATCCGGGATTGGTTGAAGGAAGAAGAGGGGAAGGACGAGGGACATCAGCTGACTCTGCGGTGTCTGTAGCTGGCGCTCACGTCCAGACTCTCCTTGTTAATGGAAGGGACTCTGAAAACCAAAGTGATCTGATGTAGGATCACTCCTACAGTGTAGGAGCAGTGTTTACCTCCGTGACACAATCCAACCTTGGCAGACCCTTTGGATTACTGTGAATCTAACAGATCGGAAGAAAAGCCATTAAGAAAATACTGTGAACCAGAGCGGCAAGGCTATGTGGGAGGCAGGTACAGCACGTGAGCTGTTTCTTAGCTCATGGCTTCACGTTGATTTCAGATATTTGCATTAGCCAAGTGTTGGGAGTGCAGGGCAGTAGTCTGCAAGGGCAGTAGCTTGGTGTTCCTCATTTGAGGGAAGCACTGGGATGTGCTTCAAGAGTAAGGTAATTTAACGTCTGAAGTCTTCATTTTTCATTTTCAACTGTGGGACTTCGTACTAGAAAGATAAGCCTTTTATTGTTCTTGGTTTAATTAGTCCTGACATTTCCGTGGATTGCTGCAGATGTTCAGTTTGTAATTTTTTTTTTAACAGATTTTCCAATTTTTTTATTTTTTGAACTTCAGCCAGGAAGTAAAAAAATCTATCCTATAATATCTGCATTCTGGTGTTAAATGATTTGACAAGGTAACTTCTGCTTTGAGGACAGCAGCAAAAGGAGCTTGTTTGTCTTCAATAACAAGTGGCCAGCTCTGGCCCTCGGATGGGGCATGTCAGTGGAAGAAACTGCCGTAGGCAAGGAGAGGATACCCAACGCCACTGCCGCCCGTCCGTCCCGTTAAAGGCTGCCTTGAGCTCTGTTCTGTTTTCCCTGGCTCAGATAAAGGCTGAGGCTAAGTAGATCTGCACTGTGTAAGGGAAGCTCCATAGGGTGTGTGATGGAACAATAATAATAATTGGGAAGTCTCAAAAGTGCTTTGAAGCGTTTTAGGAGAGTTCTGCCGTGACCCTGCCAGTGTGCGGCGTGTAAAGAGTGGGTAGAGATGAGTCCGCTTCCCTCTGACGTGTAACTGCTTGAGGGCTGCGCTCCGTTACGTAGCAGTGCACATAAAGTAATTAAGGACGGGAAGAATTTCATCCTGTTAAGCCACCAGATTTGAGTACAGATTGAGACGTTAGATATTGGAGTTGGATTTGATTGTTGGATTCGATTGGGACGCAGGAGTTTTCACCCACGTGCCTGTAACAGTAAACGACAGACAGTTTGCAACGATCTTAAGTGTCTGATGCCTTGGTGATGTGACTCTGAAGCAGCAGTTGCATCTCAAAGCACCTCCGTTGCGTTTTTTGTCATGATAGCGTTAAATGGGTGCTGCCTGTCTGGGCACCAACACGGTCCCATCTCCCAGAATCTTTCAGGTTCTAAGTAGATTGTACAACAAGAAGGTTCAACTGTTTGATGGACAACTGTTCAGTTTCCCGAGCTGCTGGTAAAACTGTTTCAGCTGGCTTCCCTCCTTCTCATCCATGCTTACTGTAGGGAACTGGCACGTCCCTGGAATGGCTTCAAATTGAAAAGAAAAACAAAATTAATAGCCCTCATTTTTTATGATCGCATCAGTGGAAATACTGATCTGCTCCGACGCACAGCGGAAAGCTGAACCTGTACCTCTGCTTTCTTGCAGATATTTGCTGTTCTATCACAAACAGTTCCTGGAGTATGAATAGCCTTATCCAGCAGGTTGTCAGATACAAACAAGGAAGAAAATAAGCAAGCCTTCTGAATCGACACACAAACCTACCTGAAATGAAAAGACCCATTAAAAACCAACTAGCACTGAGCTGTAACAGGACCTACTTGACACTGACTCAAAGCCTGGCGGAGTAAGAAATGAACAATGTCCAACGTGTATGCAGTCCCGCAAGGACAAAGGGGGAAAAAAAAGAGGCTACAGTCAGTCACTTAACAGAGGAAATATAAAATGAAAGGAATGCTCTGGGTGGGGGAAACGGGAGCCAGAGGAGTCCGGGCACTGGTACATCTCCTATGTTCCTCCAAAATGTGTGTGGGAAGGCAAGGGTTATACCCTCATCTCCATAAGCATCTTCTCCATTTGGTGCTTCAGCTCCAACGACCAATCATATAACAGTTAAAATTAAAAATCCAAGCCCATTTTTTTTATGCATATGGGTCTGAAAGCAGTAGAGTGGAGGAGGAGGGGATGACACAACTAAAGGACTTTGCAAGTATCTTTTTATTTGTGAATTTTAGTTATTAAATAAATACAGTATGAAACTATTAGGCTCTTTTTTTTCCAACAACCATAAAAGAAATCCTGGATTGTGGAACTGAAGCTACAGTACTAAGACAGGTTTTCAAGCATGCCTGCTTGCACAGGTAACGTTCAATGCCATCGGACTGCTCATCAAAAGCATCAGCACAGATTCTTTTCTGTTTTGAGCCCTTTTTTGTTTTGTTTTCTATAAATAGCTATTTTCTTAATTTTTTTTCCTTTTATTCCCTTTTTTTCACGAGAATGAAATTCATAAATGCAACCATCAGTAAAAATGAATGAATTGGCGTGTTTATACTGTAAGAGTGGTCTTGGTTCTTTTTTTAAAATCTTGTGAATAAGTTTGAATTTCTCAGAATTGCTTGATTTGTTGTTGCTGGTTTTGGTTTGGTTTTTTTTTCTCCCCCCCCGCTGCCTTCCAAAGGCGCATATAGATATATATATCTCTCTATATAGATATATATATATATGACACTTGAAAGAATCTCGGTATTGAAAAATGTACCATCTGTTAGAAACGGTTGCTGCTGGGGGCAGCATGGAGCGATAGATCTGCTGCTATTGAGCACTTCTGCAGTGCACTCAGTTTTTAAGTAAACAACACATTTTCCTGGTATGTGCTAAGGCTGGTATTGGCTCCTTGTATCCTCCCACATGGATTAACTCCTCACGTACTCTCTTCTCCTCCTTGCAGAATCGCAGCTGCCGTATCGGTGTCCTTAGCTTGCAGCGCTGGGTGCACCAGCGTACTCCTGGCTTTGTCGCAAACGCGGTTTTGCTCCTTTTCTCCCCCTCCACCGCTGGCTTTTTAAAGCAGCTTTTTTAAAAAGACCTTGGCTTGTGAAAATCCCAGCTCGTGCGCTGCGTCTTGCTCTGAGGGTGCTGGGCTGTGGGTTGAATTGCAGCCTCCGAGAGAAACCATTGGGAACGTAGAGCTTAAAGGAGCAAAAATAGCTTTGTTCTCCCTCCCTTATGGAGTCCTGTGTAAGAATGTGTATAAATCGGTGTAAGAGCCACACCAAGAAGGTCGTTAACCTCTGTGTCTGTATCCAGACAGCCATTCTTCAGCTTTACCAGCGTGGTTAAAAACATTGGACGGGTCTAACCTTTTAGATTCTGTGCTCTAGAAATGAGTTACAGGTGCCTAACCCGCCTGAGACGGGCGGGAAGGGATCTGATTAACAGAAGAAATAGGAGGAAAAAAAGGGAAGGGGGTTGGTTTGCTTTTCAAACGTGAGCACCTTGCGAGAGCAGCTGAACGAAAGGACGGTGGGATCGCGTTGGATTTGCACACGAGCTGGAAAAGCACAAGGCAGTTTTGTGCATCCAGAGATTCCTGCGATGGCTTGCGAGAGGGAAGGAAGAAGGGACGACAAACCGAAGCACCTTGAATGCCAAATCAGGGATAGGAAACGCTCCGTACGGTGCGGGAGTGACCCAGGCAGCCTGCTTTCTGCGGAGAAGTGATGGCGTACGCTGCGTTTGTTGCCTGTCTCTCCCTATCGTCATGCTTGAAATAATTTTCAATTGTAATTGGGTGCCGCAAGATTTAACCTGCGCGTTCTTGTCGCCAATGAAAAATGGCTGGAGAAATGCAGATGAATGGCGCACCCGCAGGAAAGGGTGGGGGGGCCGCCCTCTCCCTCCCTCTCCCCCCCCTCGCTCCCCGAACCAGGCACGGTGTCGTGCAGATGCTTAGCGACGCTTTCTGCTACCTTTTAATAATGCAGCAAGCTTGCGGAGGAAGAGGAGAATCAGCCTTTTCATTATTCCCAGGGCTGCTGCGGCTGGTCCCCACCTTGTCCCCTGGCTGGCGGAGGAGTGCCACCGCGCGGCGGCAGGGCTCGCCCGAGCGGGGATGCTCCGCTTTGGCGTGATGAGTTCCCCAGCCTTTTGCCTGCCTTTTTTTTTTTTTTTCTCTCTTTTTTTTTTTTTTTTTTTTTTTGATGCTGGAGCCTGAACAAACGAATTCTGTTTTCCACTCGCACGCGCTCGGCCACCGGAGCTAATGCAGTCTGTTTGGTTAATCCTTTAGAAACAAATTATTTAGGGACGGGGCCAAGCCGTATAAATCAGCCTCAATGTTCGGGTTTTTCCCCCCCCCCCACTACCACCCTCTAAGGCTGGTGGAGAGGGCTGTGCTCTGTGCGACGGCACCGGCGCAGATGGCTTTCAGTGGGAGATTTCAATGCTTTGGTTTCAAAAACAGAATTCCTGGTGTATTAAAAGCTCTTATTCTTTTCTTCCTTCCCCCCTCCCCATCCCACCCTCCCCCCGTGTCTCTCCCTGTGTCGCACCAGGCGTGTTTCTATTTCCAGCAATAGTAAATCAGCGCAGGTTGCTAGAGGGGGGAGAGAGCGTTTTCCCTCTTTGTATAAAAATGGAAGACCGGCTGCTGTCGCAGGAGCAGCACGTCCCCTCGCCATGCTTTTTCTCAAACCCACCCTTCTCCTACCCTTTGGCTCCTCGGGAATGGCCACGCAGCCCGTACGCTGGGTTTATTCCCCGCAGAACAGGGAGGTTTCTCTCTGCAGAACTCCCTCAACGTCACCTTTAGGAAAAACGCCGACCACAAAATGCCGTGCTGCGCAGCGAGACGCCGACGAAGGGCTGATGAAGTTGTGCCTCCCTAACGAGCAGCGAGAGGCTGCCTCCTCCGTGCCGTGGTGGCTGCGCAGCTTCAGTGCTGACCCTCTTCATTTGGGGGGGCTTTTTGGGGTTGACTGGTTTATTTTAAGGTACGGTTTTATATCGGCACGGCGTGGTCTGTTGTGAGGAGGCATCTGCAGAGATGGCTGGAAACAAAGGCCGGTGTGGTGATGCAGGCTGGTGCTGGAGTCTGTATTCTGTTATGTACCACCAACGAACGTGGCTCTACACAAAAATAGCCAGAAAGTGGCTTTTAGTATAATATTTTCTTGTCCCTCAGCCACTTGACTGGAGATGAGGCTTTACTTTGATGCTGGTGCCTAATGAAAACCTGAGCAAAAGTAGAAATGTGCGAATTGACTAAACCCCTGGGTGGATGCCCTTGCTCGAAGTCAGTGCCCTTAATTCCACGTACTCGTCCCAGCTGTAACTGCTTGTGTCCCGTAGCTGCAGTGTCTCTCTGGTATTGGAGGTGGTGTCTCCAGGTGTGCTCCATCATGGCTGTTGGCCAGTGGCTGCCAATGCGATACCAAATCCATTGATTCCTCTTGGTTCTCCAGCATCCAAGGGTTGTGTCTGGGAGCCTGTGCATTATTCTCACTGCTGGTTTGTTCCAGTTGTTCCATGTTACCTTTTCTTTCATACGCTGATGACAGTAGTTCCGTTCCCTGAAGGCGGGTGAGGAAGGGGATAGGCTTGATATCGGGGAAGGACTTGGCTTCTGATGAGTATTTTTCCCGGTTTCTGGGACGCCAGGCTGCGTGGTGACGGGGTGGGGGGGACAGACCCGGCCTGACGTGGGCTTTACCTGGGTGTGAGAAGGCGAGTGGCCTCCTGGGCCAGCTGGAGCAGGAGGTGCCGCGTGCCAGCGCCACGCAGGGTGAGCCCGTGTGCTGGCTGGCACAGACGCTTTCCCAAAAGCTTTCTCGTTTGAATGATGCCTCTTGATCCTCAAGAGATGCCCTAATTGCAAAACTGGTGGCACGTGTTCAGTTGTTTCTATCCCATTTTTAAATGAGGTTCTGAATCTCCTTGCACAAGTGGTGTGGCCGGGGGTTCCCGCGGGCGACGAGCGTCTGTCCCTGGAGGTGGCACTTGAATGTCCGCAGGACACCGGAGCCGGGCTGAAGCTGCCGCAGGAGCTCCGTGCTGGGAAGGGGTAGCGTGATGAGGCACCACGTCTGCTTTAGGAGGGTTTTCTATCTCCTGGAGCCCCCGTCCTCACTGGGAAGCGCTTGGGCAGAAGTGGCCATGGGCCTGGGGGCTCTCCCAGCCCTGGTGCCGGGGGGGGACGTGCTGGTGCTGCCCCCAGGTAAGTGCAAAACCCCTTTGCCCCACAGAGGTGGGGAGGGGAAGCCAAGAAGAGGAAGAGAGGCAGCGCTCCCACCCAGCCTGAGTGGGAGGTCAAGGTGGTGGGGAGGCCCAGCGAGAGTGGAGGACATGGTGCTGTAGGAGGCCATAGAGGGAGTGGGACACTGAGCAGCGGTGGAGGGTGAGGAGAGGCCAGGAGGCTTTGGGAGGGTGAGCACCAACAGGAGCCTGGGAGAGCAGGGACAGGACAAAAGGCTGAGGGAGGTGGAAGAGGAGTGTGAGGGTGAGCAGGAGCGGAGGCTGAGCGGGAATGCAAGTGGGAGGCTCGGGGAGACTAAAGGGTGTAGGAGACAAAAGGCAGAGCAAGAGCGGATGCCAAAAGGTGGAGGCAGAAAAAGAGTAAGGCTGAGCCGGAACGGAACCCGAGACTGGGGGAAGCTCACGTAGAGATTGGTCTACACAAAGATGCAGGCCCATGAGAAGTTGAGGCTGAGCAGAGGTGGGAGGCCAAAAGGAGGTGGGAGTCTAAGGAAGAGCTGAGGCTTTGCAGAGGTGGAGGCCAAAAGTGGGTGGGACTCCAAGGAACAGTTGAGGTTCAGCAAGGGTTGAGGTCAAAAGTGGGTGGGAGGCTGAGCATAGCTGTGGGCCAGGGTGGCTTCTGGGGCCAAAAGACTTTGGACGTTTAGAGAAATTGGGATGCTAGTGATGCTGTGGTGTTCGGGGCCATGGTGTCGGAGCCTGTGGGAGCTGAGCCATGGGGCAGGAGGCCACAGGACTCGAGACCATGGGACCATGAGACCAGAGGCTGCTGGAGCAGATTCCCCAGGAGGGAAACGACAGGAGCTAAGGCCATGGAAGATGATGGAGGCCTCAGGGGTGATGGCTATGTGGGAGGAGAGACCAAGGGGGAGCAGGAGACGGAGCTGGCGGGGAGGCCAAGGGGGTCTTCAGGTTAAGAGTGGAGGTGGAGGAGGTATGGAGGGTGAGAGCGCTGGAGGCCGAGGGAGGGTGGGAGGTGACAAGAGTGTGAGGTTCAGGGGGTGCAGGTCCGGGGGGAGGCCGAGCCAGCGGGGGCTGACGCTGTCACTGTTCCCTGCCGGCAGCTGCTCCTGGCCGCGGTCTGTGTTTTGTTCTCAGCGCACCTGGGTGAGCCCTTGCTCTCCCCATCGCACCATGGCGTGGTGGCCTTCAGGCGTTTGGGAGACCCATCGCCTTTAGGAGACCCATCGCCTTTAGGAGACCCATCGCCTTTAGGAGACCCATCGCCTTTAGGAGACCCATCTGAGTAAAGCGAGGTTTTGGTTTTGCGAAGGCTTATTTTCTCCCCTCGGCTGCAAACGCAGCACGATACAAACCTCATCCCTCGTGCTGCCGCGCGATAAGGGCTTTGCTAAACGGAGGGCAGAGACGAAAGGCAAGACGCAAAGGTAACGAGATGGAGAATCGTCAGCTTGGTTCCTGGAGCGATTCAAGACAGCTAGACTTTACCCCATGTCGGACCAACGCCTGGGCTCTTAGCCCTCCCCTTAAACCACCTCTTGGGCTTTCTAGTTCTCGTGGGTTCTGTGTGGTCCTAACGCCATTCCGCTTTGTGACTGAACATCACTCATGGCATGGACTTTGTTATGGTCACCACCGGGGTGGCGCCTTCTTTAGTGATAAGAAAACATTGACATTTAAAGAAATACATCATATGGAGGGGACAGGGTCTGTTAGAACTATCTGCTCACACTTTCTTCACCTGTCTTACTTTCCCAGCACCAATTTGTGCATATATTGACTCAAATTTATTCTTCCAAGTTTGAGGTTCTGGTTTGAGTGAGTGGAGGGGATGAGCTCCTACCAGCAGTGGTTTCTCACCAAGTGAAAAATTCCTGCATTCTCCATTAGCGAAAATGAGAACTTCAAGTTACGTGTTGAAGCCCGTATTTTTCCATGGTAGCTTTCAAAGCCAGGTCAGATAAAAATCTTCCTTCAAAGCAGCTGTATCTCTAGCTGGTTCATCGCTTTTACCAGCTATTTTGAGTAACCCAGACCAGATGTACATAAATCCAGTCTCTTAGAAAGTTCTCAGCCTTGGATGAGTTTTCACATTTAAACCCAGCTCCATCAGGGATTTTGGTGCCTGTCCCAGCTCCTCCCGTGCGCCATCGTGTCCTGTAACACGGCAAAGCCCGTGGCCTGTCCTCCCCTTCCAAGCAGCGGTGAAAGCTGGCAGTGGAGCTCTCCGCGTTGTGTCCTACCAAATTTTCTGTCCTGTAAAGAAACTTCTGTTGAGGTTGGAAAACACGCCGCTCTGAGAGCGTGGCAGCGGCATTCACTGGATGTTATAACTTCCACGAGTAACTTCTCAGGTGTGGGTCCATGTCGGAGATGCTCGCAGCTCTGCTTGCAAATCGCTTGTGGTACCCGGTAGAGTTTTCAAGCAGGGAAAGGGGTGCTCTCCATGGGGACACCACAGGCTGATCCTGGCTCTGCATCAACACCCTTTGCAGAGACAAAGTGACGCTGATGGTGGAACCTGGGTGAAAAGCCCCGATGAGACATCGCTCCCCCTGACTGGGACGCGCGGAGGAGCCTGCAGAGGTCAAGTCGGAGGGTGAAGACACTGCTCAGTGGGAAGCGACTTCTACCGCTGGGAGCGCACAAGAATAATGAGAATTTCATTTCCCAAGTGGAAGAAAACAGCGCTGTCTGTAGCCACAGCCCTGGGGCAAAGACTGTGCCAGGTCCGCTGGTCGTGGCGGAAGCCGCTGCAGTCACTGGAAACAGAGGGTGAAGCAGCTTTTGTGTTTTGGGGGCGGAGGGAGCGTGCCTTCTGTCTGAGCCTGTGCAGGAACGTTCTCTGCGGTCAGGCCACAGGCGTCTTCTCTTGTGAAGGAGAACATATGATTTTGAAGTGGCCGTCGTCAGGGCTGGGAATGGCCCCAGCGCTTCCCGTGCTGCATATGCCGGTGTGAGAGGGAGCAGCTCTCTCCCCGATGGGGTAGGAGGTGCTGTGGCACGATTTGGTCTCTTGTACAGCGGAGCCGTGTCCAGGGAAGCAGAAGCCACAGGTTTCCACCGGCTCGGGAACCCTGCTGCCGGTGGATCCATCACCAACGCTGCCCGCTTCCACCAGACGATCTGCAGATAAACCACGTGTGTTAGTTTAAGGGGTTTTAGGAGATTCTTTCACCTAAGAAATGCTTTGCAGTGCTGCACAGGAGTCTCTAAAGAGCTGCTCCGGGAGCTGGAGAGGACGTCCACCTCCCACCGCTTCCGTAAAGCCCACGGTGCGCGTGTTGTATGTAAAGCATCACCTACAGGCTCACACCTCATGAGACCCCAGGGGGAAATTGGGCAGTGCCTTCAGCAGGAAGGTTTAGCACTAAAGCAATTGTAATATTGATAACACTACACGTAAACTGTTTTTTCGTTAAACGCTGGTTTTGTAGCACGTGTGAAGCCGATGGCACAGCGCTGCGCAAGCTGCCGGTGCTCCAGCGAGTGCAGCGCGGCCGGCGGCTGCTTCAGGGGTCCCACCACGCTCCGTGGGCTGGACACGAGCTGCCGCAGGGCTCTGCTCCGACATCTGAGACCTGATAAGCGCCAGGTTAGGCTGGGGGTATTAAAAAACACCCAGTAAATCTCCCTGAACCTGACAGCTTCCCTTAAAAGTGGAGCGTTCAACGCTACCGTGTCCTTCGACCAAAGCAGATGGGAATGGCTTGAATTACAGCTCTGCTGGAGAGTGGCTGAGCCGCACGCCGGCTCCTGGGCTTTTTCTCTCTGATTTTTGACATCCAGCATGATGGCTTTGAAGTGTACAAATGTAAACGTGTACGTGTTATACATAAATAGGTAAACGGACCTTTTTATTTTTAAAGGCGAGGGAGGAGCAGAGGAGGGAGAATAAAAGCATCTTTTTTTTTTTTTTTTCTATCTTGACTTACCGCACGTTATCCTTTCCCTGTCTTTTCTCCCTAAAGCAAAGATTTGTGAAGCTCCTCTGGTTCCAGGGCTAAAACTTCAGCGTTTGATCATAGAATCATAGAACCACAGGGTTGGAAGGGACCTCTGGAGATCATCCAGTCCAACCCCTGCCAGAGCAGGGTCACCCGGAGCAGGTGGCACAGGAACGTGTCCAGGTGGGTTTGGAATGTCTCCAGAGATGGAGACTCCACCACCTCTCTGGGCAGCCTGTGCCAGGGCTCTGCCACCCTCAAAGTAACAAGTTCCTCCTCGTGTTTAGGTGGAACTTCCTATGCGCAGGTAGGCCACAAGGTAATTCAGTGGACCGTCTGCATCGTTAGCCCGTTTGAAGCAGCAAGTCGCCGGTGTTACCATGGTTCTTGCCAGGCAGCCGCTCGCCCCAAAGCGGCCCCGGCACAGCCCCGGGCGAAGGAACCCAGAGCTGCGATTGCCACGAAAGCCTTTCCTTGGGCAGGCGGTTCATTTTGGAAGAGGGTTGGCTTTTTGCGGCTCCTCCTCCCCACAGCTCAGCCTCTGGCCGGAGCCGAACAGCTGCGGGTTGATGGTGCGGCTCCAGCCCCGGCGCTGGTGACTTCGCGGGAGAGACGTAGAAGCTGGGGGTGCGGTGGAGAATCGGGGCACAGGGCTGCCATCCTGCTCCTCTTGCAGGCTCAGGCTGAACCGCGGTGCCCATCGCTGGCTTCGTTTTTCCTCCCCACCCTTCTTATGTCCTGGCTCCCGTTTCTGTCCCCCCCAGCGGCGCCTGAGCCCCTGCCCACCGCAACCTCCCCGTCCTCCCCCAGTGTCCCCAGCACTCACCTTTGGAGGAGTCGTCCCTGCGGTGGCAGGTCCCAGGGCTGGCTTGGCAGGAGACCACCTCTCCCTTCCTCCGCAGGTGGGTCCAGCCCAGGAGCAGGGAGCAGAGGAGGGCGCAGAGGCAGAGCCCCAGCAGCAGGTACACCACCAGCCACGGCTCCTGCTCCACGCACGGCTTCTGCTCCAGCACGGCCCCCGGGGGCAAGGCCGTGTCCAGGGCGGCTGCCGGAGGCGGGGTGGCCACCAGGGCACCTGCTGTGGGCCGGGCAGAGAGGGGTGTGCTTAGAGACCCCGCGGGGACACGCTCCACGCTATCGACTCTTTGCTAGGGAAAGGGGGTTGCGCTCGTGCGTTCTGCTTGGAAAGAATTTGAAAGCAACCGTGCACCGCCTCTGTTTGCTTGCATTTCTCTTCCACGGCAAAGTAGAGGAGATCCCTTCCCACCCCCCATTCCCACCCTTCTCCAGGGCTCACGGCTCAACCCCAGCGCTGGACTTGGAGATCTCGGGGGAAAATAACCCGTCCTCTCCTGCTTCCCCCTCCCCGAGGGCTGGAGGCGGCTCAGGAAGGTGGGAGACGTGACTGCCCCTCCTGCCCCTGGCTGACAGAGCTGAAGGCCGGGTCTGTAAAACACCGACGGGCGAAAGGGAAGAGCCCCGGTGTGATGGAGAAAAGGGGAGAGAGACAGACCCCCTGGCTTTCTTTTCCCCGGTCCTAATGAAATGGCAGCACGCACACAACCCCCGGGACCAAGAGAGGGGGGTTTTGCTGCCCCTTTCCCAGCTTTGGTTCCATAACCCGGCTCCTCTTCCAGCCCAGCCCCACATCCCGGCTCTCCCTGCCCTCCGGCGCAGCCTTACGTTCGCAGGACGGGGCGCATTGCTTCGGGTGCTGCCCGCAGATCGTGCTGCAGTTGATGCATTTTTTCAGGAGCTCGTCGTAGTAGAAGCCGGCTTTCCTGTTGCAGTCCATGGACTCTGCGGGAGGGGAGGGAGATGAACGCGGTGTCCTGAGCACATCCTCCTCCTCCTCCTCCTCCTCCCCTGTTATTTGAGCGCGAAGCTCCCAAACCGCTGCCCTCCCTCCACCCTGGTGCTTGGGTTCACGCGAGGACGAGCCCACGGCCGCTCTGAACGAGCCCGCGGCTCGGATGGGCACAGGGCGAGACCTGCACGCTGCCCTAAGTGTTGACAACCTCTCCGGGGCTGGCAGCGTGACAAATCCAGGGCATTTTCGGTGGCGTTTGGCCATACGATGAATACTGGGGAAAGGCATCAGCTGGCAGCTGCGCGGGGAGGGGACGGTACCCAGCCAGACGCGTGCAGCCGTACCCACCTGCGGCAGCTCCTTGTTGCTGCTCTCAGAGCTGCTGCCACCCCGGGGCCTTTAGGACACCCCAAAATCTGCCTGAGCACCGGCTCGGGACCCCAGGGATGGCATCTCCTGTCCCCAGTGGGGAGACGTGACTTGTCGCTGCGTGCGGGGCTGGGTCCCCTGGGACAGGGTGCAGCCGCCCCGCGCTGCGGCTCCACGGGGAGGGAAGGGGCCACGCACAGGGTCGTGCACGGGGTTTGGGTGCAAAGAGCGTCTGTCTCCCTTGTCCTCAACCATTATCGCTGCACCTCGGTGTCTGCTCCAGCACAGGGCTCGCGGTACAGCCTTGAAAGCGTACTTGAGTTTATGATTATCCACATCAAATGAACCTGATGTGTCTCGAGGCCCTGCCTTTGGAGGGTGGGGTGTCACCGATGGGGGATACGAGCGTTGACGCAGCTCTGGGAAGGCTCCCAGTGACCCCAGAAAGGAGACGTACACAGACGTGGACAACTTGATCGCGGTCTGTGCCGAGCTGTTGCCAGACCCAGCCCATGGCTGGGAAGCTGTCACGTTCCCCAGCGTTTTTGGCTTGAAGCTCTGCTGAGCTGAGCTGGCTCGGAGCCTGCCCTGCGGTTCCTCCCAGGACCTGATGTCCCCTCCCGGCTTTGCCCCATTGCTGCCCGCTGGGTCCAAGGGCAGCCCCGCAGGACGCGACCCCAGGCCCGGCCGCCCGGCACTCACCGCACAGGGCAGCACACCTCCTCACTGTGGACCGGCCGCATACGACGCTGCAGGGGATGCACTGGTTAACGAGGGTGTCCCAGTACTGCCCATCGGTGCAGTTGTTCATGGCATCCCACCGGACGTGCGTCCCATCCATGGCTGCAGAACGGAAGGTGAGTAGGTATGGGGTGGCCACCGCGGGGCTGCCCTGCAGCCACCTCGTCCCTTGGCTAGGGCCGGGACCCCTCGCGGGGGGGTGCCCGGCTGTGCCCCAGCCCCCTCTCATCCTCAGCTTGGGCAAGAGCCTACAGCAAAATCTGCTTCAGGCTTAGTAAGCTCTTCAGATGACGACCCTACGTGAGCGTGGCCCGTGCCGGTCCCTGGGGACATCCAGGGAGAGGACCCCGTGCTGTGCCCTGAGTTGTTCTGAAAACAACAGAAATATGACCAGAACGACCGCTGGCAGCGTCTTCTGAAATGATTTTTAATTCTGGAAACTTCTGAATTCCTCTGTGGCGCTGGGGCGGTTCGTGCCATCCTCTGTGTAATTTCCGACATCTCCCTTTGGTGTTGCGGCATCATAACGAAACCCGACTTTGATGTGTAAAACTCTCGGAGGAGCAGGAGGAGGGACATCTCTCTGGGAGAGCTTTAAGCACTGGTTTAACCGGTGCCTGGGGGCGGACGTGCTCCTGTCCCAGCAAGGATCCCTTCGTCCCGTCCTCCTGCCGCGGTGCCCCCTGTGCCTGCGTGGGCTGGATGAGATGCCAAAGGCAGAGGAGCCAGGAGGCATCAGCAGCAGCACAAAAATCTAGCCGACAACTTACAATTTTAAGAATTAGCTTGCTAACGGGTGCTTACTTATTAGAAGCTGAAATATTTGGGCATGTCCCCATCTTTGGGCGCCACGTATCTCCGTTTGCGGCCTCACCTGTGCCACCGAAGGGTTTGGCCTTGGAGGTAACCCAAGTGATGGCCTCAGCCCGTCTCTGCTGTGCCGTGCTGTGCCGCACGCGGGGTCTGCAGCGAGCGCAACCGAGCAACTGCAGGAAGCTCTCAGCCAGCACGAGGGCGGCCGCGGTGGAAAGGTGCCATTTGTGGACCGAGAGGGCTCGCGGGCGACCGCATCCCTCCGCGGAGCGGTGCCGGGCAGCCGCAGCTGTTTCCTGCCGGGGCTGACGGTGCCCCAAAGGTTTAAAGCTCCCCGACGCGGCAGCACAGCGCCGGCCTCCGCGGGCCCAAAGGCTGCACCTTGCCTCGGCCAGACCTCTGCACCACGGGTGTTCCAAAGCCAGACTTTGATTTTTGTATAGAAAACCCCCTTTTAATATAGAAAACCCCTCTCTCTAGTAGTTGGGAGCGTGCAGCAGTCGGGCACTTTGCGTGTCCGTCTGTCCTGCCGTTGCCTACACAGCTCCCTCCCTGCGGAGGGGCTGAGGTCGGGCTTCCTCCGCTGCCTGCCGTGAACTGGCTCCTGCAGCACATGTGAACCCCCCCGTTCTCAGGGATAAATCCACTCGGCACAGGGATGCTGGCCTCATAGTCCCAGTTGTTCAATTAACATTGCTATAAAATTAAATAATTACTTTCTATCGAGCTGACTGAAGACATTCCCCAGGGCAGAGCGAGGCTCAGGCCGATGTTCTTCTCAGATGCTCTTTGAAGATATTTTTTACCCAAAGAGAAGAAAGAGAAGCCCCCGACGGATGGCGGCGAGCCCTGGGGATGGCGGTGAGCCCTGGGGATGGCGGTGAGCCCTGGGGATGGCGGTGAGCCTGCTCATCCCTGAGCTACGGTGGGGTTTCACGTGGGATAACTGCATGGGAAACGGAGATCCGGGGCTGTGTCTGAGCCGGGGGGGCTGCAGGATGGGCAGCCCCTTCCCCACTGCTGCGAGGGCAGGTCAAGCCGGGTGTTTGGCCCCATCTAGGACAAATCCTGCCCGATGGCTGAGCTCCCCTCCCCGGGGAGCCTCAAGGTCCGCCCGGTGCTGCCGGCATGGTGCGGCCGGGCTTTGCAGCCACGCGTTTTCCAGCAGAGCCAGGTGTGTCTCCCCCTCTGCCTCTGCGCCCACCAGGGACCAGCACCCCGAACTCCCCTATGGACCCTTCCTCCAAAGCATTAAGCGACCACTTCATCTCCAGCCCCGTGGCACTGACCGTCTCCAGCGGGGTGGAAGCCCTTTGTGGTGGCTCCGCTCCTCCAGCGAGACCACAG
Organism: Chroicocephalus ridibundus; assembly: GCF_963924245.1. Classification (NCBI taxonomy): domain Eukaryota; kingdom Metazoa; phylum Chordata; class Aves; order Charadriiformes; family Laridae; genus Chroicocephalus; species Chroicocephalus ridibundus. Next base: position 52,829,817 of record NC_086291.1, on the reverse strand, counting down.
GGAGACCCTCCGCTCCCTGCCAGCACTCTGGAAATGTCACCATGGCCCTGAGCCCTGCCACGGACAAGCCCCTCACCCCCATGTCCCCATACAGCCCCTCCATGGCGTCACTCACGTTTGACTCTCCCGCGGCGTCTAATCCCCCTCGGCTCCTGCCATTGCACTGCGAGCTCCAGCCCCGAGCCCGCGCATTGCTCGGGAAGTTTATTATTAGAGATAGATTTGATTAATGCCTGGGCTCTGCGTTTCCTGGGGTTTCCCCTTATCCCTTCGATGCAAATCTGCCGCACGCACAGGCCTTGCATTGGCTCACCGGGCGTCCCTGGGCTCGGGGGGACGGGGACGGAGGGAGGCACCCAGCGGGGAGGGGTGTCCTGGGCCAGGCGGCCACGTGTCAGAGGGGCTTTGCAGGAGTGGGGGCTCGGCGGCACCTGCCTTTGCATCGCCCGGCTGCAGCGGGAGGTTTTCTGCAGAGAAGGATGTTTTGTTCGTGGCTGCCCCATCCCTGGAGGGGTTCAAGGCCAGGCTGGACGGGGCTTGGAGCAGCCTGGGCTGGTGGGAGGTGTCCCTGCCCAGGGCAGGGGGGTGGGACTGGATGGTCTTTAAGGTCCCTTCCAACCCGAACCATTCTGTGATTCTGTGTTTTGCTCCGTAAAGAGCTCTCCTGGGTCAGGGGAGCCGGCGGGCGACCCTGTGGGTTATTGCTTTTCCCAGACGATGCCGAGAAGGAGCAGCTGTGCCAGAGCGAGAGGCCGCGCAGCCGCAGGGGATGCTGCAGGTGGAGAGGAGCATGTCCCCCTTGCCGGGGTCTGCGTCCCGGCCGGCAGAGCCCCCGTGGGTGACATCCCGCTGATGCCGCACGGCACTTACCCTCCCTGGCGTCGCTCTGCGCTCCTGTCCTTTCCCTGTCCGCAGGATGGTCAGCCCTCCCCGCTGGCCTTTCTCCAGCTCCCGGCACGTAGAGCATCTCATGGGCCCCAGTAAGATGCTTTAAACACCGCTTTTATCTAGCGCCTGTCGGGCAGGAGGGTTGCCAGAGGGCTACGCTGCCCTGTGCTGCCCTGCATGGGCCACGGAGGGGCTGGGCTTGGGGCCCGGCTGGGCTTGTGGCCCGGGGCTGCCCTTGCTGCTGGCAGCGGAGGTGGGCGAAGTGTTGATGGCACAGCTTGGTTTTCACAGAGGGAAAGAGCTACCTCGGCGCTGCTGGCAGCCTCCAAGGGTACAGCTGTATATTTATTTTTAGATCTCACCTCACCCTGCGAGTGGAACGGGCTCGATCAGCAAACCCGGGACGGAGCAGCCGGGCAGCATCCCTGGGGCTGCCTCTGAGGTGGGATTCCGACCCCACTGTGGTGCTGGAAGCGTCGGCCCTCGCTCAGATGGGGCAGGAGGCACTAGGCTGCGACCACCACCACGGCTGCCCCGGTGCCTCCGACCAGCAAAATACCCCGGGTAGATCCGGCCGGTGGCACAACACTCCGTAGGGAATGTCTAGTGAAAGCAAAGTGTCCGGTTACTGGTTTCCCCCTTTCCCACTGGCATTTCTGGAGGTTTCTCCCCCTTTCCCACAGAGGTGCTGGGCAGGGCTGTGTGTGGCCGTGACCGTGACTGTGCCACCAGGAAGGGGCGAGGGGCGGTGGGAGCGCGGCAGGACAGTGACTCAGCTCAGCCCGGTGGGACCTTTCTGCAGAAGCAGCTGAAGCGGGAAGGAAGAAGCAATACCTGTTACTTTCTATAAACATCAGCGGGGCAGCATCAAGGTTTTTTCCGCTCAGTTCGAAAACTCCTACTTTGTGCTTGCCATGGCAACTGAGAGAGACCAACGGGCCGCTTGCAGGGTGCAACGCTCTGAGCCCATTGCAGGGACCCTGGAGGCTGAACCTGCTCACGGGGAACAAAGCCCAAAGCAGAAGAACCCGGCACCTCTGCGGCTGGATGCGGCCCATCGTGTCCCAGCTCCTGCGGGAGGGAGGGAACCAGCCTCGGCACCGTCCGATGGACCACGGGGCTTGGAGCGAGGGCTGGGAGAGGAGGGACGCCATGGCCACAGGGATGCTGCAGCGCCAACACGTCGTGGCTCTGCACGTGTATCTGATGCAAAGGATGGGACCATTGCTGGGCTTGAGTCTCCCACCGGGAAGACACGTGGAGGGTCCCAGGCGGGAGCAGGAAGGCAGAGGCATGGCTGGGAGGAGGTTTGCGCGGTGCAAGGGCTTGGGGGAAAAAAATGCACCTTTGCTGGTGGCCATCCCTGTGCAGACTCGTCCCACGGGTGCTGTGCCCTGGGCAGGTGGCAGAGCCCACGGCCCATTCCCCTGCAGAGCTAAAGCCGAGGGCAAAGGAAACCATGATTTCGGCATGGCCTGCGCTGCTTGAGCGTGGCGGAGCGTGGCCCTGGAGTGATGGCCCCAGCCCCGCGCTCCGGCTCTCGGGGTTTTGCAGGGGAAACCTGCCTCTGTAAATAGCAGTGGGAGACTTGCAGTTTCCACCCTGGTGTGCCCTCAAGAGGGAAGTGAGAAGCACTTTGTCCCTCCTCGCTGAGCAGCGATCAGGCGATGTGATTTCGGCTTTAAAATTCTCAGTGTGTGCCGTGACCGGAGCCCTGGCTCCTCGGCCGTGTGCCCCAGCGGCCTGACCCTCTGTGCCCCGAGCGGCATCACCGCCTCCCACAGCCTCGAGGATGGCGGGTGGCTCTTAAGCACCTCCAAACATGGGCCCATGAGCTGCCACCTCACAGCCAAGGCGGTGACTGCCCTGCCTGGGGTTGTCCCTGTGCTCTGGGACGCAGGCAGGGATCGGGCAGCAGCTGCCAGCACCCTGTTCGGGTCAAGCCCTGGGTTAAACCCTTCCTTGGCTGTGTGCCGCTGGTGGGAGAGCATCGATCGGCGGTTCCCCACGCAGCCTCCCCTCTGCATCCCTCTGCATCCCCCCGCATCGTTGTGCGTCCTTCGGCACCCACCTGCACATGGCTCCAAGAGATGCCATGATCTATTTGGGGTGAAAAAGCCTGGGTTTGTCCCGACATTTTTTTTTTTTTTTTTTTCTTCTGGGCTCTTGCCCCAGTGGCGTTTCTGCAAAGAGAGACGGAGGTATCAGGAGGACAGGGTGGATAGTATTTGGCTCCGAAAATTTTTTGGGGATGCCTCTCCTTCCCCTTGAGCAGCTTTGCTGGGGTATTTTCCTCCCAGGCTCCCCTCAGCCCCTTTGTGGTCCCCGTGCTCGGGCAGGGCTGCGCCTCGGCCAAGGCATTTGCTCGCACACGTGCTCCCTTTGGGACCTGAAACAAGGGGCCACGGGGGTAGGAAGGGGAAGACGAGTCATTTTGGGTCGAAACCGGCAACTGTGAGGTCGGGCTGAGCGCAGATGGCTCTGAGGACTCATTTCTTTCACCCTAATTCCCTGCAGACGCGTGCGCTCGAATGCGCTGGGGTGGGGATGCGCCCGTCCCCCGCGCACTGCCTGGCTGTCCTCAGTGACCTGCCACCGCCACCGATTCCTCCCGGCGAAGCGCAGAGCTGCTCCGTGACCAAAACCACAAAGGTTCCCTGGGCTCAACAGCCGCCGCCGCCTGGTTTTTCGGCGCGGGCAGGTGCCTGGCCGGGTGCGTGGGGACAGGCCGGGTGCCCGTGCAGGACCTGCGCCCACGCACAGCTGCGGACCCACGGCCGCACCGTGACCATCCCCTTGGTGAAGAACCACCACGGCGTGTTTGCGGCCTTGGCTGGAGCAGCCCTGCCTGCCCTGCCTGCCCTGCCTGCCCTGCCTGCCACGCCGCAGCCCAGCCGAGGGCAGCGAGGGTGCTGCACCCTGGGGTGAAGCCCCCCACTCCTGCGGCCCAGGGGGGACCCATCCTGCGCCAGGATGCTCCGCCATGCTCCTGGCTGTTTGGGTCTCTCCCCAGGAGATGGCACCCTCGGCTAGCCCAGCCTGGCTCCCCGCTGGGTGCTCTGGCTGCCTCTGCGTCCTCCAGCCGGCCACTGGAGCCCAGCCCGGCCAGGGTCACTGCGCCAGGGAGGATGCTGCCCCACAACAGCCAGGTTGGCTCCTGCCCGCCCTGTTTGCACCAGCCCCTCGGGCAAGGTGGGGTTCAGGTGCCCCCACAGACCCTGCACCGCCCCATTCCGCCCCTTGCACCGCCGTCCCATCCTGCCGCCACCCCACCGGGCTGCAATGGGGCATCGTCCCAAGGGTCCTCAGCACCCGACGGTGTCCGGGAGCTGTGGCAGCTCCTGTGCCATGGGGTCTGCCCCCTCGCAGTGGCTGTGCCGGGGGGCTGCGGGCGAGCCCTGACGGCGAGCCAGGCTCCAGGGATGCCCATCTGCATCATCGGGGGTGACACTGCAAGGGCCACCTTGCCAAAACCCAGCGCAGGTCAGGAGAGGGAAGCGTTCCTGAAAACCAGGGTGTGTTCAGGGCCAGCTCCCCAAACCCGGTAGCCAGCTGGCGAGCAGGGACAGACGGACGGGGAAAGACCCAGCTTGGCTGAGGGCTGGCACAGAAACGAGGATAAAACCCTATAAATGCACAGCGAAAGGGCAGGGAAAGGATGCTTCAGCGGCCGGGGCTGTGTGCTGAGGTGTAAAGCGTGGGTGGCAGATAAGGAAAATGAGTCAACGAACAATCTTTGGCCAGAGCGATTAATCGGATAACGTGGCGTTTTTAACCTGGCAGGGACAACTCACCATCCCCACCTCCGACATCGTTGGATTTTCTCAGGGTGAGAGGCGTTTCTGGCAGGACACTCGCGAGAAGGGGCTCGCAGGCTGCCGAGGAGCTCTGCTGTTAATTTTTAACACTAAAACCCCTGGGGAAATTCCAGAGGGTTGGAGGGTGGCCAGTGGGAGTCTAATATTTAAAAGGGATAAAAGGGCTGACCCTGGGAATTACAGGCCAGGTAGGCTGATCGCAGTCTCTGGGCGAATTATGGGCTGGGTAATTGGGGATACTGTCAGCCAAAAATTAGAAGCTAAAAATATAATTAAGGTCGTTAGCTTGGTTTCATGGATGGCAGCTCCTGTCAAGTGAGTCGGCTTTGGTTTTTGGCATGACTCTGGGCTGGCTGATAAAGCTAATTGTGTTGCTGCATTATAATGGGTTTCTCCAAAGTGTTTAATTTACAGCCATGTGACATTTCCATTTGTAAAACTTGCATTATATGGAGTCAGCAGAGCAGACATCCGACGGCTGCGGCTGGCAGCTCGGGGGCGGTGGCCAAAGGGGGCTAGTGATGGAGGAAGCCGGACGGTTTTTCCCGGGACAGTATTTTTATCAGGGATGCTGAGGCTGGCGGCGAGAGGGGAGTGGGCAGGACAGGCAGCCGTTCCCCTCGCAGGGGGCTCCGCTCTGCCCCCCCCGAATAGGCACAGCCCAGCCAAAAGGCAGGGGGGGGGGGCACGTGTGGGAACAAAAGAGCCGGATTTTCCCTGCTAAAGCACAGCGAGGTCCAATGGCAGGAAGCAGCCATGGGACCCAGTCACCGATAACCCGACCGGGAGCGTAATTAACCATTGGCCCAATTTTAGGAGAAGGGTATGAACTCGCAGGCATTTGGCGTCTCTGGATAAGAGGAAATCTCTGCTTGGTGGGACGTGATTTAACGCGGCTTCTGGGACGAGCTCAAGTGTGTGTGTGTGTGTGTGTGAGTATCCAGCAAAGCCGAGGGCTGCGCTGGACCATCCTCATGGCCTTTTCCAGCCCCGTGGAAGCTGCAGCCTCCTCTCTGGGCTGCGTCGGCTGAAGTCGAGCGCTGTGGGTTTCCTCCAGTGAATAATTTGGGTCCTTTTATTTTTCCCAATGGGAAAATCGGGCACAGGTCAGGCAGGGCACAGAGGCAGTACCTGGGGCAGCTCGGGGGACTTCCCCTCCATCCATGAGGGTGGTTTTCCACCCCCATACAGATTTCTAACCTGTGGGTTTCACCCCTGTTTGATGCAGGGTGGCTTGAGGGGCATCCAAGCCTCCCCTGGCCAGTGGCTCCCCTGCCAGATATTCCCCAGGCAGGGCTGGGCTGGGGGCTCTGGACCCCCCCACAGCCAGCCTGGCTGGTTCGAGGGGCCGCATCCAGCCCCCCGTGGCTGGGACTCCACCGGTGCAGGGCAGGAGGAGGGGAGCCCTTGCAGGCGCCGCTCAGTCCCAGCCTGGATCCAGTGGGGATCCCAGGGCTTGCCGGCTTTAAACCAGGAATCCTGCCTTCTCCCCTGGGCATCCATCCGTCTGGCTCCACCGTAATGACGGCGACGTGGTGGCGCAGAGAGATTAAATGACTTGCCCAAGGTCCCGTGGGGAGCGATGGCCTCCCGGCAGGAGCACCCGGCCATCCTGCTCCTGCCCCAGCGGCGCCCGGCCCCTCGGGAAAAGGTGCTGCATCACCGCTTTGCCTGAAAAATGATGCACGGCCACACGTCCCACGTCCCCATCCCGGTGACATCCTCACCGACGGAGGAGACGGGTGGTCCTGGTGGGATCTCCACGCCATGACAGGGAGCGGGTGCTCCTCTCCTCTCGCCGGCGAGGTTTGGTGCCGCCGAACCCTTTCCCGGAGCAGGAGGTTTTCGCCGATGCCCTTCCCAGGCTGGGGCCGGCGCAGCCAGAGCCGGTGACTAACACCTTCTGGTTTGCGGCTTGTTTACCTGGCGCTGGGGCTTCGGTTTGGATGGCTGACTCACCGCAGCGCCTTCCCCCTCTGCCGCTGCAGCTCCCTGACGAATACTTTCCATTTTCCCATTACTTTAATTGCCCTCGTTTGAGAAAACTGCTCCAGACCGGCTCTGGGCTGAAGAGACCTGTTATACATGGCTGCCCCAACTGGGCGTCCCCATGGCGGGGTGGGACACTCACCTCCGTGGCACACATAGGGGACCTTGGTGCCGCGGCCGTGACGGGGCCTGGGCCATGCGGGGAGAGGCATCGGCAGTGAGTTTTCGGCAGCCCCGCCGGCTGCACACGTCGAACGCGGCACACGGGCGGCCGGCGGCGTGCGGACGCTGGCTCCGGCGCGGCTGAATGCGGCTCGACAGGTTTGCGGAGAGGCCCGTCCCGTTCAGCTGGATTTTTGGAGAGGCTGGAGCCAGCACCGGCACCAGCCGCTTCCCGCGAGGTGCTGCCGGCCCCGGCGGGGCCGTGCGTGGCGCCAGGTCATGGCCCCGAGCCACGCTGCAGCTCCGCCATGTCAGCCCGTGGCGTGGGAGACGCTGGCCCTGGCCCCTGTGACAGCGCTGTGCCCTTTTTTTGGAGGGACAGTGCCCCATGGCGCTGGGGAAAGGGACCCTCTGCTCCCGGAGGGTCCCCCCAGCCTGTGGGGTCCCTACCCCATCTCTGTGCACATCAATGGGGGCACTGGTCACCCCTGCCCCCATCTCTTCTATCTCCCCACCAGAATCCCTCTGGAGACGGGTCGCCCCGCTTGTCCCGGGAGCACGGGAGGATGCTGTGCGCAGGGGACCTCATGTCGGCCATGTGCTGTGCCTCCGCCAGCTCGCGGGGAGCCCCGAGGAGGTGACGAGGAGCTGGGGACAAGCAGGTAGAGGTGTCTGTGGAGCCGCAGAGGGGCTTTTTGACGGAAACAAAAAAAGCTGGGCATCTCTGGGACCTGTGGGATGGAGGGTACGGTAGGTCCTCAGCGAGGGATGTGGCGGGGAATAATCCAACGAGGTCGGGGACGGAGGGAGGGAGGAAAAGGGGATCAGGGCAGGAGAAGAGCTGGTCAGGAACGTTGTCCGCCTTTCTCTGAAGAGCAGGAGCTCAGCAGTCATGTGCCAGGTGAACCCTGGACCCACGGCGAGGGCGTCAGGGTCTGTAAATCCCGGAGGGGAAAATCCTCCCTCCCCGGGGAAGGGCTGCGCAGCTTTTTACAACATTAGGGTCAAGGGAAAGGCGAGAAAATCCACCCAAACCGGCGATGGCGGGGGGAGAAATGGTGGCCACCCCCCAGCCTGCACGTCACTCCCGGGAGCATCGCGTGGGCTTGGGCCGCCCGGGCAGCCGGTGCAGGGCCAGGTGAGGGTGCAGTCCCCTTTTTTAATTTTATTTCTTTTATTTGTTGGGTTTTGGGTGTGGGAGCGGGGTCACCCCGCAGCTCCGCTGTCCCCTCCTAATCCGTGTCATGCCGGCACTGTGCGTGCTGCGAGCGGCGGTGGCAGGAGGGAGAGAGATGATTAAAGCAGCCTTTTGATGAAGCAAAAAATTAATAAACAAGCAGGCAATTGTGCTGGTCTTTATTTACTCCGGGATGACAGCGCGGAGCCGGCGTGGCGAGGCCGGGCCCCACATCAAACGATGGGGCAGCGCCGGGTGCGAGGGGACCGACCGCGCCGCCGCCTCTTCTCCGACGGGTTTTTCCTGGTCCCGGCGAAACCCTGGAAGGTCAGCGTGGCTGTCCCTAATAGCAGGGCCCCATCCCATGCTGGCGGGGGACATTGGGGTGAGCGGGAGACGCTGTGTGTGCCACGGCGGCGTCCGAGCGCGGTGGGACGTGCCGGGCTGGGGTGCGTTTTGGAGGTGGCGATTGTCACGCTCACTGTCGCCGTGCTCCAGGGTTGGCGTTCCCACCTCTCTCCTGCCCCGGTGATGCTCCACGGGCACTGAGGTCCCCGCTCTGGCTCTTCTCAGGGCAAAATTAGGGCTGGGAGAGTAAAACCGGCCCCGGCGTGTTGCCCACGGGTGGGTCCCTCGGCCACCCCCAAGGGACAGAGCCAGGAGGCCAAACCCGCGGCCTCGCGCCGGATCCTTATCGCCTGGTCGGGTGTATTTACCCACCGCTGCTGCCGGTTTCCACCGGATAAAAATGCACTGGACAAACAGAGGAGTTCCCCGCCGGCCCCGGGGCGGTGGCACCCCTGTCCCCACTTTGTCCCAGCAGGTCCCCAGCACTGCGCAGCTGCAGGAGGGGTACGAGGCTGCATTTCCCCCGCCCCCAGCCGAATTTGGGTGTCCAAGCGGGCGATGAACCTCCCGCCATGTGCCCACTCGCACCAGGGTCGGGGCTGTGCCCGCGGTCGGGGTTAATGGGGGTCTGTGTCACCCTTGGGGCCATGTCACCGTGCACAGCCCAAGCGTGGGAGCAGTGGTGTGGGCTGGCCCCCGGGGGGGGGGGGGGGGCTGCACCCCAGGGCACCCCTCTGCTCTGGGGGGGCTTTGGGGAACAAACATTACACCTCACACCCTGCGTCCCCCCTGCTGGGGGGGCCAGGAGGGGCCTGGGCTGTGCACAGGGCTGTGCGCTGGGGGGGGTCACTGCGCTATATGGGGGGGCTGTGCTTGGTGCAGGGGGGGCAGGGTGTTCATGCATGGCGGGGGGGGCAGTGCATGGCACAGGGGTCCCCACACGCTGGGTCAGTGCATGAAGGGGCCTGTGCGAGACAAGGGGGGGCTGGTGCACAATGCGGGGGGGGGGGTGCACTGGGGGTGTGTGTGGGGGTTAGTACAAGGTGAGGGGGGTCAGTACATGGTGAGGGGGGCTCTGTGCATGGTGAGAGGGGGTCAATACATGGTGGGGGGGGTCTGTGCGTGGTGAGAGGGCGTCAATACATGGTGGGGGGGGGTCTGTGCGTGGGGGGGGGGGGTCAGTACACAGTGGGGGGGCCTGTGCGTGGTGAGGGGGGGGTCATACACGGTGGGGGGGGTCTGTGCATGGTGAGGGGGGGCCAGTAGACGGTGTGGGGGGGTCTGTGCGTGGTGAGGGGGGGGTCATACGCGGTGGGGGGGGTCTGTGCATGGTGAGGGGGGGTCAGTACACAGTGGGGGGGCCTGTGTGTGTGTGGGGGGGGCTGTGCGTGGTGAGCGGGGTCAGTACACGGTGGGGGGGTGTCTGTGCGTGGTGAGGGGGGGGTCATACGCGGTGGGGGGGGTCTGTGCATGGTGAGGGGGGGCCAGTAGACGGTGGGGGGGGGTCTGTGCGTGGTGAGGGGGGGGTCAGTAGACGGTGGCAGGGTCTGTGCGTGGTGAGGGGGGGTCAGTACACAGTGGGGGGGCCGTGCACGGTGAGGGGGTGTCTATGCATGGTGAGGGGGGGGTCAGTACATGGTGTGAGGGGGGGTTATTACACGGTGGGGGGGGTCCGTGCATGGTGGGGGGGGGGTCAGTACAGGGTGGGGGGGCCTGTGTGTGTGGGGGGGGGCTGTGCGTGGTGAGCGGGGTCAGTACACGGTGGGGGGGTGTCTGTGCGTGGTGAGGGGGGGGTCATACGCGGTGGGGGGGGTCTGTGCGTGGTGAGGGGGGACCAGTAGACGGTGGGGGGGGGTCTGTGCGTGGTGAGGGGGGGGTCAGTAGACGGTGGCAGGGTCTGTGCGTGGTGAGGGGGGGTCAGTACACAGTGGGGGGGCCGTGCACGGTGAGGGGGTGTCTATGCATGGTGAGGGGGGGGTCAGTACATGGTGTGAGGGGGGGTTATTACACGGTGGGGGGGGTCCGTGCATGGTGGGGGGGGGGGTCAGTACAGGGTGGGGGGGCCTGTGTGTGTGTGGGGGGGGCTGTGCGTGGTGAGGGGGGTCAGTACACGGTGGGGGGGTGTCTGTGCGTGGTGAGGGGGGGGTCATACGCGGTGGGGGGGGTCTGTGCGTGGTGAGGGGGGGGTCATACGCGGTGGGGGGGGTCTGTGCATGGTGAGGGGGGGCCAGTAGACGGTGGGGGGGGTCTGTGCGTGGTGAGGGGGGGGTCATACGCGGTGGGGGGGGTCTGTGCATGGTGAGGGGGGGGTCAGTAGACGGTGGCAGGGTCTGTGCGTGGTGAGGGGGGGGTCAGTACACAGTGGGGGGGCCGTGCACGGTGAGGGGGTGTCTATGCATGGTGAGGGGGGTGTCAGTACATGGTGTGAGGGGGGGTTATTACACGGTGGGGGGGGTCCGTGCATGGTGGGGGGGGGGTCAGTACAGGGTGGGGGGAGCCGTGCCGAGCCGGCCCCGCCCCCAGCTGTCAGCGCGCCGCCCCTCCCCCACGTCCGGAGGGGTCCGAGGCGGCCCCGCCGCGCCCTCCCCTCTCCTTGCACCCCATTGGCCAGGGAGGCCTTTTGTTAGCGGCGGATGCCCGCCTCCATTGGCGGGCGGGGCCGTCCGTCGGCGCGTTGCGGCCCCGCCCCCTTTTCCGCCTGGCTCCGCGGACGCTGGAAACTTTGCGGGCGGCGGAGTCGGGCAGCGCCGGGCACCCACCGCGCCCCCCACCGCGCCGCCGGGCACCCACCGGGCCCCCGCCGCGGCCCCGCTCCGCACCCGGCCCAGCCCCGCAGGGCGGGGGCACCGCGGCCCTCCGCGCCGCCCGGCCATGCGCGCCCGCTGAGCCGCAGCGGAGGCGGCCGCCTTGCAGTTTGCTGCCGTACACTCCCCCCCGCTCCACCACCACCTTTCTTCTTTCTTTTTCTTTTTTTTTTTGTTTTTTTTTTTTTTTTTTAAATTTCATCTCATTTATTTATTGGGTTTTTGGTTGGTTTTTTGTTTGTTTTGTTGGAGGATCTCCCCCGCACACACCCCTCCGCCCTCCGCGGGCGGCGATGGGCGCGGCGGCGGGCGGGCGCTCGGCGGGGCGCTGAGCGGGCGCGCAGCGGGCGCGGGGCGCGCCATGGCCGCCAAGGACAACCCCTGCAGGAAGTTCCAGGCCAACATCTTCAACAAGAGCAAGTGCCAGAACTGCTTCAAGCCCCGCGAGTCCCACCTGCTCAACGACGAGGACCTCAACCAGGTGGGAGACCTGCCCCCGCCCCCCCCACCCCCCAAAACCCCACTGTTTTCCCCCTAAAATCCGCCCCGGCGCCCCGCCCCCTGCCCGCCCCCACGCCTCCGGCCCCGGGGCGCAATGGGTCCCCCCGTGGGATGTCTGCTGGCCCCGTGGGTAGCCCGGGGTCCCCTGGGTGGTGTAGAGCCCCGTGGGCGCCCGGTGGCCCCATGGGTATCTCGGGGTCCACTGGGTAGCTGAGGTTCCCGGGAGTGCCCCCATGGATAGTCCATATCCGTAGGGTCCCGTGGATGTCCTAGGGTCCCACAGGTAACACAAGGTGCCATGGGTGCCTGCTGGCTCCATGGTTAGCATGGGTGCCCATGGGATCTCCAGGGGGTTCCATGGCGTGCCTGCTGGTCACACAGATATCGTAGGGTCCTGTGGGTGCCTGCTGCTCCCATGGGTAGTGTGGGCTGTCAGGGGCGCTGTGGGGTCCCATGGTGCGCCTGCTGACCCCACAGGGGTCCCAGGTATCCGTGAATCCCATGGGGTGTTTAGGAGCCCCTTGGGTGCTCTCTGGTCCCATAGGGTGTCCAGGGGTCCCATGGGTGGTGTGTGATCCCATAGGGTGCCTGCTGACCCCATGGATAGCACAGGGACCCACAGGTATCTATGAATCCCATGGGATGTTTAGGAGCCCCATGGGTGTTCTCTGGTCCCACAGCGTGCCTGCTGACCCCATGGCTGGTGTGGGGTCCCATGGGGTTCTTGCTGACCCAGTGGATAGCACAGGGACCCACAGGTATCCATGAATCCCATGGGGTGTTTAGAAGCCCCATGGGTGCTCTCTGGTCCCGTAGGTTGTCCAGGGCTCTCATGGCGTGCCTGCTGACTCCATGGGTGGTGTGGGATCCCATGGGGTACCTGCTGACCCCCTGGATAGTACAGAGACCCACAGGTATCCATGAATCCCATGGGGTGTTTAGGAGCCCCATGGGTGTTTTCTGGTCCCATAGCATGTCCAGGGGTCCCATGGAGTGCCTGCTGACCCCATGGGTGGTGTGGGTTCCCTTGGGGTGCCTGCTGACCCCACAGATATCACAGGGACCCACAGCTTTCCATGAGTCCCATGGGGTGTTCAGGAGCCCCATGGGTGCCCCCTGGTCCCATAGGGTGTCTAGCGATCCTATGGGGTGCGTGCTGACCCCATGGATTCCCAGATGTCCCATGGGGCACGCAGCATCCCCATGGGTGCCCACTGGTCCCTTAGGCCATGGGCCCCCTCCCCCCCCCCCCCCCCCGGTGCCTCCTCCCCTGGGGTCCTGAGGCCATTTGGGGACCAGCACCCGCGCTGGGGGTGATCCCAGCCCCTCTTGGGGTGCACGGCAGCAGGTGGGGGGTATCCCGTGGGCTCCATCGGAAGATCCCGAAAGTCCTGGGGGGAAAAACTCAGCTGTAAACAAAACGTCCCCTCCTGGAGATGCTGGACATGCCCCCCCACCCCACAGCCCCCCACTTTCCCGGGGGGACGGGAAGGCCACCCCTACCCCTTCCCACTGAGGGCCCAGGCTGGGGGGCTGCCAGGGCTGGGCCTTCCTCCTCCTCCTCCTCCTCCTCCTCTTCCTTCCAGGCCTGAGGCAGGCCCGGAGGCCTGCGTACCCACGGCGGGGGGGGACGTTTGGGGTGTCGGGGTGCGGGGAGCAGGGCCGCCCTCTCTCCTCCGACACCTTTCTGGGCCAGGGCTGACATCCCCGCTCCCGATCCTATTATGGCAATGAGATCAGACATATTGCTGTGCTCGCTTGGGGTGGGGTGGGGGAGTTAGGGGGGGCCGGGAGAGAGGCGGGGGGGGGGCATAATGAAATCTGAGGGCTAATATGGAAAAAATGTAACTGGAAAAAATGCCGTGGTGTGTGCGGGAAGGGGCGGGCGGCGGGGAGCGTCGCGGCCGTGCCCAGACAAAGGAGCCATCCCGGAGGGGGCTCGGGAAGAGCCCCCTGTTCCCGGCCGGCCCCTTCCCGCTGCCCTGCCCGGGGTTTCGCCACCTCCTGGGTGCAAGGCTTTTTTATTTTTATTTGTGGGGGGCGGTGGAGTTCAAAGCATTGCACGCTGACCCCCATAGCGCCTGCTAGCCCCCACTGCAGGGGGCCTGCTGCCCTCCCCGGGGACCCAGAGCCGTGTTTCGGGCAGCCCCTCATTCGCTTTGTTCCCTTTGGGGTGGCGGGTGGCCTTGGGGGGCTGCCACCGCGGCTGGCTGCCCTGGGGACAGATCCAGGCCCCGCGCGGGGGGCTCCGGTTGGGAAAAACGGCGTGATCCTGCTCGGCTTCTCCCGTTGCAGCCGGGGTGAAGTAATCCCGCTTCCCAGATAAGATGGTGGCTCTGGTAGCGTGTGATGCACGCACGCACCCTCCCGCCCCGCCGAGGAGCCCCGCTTCCCCCCCACCCTGCCTGCCTCCCCTCCGAATTCGTCCCCCTTGGAGGAGGCTCCGCACTGTGGCGAGGAGCCTGGCTGGATGTGGGGGTGTGCTCCTCCAAAGCACACCCAGGAATAACGGTTCATTTAACAGCTCTGAGGGTTTTTTTGCCTTTTAAACTTAATTTTTTTTTTTTTTTAAGCTTGGTTTGGGTAAGGGGGGGATCCCGGACTGCGGCGTGGGGTCTCCGTGCGCAGCGTGTCCCGCTCACCCCATGGACAGGGACCGCGTTGGTGGTTACCTAGAGTCAGGCTAGAAAAGTCCTTTTGAGTCATCTGACCTTTCTACTTGGCTTGCAGGAAAGGTGAAGGTACTTCACACTTACGCACTCGTGTCTTTTTTGGATTTTTATTATATAAAAATACCTGTGTGGGTGTTAGGAGCTGCTCCTCCTGCTTCCTGGGGTGCTCTGGGGCGCTGGAGCCGCTCGGGGCAGAGAGCGGGGTGCGTTTGCAAAGCGTCACAAATATTTAGCGGTGATAGCGGATCCCTGTTGTACTCGGGAACCGAAGTAGGAACGGGGCTGGGAGGGGGGGGGAAAACCAGCCCCAAACATCAGGATTAATGAGCTGGAGCTCTCTAATAATAATCGGACTTAGTGCTTCCAACTTCAAAGGGCTGCGCGGACGCTAAGTCCCTAATCCCGGGAGCGCTGCGTTCACGAGTTGTTTTTGTGCGTGGCTATGCTGCCGGCCGGGGGTCGGTGTGACTTGGGGTGGCTACGTGTAGTCCCACCACCCGTGGGAGCCTTGGCCATCCCCCCCTCTCCGGACTGCAGATGGGAGGTGATGTGCCCTTGAACCTTCCCCTCCCCCCGCCCTAAACTGTGTTTCACCTTCTGGGGTGTCCGCATGGCATGGGAAAAACTGGGTCACTCGCCGCATCTGCTCCCCCCTTGGGAAAATCCGTTGCTGGGGGTCTGCCCGGATGACCCCGAGCCCCAGCGTGGGCGCTTGGAGCCCTGCGATCCCGTGTGGTGGCAGGATCAGGCCCATGGTCCCCACACAGTGCTGTCGATGGCTCTGTCCCGGCTGCTCCACCCACTCGTTGCCAGCTCCCCTGGCGCTGCCCCTTTCCCAGCAAGGGAGAAATTCCCTTTTTGTGGGAATTCCCTCTTTTCCTGGCCAGGCGTGCCGGCACCGCATGGTCCCCTTTAACCTCTTGCATACCTCGCGTGGAGGTCAGTCAGCTTCCCAGCGCCTGCCCTGGGCAGATGGACGGTTCCTGGGCACCCTCTTCCATCTCCAGGAGAAAGCCGGCCTGGCCAGCGGGACCCACTTCCCAAGGAAGCCACCCAAGGCTCTGCATGGCCGTGGGGGTGTCCCCGTGGGATCCCTGCTCTCCACGCTGGCTGGCCCGGACTGAGCCGTGCCTGTGCCACTTGCCTTTCGTTCGTAAGGAAGATGAAGCCCCCACGACAGGAACAGGCTGGGAATTAACTCAAAATCACGCTTGGCCTGAATTGGAGGAAGAGCAGAGCGTAAAGCAGTTGCTTTTAATTTTCTCCATGCGTGTGCTCTCTTGGGGCATGGGGACTGGCACAGATAGAGGAATTTGAGGACGTCTTTCCAGCTACCAGTGTCTTTTTTTTTCTTTTTTTTTTTTTTTTTTTGGGGGGGGGGTGCGGACCGTGGCATGAATGCCTGGAGGACCACCCAGTTAGAAAACGAAGCTTGCAAACTTTTCCCACTGCCTCTTCCTGCCCTGGCCCGTGACACCCCTGCCCTGTGGCAGCGGGGGGGTGGTTATTTCCATCTCTCCTCCTTTGGACATTATCACTTTCCTACTGTTCTGGATGCCAAGCAGCCGGCAGCCCCGAGGCCGGAGAGTGTCAGCGTTGGGTCGCAGGCATGGCTTTGCTCTGGGACGTTGCATCAATGGCGCTGCGATGCCCTGGGCCGGGGTCTTGTCCTGGCTCTGTGCATTGTCCAAAGGGCAGCAGGGTGAGGGATCATGTCCCGGGCACGCTTTCGCCTCCACCCCCTGCTCCGCTGGGAAGGAAAAGCCCCCTCTTTCCTGGAAAGCAGCCCCTGCACTTGCATTCCCTGCTCCCGGCTGCTTGTATCATGCTGCAAAAATCCGCCTAATTATTAGGACTGAACAGGGGGAGATTCTCTGCAAATGTCAAACCCGCCTCCATCAGCGGCTGCAGCGGGCAGGGGTTTGGGGGGCACAGCCAAGGAGCTGGGGCGGGCAGGGTCACGGTGGCTGCATCCCCCCCTTGGAGAGCAGCGTGAGAGCAGCGGGTGCTCAGGAGAGACGTGAGGTTGGGTGCCAGGGTTGGCCTTGGGTGCACTTGACCCTCCGTGTGGCCCAAGGGAAGGGACACGGCGATGCCTTTGGGTGCTGGAGAACCGTCCCCTTTGCATACTTATTTGCTGCCTTTTTTTTTTTTTTTTGCATGGCGCCGCACCTTATCTGCTCTGGCACCTGAGGAAGTGATAAATCCCCTCTCCGCCACTCCGGAGAGATGTTGTGGCTGTGGAAGCCCCGATGTGGGAGGTGGTTAGATACGCCTGCTCGCTGTGGGGCACGCCGGGCTTTGGGGCTGCTTGAGGAGTGGGAGCAGGGATTGCGAAGCCCGTTCCTTCTCTCTTCCGTTTTGCTGCTGCTTGACAAAATCGCCCGTGTAAACCGCAGCTGGCCTCTTCCAGCTCTTGCTCCGAATCCTCAAACCGATGGCAGCTGATGGGCCTGAGCGCAGCCCTGGGGCCAGGGCCAGGGTATTTGCAGAAGGAGACGGGCTGTTTGCATGGAGGGTGAATTCAACCTTTCCCCTTCCTGTTCCTCCGGTCGGTCGGTCACTCCTGCTGCCCACGCAGCAAACTGCCCGGGCAGCTCCTTTCTTTGAGGTTTGCCGGTGGCTGGGTCAGGGCTGCCAGTGTGCCGGGAGGGCTGTGCCGTGCCTGCTGCCCGCCGGCCGCCCCCACGGCAGCGGTGCCTCGTGCTCCTCACACCCCGGGTCCGGTCTGTCTGGTCTGGTTTGGCCTCTTCCTGCGCGGTGAGATGTGTTGGTGGTGAAAACCTGGTCTGGGCGATCTGCAGCTTCGGCAGCAGCCGCTTCATGCCCGCACACGTGCTGCGCAAATGTGTTTTCGCGGGAGAGTGGGAGGTGGATGGCGAGGGGGATGTCCCCACGCATCCAGGACTGTGCCCAGGTCTCGGCTGGAGAAAGCTGAGCTTGGACCGAACACGGGGGCAGTGAGTGGCCGCCTGGATGCAGAGCTGGGGGATGGAGAGTGATTTCACGCCGGGAGCGGTTGTGGACACCCACTGGCAGCACAGCAGCCTCCCGAGCTGGGGTTTGGCCCTGCTCCGCTGCCCGTCGCCAAGTGACATACAGCGGAGGGGAAATACTGTACGGGCAGGGAAGCTGAGATGTAAGCGGCTTAACCACGGAGGCTGGGCTATATCCCTGGCCCTCGGGATTGCCACCGGAGCGCGGGTTTGCACAGCAGTGTTTGCAGAGCCTCCCGCCGGCTGGGGTCGTGGGTCTGCGGCCGTCCATGTGGCATCCCGCTGTGGGGGCATGCAAAATGCTAAGCGATGCGTGTCCCTCAGTTCCTAGAAGCCATGCGGTGGGCAGGAAAGTCTGCTGGGGTATCGCATCCCATTCCTGCCCCAAACACCGTGTCACCTTCCCCATTCCTGCCAGGTGACAGCTGCTCCGACTCACCCATCAGCGATGTTCTCTCGGGCTCCAAGGTGTGCAAAACCGAGAGCAGAGCGGAGCTGAAACCACCCAGATTTCCTCTTTTGAGGTTGCAGCTACAGCGTTTGTGGTGATTTTCCCCTTGAGCTGTGCCAGAAACTGGTCCCTCCCTCCAGGGAGCCCCCAGGGAGTTGGTGCGCCGGGGACGGTGACCTTGCTGTCTCTGCTCTGGGACCACGGTCTCCTGTGGGTCCAGCTGAGAGTAGTGACCCTGTTACTGAGTACCCTGAGATGCGTGCGGGGAGCATCGGCGCTGCTTTCAGAGAGGCCCCTTTGATGAATACTGGGACTAAGCCCATAAAGGTGGTGGGACGGGAGTTACCTTGGGTTCACCCACAGCCTGGGTCAAGCTGGGGCGGTTGTTTTCCAGCAGGGCTGCTGGAAGCCCTGGCGTGGCTTCGCCGGTGCGCAGGGCTCGCTGTGTTCAGTGTCGGAGGCAGAGGCTAAAGCTCCGCTGCCACGGTCTTTCCCCCCCCCCCCCTTCCCGCTCAGTTGCCAAGCCTGAACAAAACAATCCCTGCCTCCACCCGAGACAGGCTGATGACGTCTGCCGGCAGCCTAAACAGATTATCCCTCCCGCCACGCGCTCGGAGCCAGGAGTCTCTCCTGGTGATGGATTCGGACTTCCCTCGGAGCACGTTTGTGTGGGTGGGGACCGGCTGCGGGGGCATCCCCAGCCCGCCTGGGTGTCCCAGCACCCCAGTGGGGATGTGGGTGCTCCTGCCACGGGACTGAGTCCAGACTCCAAGAGGAGATGTGGGTGTCAGCGAAGCTCTCCTGTTCCACCTTGTGCAGTGAGCTCCTGCGGGGCACCGCGCGGCCGGCATGGTGCAGCCAAGCAGCCCGCTGGGCTGGCTGGTTTGCATGGGGAGAGGAGGAGGTGAAGGTACCACCAACAAACACTGCAGGCCTGAAAGCCTGTCCAACAGGAGTGCTGGTTGGTGTCACAGCCCACCTCCAGCCCTGTGACCTGGTGCTCCGTGGGCCGTCGGGTGCCCGTGACCTGTCCTACCTGCTGGAAGCAGGTCACCGTGCCCTCTCTGCCCTGCAGCCCTGGGGATGCACAGGGGTTCCTGTATCACCCTGTGCTTTGGAAAGTGCTGAGTGCCTCTGCACATCCCAGTCTCCTGGCTGCTGGGAATCGCGTTCCCCGTGCCGGTGGAGCTGCTTGGGGTGGGGTGGTTTATCCGTGCCTGGGCAGCGTCAGCGCAGCAGCTTGACAGCTTCGTGTAAACTGAGCTGGGGCCGCTTCCTTCTCCGCTTCCTCCCACCCGCCGTGCTGCCAGCCCTGGCCCTGGGCTGGAGGCAAGCGTCCTCCCCCTCGATGCAACGTGGGGCCGTGGGCCAAGGGGACGGATGCAGTGGCCAGGGCAGTGGCCTGAGAGGCAGGTGAGGGGCTGCGGAGCACCCGCAGCACAGCTCCGGTGGCGGGCCCTGAAGCTAAGCAGGGTCAGGCGGGATCAGAGGCGGGATGGGATACCTGGGCGTTCCCAGAGGTGCGACAGGAAGTGGAGTGGTGACGTTTCTACCTGAGTCAGCCTCCGTCAGTCCCACGGGATGGGACCGGGCACTGTGGGGGTCCAACCCGGCCGCACCCCATGCACGGTGGTGCCCCTGGAAGGCACTGTGGCTATATCACCCCAAAAAGGGTGGTGAGGTGCCTGCAGATCTCCCCCGGGCTGGCTCCGCACCTCCCCGCCGAGGTCGTGGTGGGTGGTTGGCTTCGTCACCGTGAGCTGTGCCGGAGGAACCGGCTCTTCTCTTCCTGCCTGCCCTGGGAGCGTCATCTCACCCCACCCCAGACGTGGATGCATCGCAGTGCCAGCAGCTGCCCTCCACTCTGCTCTCCATGTCGTTTTGCGGCTCACCCTTCGGCCAGGTACCGTCTGGATAAAAGCAAAGCCGCCCAGCGCCCAAGCGTCCTGTGTGGCTGCTACTTGTGGGAAAACTGCCCAGAGCTGCCCTTCGGACATTGCTGGAGTGTGTGGGAGGTGGATGGGGCTCTGCATGGTCAAAGGCATCCTGGGAACCCCCGGGGTTGCGCTAACGCGGTCTGTTACCGTGAGGTTGGACAGATCTGCTTGGACGGGGGAAGCTTTTGCTCCGAGCTCTTGCTCAGTGCTGGGTGTTGCGTTTTCCTCCTCTTGCTGAGCTCTCCGGAGGAAGCTGAGCTGGTGCAAAGCAACGTGTGGCTCCAGCTCCATCCCGGTGCGGTAACGCTCCTTTGGACCTGCCTCCCGCAGCGGCATCGAGCGGGTTTATTTTAAACCTCGCTTCAGCCGGGCCATCCCAATGCAGGTGTGATGGGTTTATTTCAGACACTTGGCGCGCCAATTCATATCTCTTTTATTTAGGCTTGTACCTCTCCGGGCTTTTGCTTGGTTTTAGCTGTAGCTTGTTTTGGTTTGGCTTTAAAAAGCGCTGCCGAGCATTCATCTGTTGGCGGGCGGAACCAGGCTGCCCACGCCGCCTGGCTCTAATTCATACCTTTCAGCTATTTTGGTTTCAATATCTGAAATTGGACGCTTCTGCCGAAGTAAGTGTAGCCCACTGGTGCTTTTTTATGACGCCGGTAGAGAAATGACCGTGCTCTATGTTAAGGGCATGTATTTCAGGTGCTCAGTGCTTTATATACGGTCAGTTGAGCCAAAATTGGTGTGGCTGAGGGCAAAATAACGTCTGCTGAGGGGTGTGAGCCAGGCTGAGGTAGGGCAGGGCTTGACGCCTGTAATACTGGGTTAAGGCTGCTCACTGCTGACCCTGGTGATGGCGTCGTCCCCTGTTTGGGTTTTCGCGGTCACTTCGTCCCCGGTGTGGCACTCGGACTTGCCCACTGCCGGTGTTAGCTGTGGATGCTGCTGGGGTGCTGGGGGTGGCGTGGGACGGTCCTGCCAGGAAGGCTGTGGTGCTGTGGCTTGTGTCAAGGAGAGATTCTGCTCGTGGGGCTTCGCTGGGTTGAGTGCTTGGCCATGCCCAGGGGCCGTGCTGGGCCACGGAGGGGAAATTCAGGGGACGGAGTAGGGCTGAGCCCCGCAAATGGCTCGGCCGCTGATGGCTCCTTGGGGCGCCGCCTTGGCGTGGTGGTGCCAAGCGTTGGGGACGCTGCGTCCTGCCTCCACTGTCATCCTCTTCCTCATTCCCAGGTGGTGAAGGCCACTCACAATATCTTCTGAAGCACCGGGGTTGCCTCTCGTGGGAGTCTGGGGACACCACCCCCCCTTCCCTACTGCAGTGACCCACTGAAGGCACTTCCTGGGTCATCTTTAGTTATTTATTTGCAATTTTGCCTTTAAAACAGAAGAGAAATTTGGGAAAGGCTGTTGCGAGCGGCCCTGCCCAGGGCACACAGGTCCATGGCCCCATCCCGGTGCGATGGGAGCCCCCGCTCCAAAGTCCACCCCTGGCGTGGGCACGGATGCGTCACGGGTGCCTTTGGGTGGGGGCGCGGGGCGGGCTGCGGCGGGGCGCGCCGGGGGAGTGGCGGAGCGCGGCTCACCCCGTGGCGTGGGCGGCACGGGGCCGGGCGCAGAGCGGGTGCTGCCACGGCTGGGGGGGTGTCATGGGGGCCACGGGTGAGCAGGGCGCCAGCATCCAGGTGAGTGGGTTGGGGGGGAGCCAGGGGCACCTGGCTGAACCCCGGGGGGGGCTGCGGTGCCGGCGGGGTGCCCATCCGTGCCAGCGATGGCCCCCCCGGTGTGGGTGAGGCTGGTGCTGGTTGTGGGAACAGGCGGGCGCAGGGGTGCCGCGGGCCCCCGGGAGGGAGGGAGGGAGGGAAGCAACTCCCCAAAATTGGATCCCACTCCCAGCATTCCGTTTTCATTGTTTTTAATCCCTTTTAAAGAGAGGGGGAAGGAAGGAAGGAAGGTCTTCTCAAATCATGTTTTCCCAGCTGCTGGGAGAGCAACACCTAGAGCTGATATGTCACGTTGTGGGGGGGGCGGGATAAGATATTTTGTTATTTCTTTTCACTTTATAAACAGTAAAAGGGCTCCTCCGGCTTGTTTCCAGTTTGCTTACTCAGTGCTTCATGCATTTGACAGTTTTTGGTGCATAGGCAGTTTCTTCTATTGTTTGCAGGGATTTTTCCAGAGGGGAAACTTTTTTTTAACATTACAAAACCACAGAAACTGGCAGGAGGAATCCAGGGGAGGTAGTGAATTGGAAACAGTTTTAAGCTTTAAGGGGGGGGGGGGGGGGGGAAGGAAAAGAATGAAAGCAACAAGATTAACTAAAAAATTTCGAGAGGAGCTGGGAGTATCTGTCCTTGTCACTGTGCGGCCGGGCTGTGCCGGGACTGGATGTTCATGGATGTTTCATGGTGGAAGGCAGCGTTCCCGGACTCAGGGGCTCCTGAAGCTGGATCTGCCCTGGGTTTCCTCCCTCCTGGCCCATCCTGATACCTCCGCGGAGCCGCCTCGCCGGTGTGGCAATGCCTCGCCACTCTTGCACCAGGATTTGGCCCCAGCCCTTGCCAGGAACGGGGTTGGCTAATAGTTTGCAGCTTGACAAGCAGCAGGAGCGGTGCCAGTAGGACTTTGCAGGGGACGACATGCCTGGTCCCCATCCCACCACTCGCTGCGGCGTGGGTCTGCTTCGTCCTGGCCACTTCTGCGCCCAAACCAGTGGAAAGAGCCTGGATATTTTTTTTTTTTTTCCCCACTGATAAATGGCAGTGCTGTAAGACATTTCTTTCCGGGTATTCTTTCCCTTTCTCTTCTCGGCTGGCCGAATGAGCTGTTTTCCCTCCACCTGGCTCTGACCTTCCTGCGTGCTCGGCCGTGGAGGAGTGGGGCTGGCAGGGGCCGGCCCTGCGGGGAAACGGGTGCTGGATGTGCGCGGCACGGGAAGCGGCTGCGAGCTGGAGAGCTGCCAGTGCCGGGTAGTTTTTCCTCTCTTAATTAACAAAAGGAAAACATCGAGCTCTCCTTTGGAGTATGTTTTTGCTTTGGAGTAGAGGCACGCTGCCGATGGCGAGGGGAAGAGCTTTTGGGGGAGGACGGGCTCTGCAGCTTGGCAGTACCGGGGAGCTGGGTGCTCTGGGCACGATGCCATGCAGAAGCAGCTGAGTTAGGTGTTTGTGGCTGGGGTTTTACCTCCTCCCGAGTCCTCATCTCGGTCCCGTTTGCGCACAGTGTATGTAACGCCACGGGTTGCCATCAAGCACAGTGTTCCCCGCACCTGGCAGGGCTGAGTTTCCCTGTGTGCAGGAGCCTGAACTCCAGCAGCTGCCTTCATACTGGGGTCTGGTGGAGTTTCCTGTGGTCCCCGACCATCGATCCCCCGGGGTGCTGATGCATGGTGAGCTGGTTTCCTCTGTGCCTGATGTGTTTCTCTGCTGTTTCTTTGCAGGCCAAACCCATTTATGGTGGCTGGCTGCTGCTGGCCCCGGAAGGAACGGACTTTGACAATCCTGTCCATCGCTCCCGGGTAAGCAAAGCCGAGATGCCGTCTCCCTGTGCCGTGGGTGGGGGTGGCAGGAGGAGCGGCGAGGGTCCGTCCCTGCCTGCGGGGGTGGCTGTAGCCCCAGGAGTGCCACAGGCACCCCCATGCTCATGTGCAAACCAGGAAGCCAGGAGATGTTTCCTGAAGCAGGACTCAAATGCCTTCTCTGGGAGGTGGGCAGCAGGCTGAGGTGCTGCAGGTCAGGCTCAGTCCATGCAGTTTTATTGCCTGATGCTGTTGCTTTTTGATGCCTCGATGTTGCTCTGGTTGGGATCCGGTTGGCCTGACACGTGCCACGCTGACAGGAAGGCTCTCAGGCCAGCAGGGTGTGGGCTGTGTGGCTCTGAACCATACTGGGACCATCAGCAAGGCTCCCAGCTTCCCTTTGGTGCTTGGAAACAACTACTTTATTTTCTACGGCTCACCATGGGCATGCCCGGAGCCCTGGGGGGAGGCTGCATCCCATCCCCTAATGCGGGTAACCCTGTGTCAGGCAGGTCCTGAGGTAAGGAAGGGGCTGAGAGGTGATTCCCGTTGGCCACAACCCTGCAGATCTCTGAAGCCGAGTGCGTTGGCAGCAGAGACCCACAGACAGAGCGGGGCACGCTCAGCTCCTGCCCAAAGGGGTTTGCTCGTACCTTGCAGAAACAGCAGCATCGTGTGGGGTCAGAGCATCACCCGCTTTCCTGCCCTGGAGGGTACGATGCCTAGAAGGACACGGCCAGGCTGACGTCCTTTCACCGCTGGCTTGTGACGAGGACTCCCAGCCTGTCCCCAAGCTGTTCGTCCAGGGAACTTGTTGCTGAGGCCGCCAGGACAGGGCTGTATTGTGCGTGGGAGGGATGGCAATGGTCCGTGAACCCTCTGTCAGGCAGCCAAAATGCTCTCAGAGCTGCTAGTAATGAAAAAATCTCTCCTGAGCAAACAAGAATTGGGTTCTGAGTTCAGCCTGGGGTATATGGGTCATTATTTGGAGTCACAGCTCTAGTTGCAGGCTTGCTGGCCTGACATCGTGGGGACATGGGACTCGGGTCCCTCCTGGAGCGATGGCCGCCTGCTAAGCTGGGGCATGTGGGGGTCTGTGGGGTCCTCAGTAGTTTTGCTTGTCACCGAGCACCTTGGACTTTGCCCGAAGGGCTGAGAAAAGGGAGATAAGAATTGCTGTACTGGGGCTATGAATCTAGGACCTTTTTTATTTCAGCCTGCTCAACCAGTTTTTACTCTTGGCTGAAAACAACCTGGCACACACGAAAAAAAAATGCAGTTTTCCAGCCAGATCAGTTCTCCAATCTGGTTTGCTGTGCGGCTGCAGAAGCAGCGGTGCCAGCACGGTGCTGGGGGAGGCAGGACCGCCTAGGCAGTGCCACCCCCGGAGACGCAGCCACCATCCAAATCCAGCTGATGCACTGCTGGGGGACATCTGGCGTGACACCCTGTCACCCTGCAGCACCGGGTGCTGGAATAGACCGTGCGGATGAAGCTGAGGGCTGGGAGCACTTGGTTGGGGGATCTTTCTGGTGTCCTGCTGGACTTGGGTCCCTTGGAGAGCAGGAGGAGGAGGAGGAAAGTCATGTTCCCTGCCTATAGCTAGAGTCTTTTTTTTTCTATGGTTATTTTTGTCCCCTTTATGGCTAAACAAGGCCAGCTTGGGGTCTGTCTGAATGCAGAGAGGAGCAGGACGGGGAAAGGACCCCAAAACAGCCACTTCTTGGGTGCTCCCGGAGCCAGGCAGTAGATGAGCATTGAGCAATGTGGGCTGGTTTGAGCGGAGCCCGGCAGAGCCCTGCCAGATGGCCTGGCAGGACCTTGCTTTGCAAAGCCCCCGGCACCCTCAGCGGCTGAGTTTGGGGCCTGAGGGGCTGAGCAGAAGGACTTCTGCAACATTCATCACCCTTTAGGAACGGTCCCCGCAGTGTTGGGGGGTTTCCCCTGCTTTTTTGGCAGCTGTGGTCCAATGCTCAGTGAGACCTGGGCATGTGCCCTGTTGTCGTGAGTCCCCTGGCCAGAAAGATTTCGGTGCCTTTTCTCTGCCCCAGCTCTGTGGGGTGCAGTTTCGGTGTCCCCAGTGGGGCCTGCTGTGACCCACCTTGCTGTCTTCTCTTGCAGAAATGGCAGCGTCGGTTCTTCATCCTCTACGAGCACGGGCTGCTGCGCTACGCCCTCGACGAGATGGTAAGTGCTGCTGGGTGGAGGTGCGCGGCCATGTTCAACCTGTGGGGATCAGCCAGGGCCACCTCTGCTGCCCTTGGAGGAGCCTCTGGCGATGCTCCTGGTATGGCGTGGGGAGGTCTCTGCTTGGGGAGGTTTCTGCTGAACTGGTGAAGAGTTTTGCTCTCTGTGTTTGACTTACTGCCAGGCTGGGTTTGCGTGGGAGCTTGGTGGACGCTCAGTGGATGACGATGGGTGTTTAGGTCCCACCTGCCTTGGGGTTGCTCAGCTGCCGACAGATCCCATGCTGGTGGGGTCCCCAGGGCTCCCTCACTCCTCTCTGCCCTGCCCTGTGCCAGCGGGGGTTTGGTGGCGGTGGATCGCCTCGGCAGTGCCGGGGAAGGAGGCCCTG
Organism: Chroicocephalus ridibundus; assembly: GCF_963924245.1. NCBI lineage: Eukaryota > Metazoa > Chordata > Aves > Charadriiformes > Laridae > Chroicocephalus > Chroicocephalus ridibundus. Next base: position 52,803,985 of record NC_086291.1, on the reverse strand, counting down.
CCTGGCGATGCCATGGAAAGTAGGTCAGCTGGAACGCCTTTCCACGGCTCGCCCGCCCCGCAGCCGCGACACAGCGCCGGCGCTGCTCCCCTCGGAGAAACAGAGCGGGGAGACGAAGGGAAACCCTCCTCTGCGAGCTGCGAAGTGAGGGTGTTGATCCCAGCAGCGTCAGCCCTACCGTGACCGCCTGGGGCTGACGATTTATCCTCCCAGCTACGGCAAACCCGGGGCGGGGGGTGTGTGCCCAAGGTTGAGCGTGCCAGCACGGCATGGCACGGCACAAGATGGTGGGCTTCTGTGTGCTGGGATCTGCCTGGGCGGGAGGCTCACAAAACCGGGCATACTGGGATGTGGAAGAGCGTGTGTGCACATATGTGGGGCCGGGACATGCGGGGACCTGCGTCTGTGGCGGGGAGGCCCCTTGCCAGGGCACGGCGGGATGGGGAGGCACGGCAGCACAGCGAGCGTTACTCGAGTTTCATGCCTTGCTTGTTTGTATTTTATTTTTTTTTTCTTGGGGTTGATCCAAGTGCCCTAAATAATTTAAATGTCTCGGGTAGGAGCGGTGGAGGCTTTCAGTACACTTCTAGCGTCTCAGCGACCTGGCTCCTCACTGGGCTGGTGTTTCATGTCCTACAGCGGCAGGAGAGCAGCGTGCAACTGGCTGGGATGGGGCGATGCCATGACGCGGGGAGAGGTGTAAGGATATTGGGGAAACCAATTCTTAATGGTTTTCTTTCGGTTTTGCATCCCGGGGAGGTTGACATGAGCCCCAGGTGTTGCTGCATCTGGGCAGGAGCCGATGGGCAGCGCCCCAGCCCTCTGGACCTCGTGACACTGCAGGGGACCATTGCCGGAGAGCATGCAGACGATGGAGGAGCATCCTGCTGATCTCCAGGCACCCCTTGGGCTTTTTTCCCCTTGAGAAGGGGGAAAAAGTGGGGAAAAACCTGAACAAAGGGAGTGTGCAGATGGGCAGTGTGGGTTGGCGTCCTGGGCAGCACGATGTACCAGTGTGCTGGCACCTCCCTGTGCTGGACCCCCTCCTTGGCCCTGCCGGATCCCTGCACCCCTCCAGCCCTGTGAGCCCTGTGGGACAGCTCTGACCCAGCAGAGCACCACTGGGATGTGGGGCACTGGGGCTCACTGCCCCCATGACCATCTGTGGTATGATGGGTCCCACCGGAGGAGGGCAGGAGGGCTCGGTCTGGCTTCACTATGGCCATAGGTGGAGGAGATGGTTGCGACTCCCTTCTCCTCATTGGGGTCTGACACATGGTGTAAAAATACCCTCCTGACCTTTCTGCAGAGCACATCACTGCGTGGGCTCCACGCTGCTGTTAGCGCTGCCTCTGTTAAAGGTGTCACCTGGCCATCGGTGGGCACAGCCTCCCCTGGCCCCTTCCAGCCTGCGGCGCTGGAGTGTTGGGGCAGGAGGAAAAGCCCCTGAGCAGGAGGAGATGGGGGGGTTTTCTTGCTGCTCAGCCCACGCAGGAGCAGGGCCAGGGGGCTGAGGAAGGACAGAAAGGGACCATCTTCTTCCACGTGTGGGAGCGTGTCCTGTGGCGTGTCCTCCGCTTGACCTCGGGGGAAGTTTTTTTTCTGCCAAGGTTTTTTTTTCTTGGAAGTTTTTTTTTCCACCAGTCCCTGACCCCTCTACGTCGGGCGCCGGCACGGATCTGCTGGTGGGATGGGCCCCCCGCCTCCAGCAGCCCACTGTGCCACAGTGCGTTTGGGACCCACTGCCACTATCCCGCAGCATCGGGCTGTGATGGCTGCTTGTTGGGCATCACTGGAGGGGACTGGTGGCACTCAGGTCAGGCTGTCAGCGGCCACGTCCCCGTGGGGGATGTGAGGACCCAGGCCCATGCCCACCACACTGCGGGCACTGCTGGCTGGGGTTGCTGGGGGACACTGTTGTCTCCCCCGTGGTGTTCGCCTGTTCCCTGCCTGTGTCTCTCCGTCCCTCCGGCTGTGCCGGCTCCTTGCCATGTTGCTGCCGCCTCCATGGGCCAGAGAGGAGTAATGGGGGCCTCCCCCGGGACGTGACTCTCCCACGCACAGTGGGGACACCGTTTTTTTTTGGGGTTTTTTTTTTTTTTTGTTTTTTGCATGGGGCATCCACTTTGCAGCCCATGGAGGGATGATCTACCCCCAGTGTGCCCCAGTTACCCCCTCTGGGAGCCTGGTGGGGGTCCTGTGGGGGCCTCGGCGTGGGGGTGGCCTCCGCAGCGTGCCGGGAGCTGGGCGGCAGCTGGCCAGAGACCTCCCAGGCTGCTGCAAATGGGGATTGAATAGCTCTGCCTTGAACCTGTTAGACATTAATTTTGTGGGTTTGGCAATTTCTGCTCTTATTAAAAGTGGGAGGGGAGGGAGGGGTGGGCTCGGGAGGGGAGCCCTGGGCTGGCGGTGGCGGCAGAGATGCTCCCGTGCCCGGCCAGGGAGACTCCACTCCTCGTTCCCCATGGGCTGGAGGGCAGCGGGGTGTGGAGGGGTGGCTTGAAGACCAGCCACGAGCTGGGGGGACCTCAGGGGATCCCCAAAGATGTTGGTGCCATGCAGGGCCCATGGAACAGGGCAGCCTCACATGCAAGAGCCTTTTGCCATGGGATGGGTCAAGTTTGGTGTTGGATCGGAGCATTTTGGGCACAGAAGGCCCTTAGCAGAAGGTGGGACAAGCAGGGACCAGCCATCCTGCTGGCATCAGACCTCTCCCAAGACCTGCCCACGGGTGTCCCCGAGCTGGTCCCAAGTCTCTGCTCCTGCTTGACCACTTTCTTTCTGTATGTCCATCCTTCCATCTCTCCGTCCTTTCTCTGCCATATTTTCACTCTGAAAACCCAAACCAGTTCTGCACCGTGTCTGCGAGGGGGAGGACATGGTCAGGCTATGGACCTGCATCCCCTCAGACCCAGGCTGAGCCGCCAGGCTCACTCCCTGGGATCTCCCTCTTTCACGCTGGGTGCCGTTCCTGCCAGCAGTCCCAGCCTTGTGCCGGCACCCAGAGCCTGCCCATCCTCTGGGAATGCCAAGGGGATTGCATCCCCTTCCCCTCTGCAGTGAGCGTGCCAGCGGCTGTTCCCAGCTCTGCCGAGCCCTGGCTAAGTCGAGCCTGCTCAGACGTGCAGAAATTCCTCCCTCCCAGCCGCGGGTGGATGCAGAGGTTGTGTGATCGCTTGGAGTTGCCTTCCCATGCTTGAGCCACTGTGATTATCCCTCAGCGCTGGCTTGCTCCTGCTGTTTGATAAAGCCCTGTGCTGGGCCGGATGGTATACAGGGGCTGGCGTTTCTCATCAGCAGCTAGAGGATGGTGAAAACACTCTTACTTTGGGTTGAGGGAAGGCAGGAAAAAGAGCGACAGGGAGCTGGGGACAAGCTGCTGCATTGTGAGTCTCCAAAGACGTTTGCCCCCACGTACTCCCCAGTCCTTTGGCACTTCATTGGTTTTCCCGAGAGATATGTGCCTGATTCCCCATTGCCTGGAGCGCGAGGCTAATGTCTGCCAAAAATAAGCTAAGGCAAACATGTCCAGAGACTTGTTTTGGTGGTGGAAGAGTCACCCGAGGAGCTTAGACCTTTGGTACTTCAGGATGTTTGACAGTAGAGAGGATAAAGTCCTCAGCCTGTGGGGAAACAGCCCTGCCCGGGCTGGGAGGGATCGCGCTCAGTCACTCGAGGGGACGAGGGGACACCCGTGCCAGGACAGTGAGCAAAACCTCCCCTGGCTGCTGCCTGCCCGGTGGCTACATCCCGGGACGCTCTGCCTGGGGGGAGATGCCCAAAGTGGTGCCTGCGGCTGCACCCTCTGACGTTGCCTCGTGCTGTGCAACATCTCCGTCCTCCTGCTAAAACACCCTGCGGTCCCCAGCGACACCACCGCTGCTGCTGCAGCGGGAGAGCAGCCCAGCACCGCGGCACTGGGGCGGTTTGGGAGGTTTCGGTTGAGGTATGGGGGCTGCCACAAAAATCGTGCCAGGGTAAAGGGATGGAGCCAGAGAGTGGCAAGTGCAGAGCATTTGCCTCCTTTTGCTTTGATTGCTGCGATCTAGAGAGATACGGACGTGCTGGAACATGTCCAGAGAAGGGCCACAAGGATGATCAGAGGGCTGGAGCCCCTCTCGTATGAGGACAGACTGAGAGAGTTGGGGTCATTCAGTCTGGAGAAAAGAAGGCTCTGAGGAGACCTTATAGTGGCCTACCAGTATCTCAAGGGGGCCTACAAGAAAGCTGGGGAGGGACTTTTTAGGAAGTCGGGTAATGGTAGGACTAGAGGGAATGGATTAAAACTAGAGATGGGACAATTCAGACTGGACGTTATGAAGAAGTTCTTCACCATGAGGGTGGTGAGACACTGGAACAGGTTGCCCAGAGAGGTGGTGGAAGCCCCATCCCTGGAAGTTTTTAAGGCCAGGTTGGACGGGGCTTGGAGCAACCTGGTCTGGTGGGAGGTGTCCCTGCCCAGGGCAGGGGGGTGGGAACTGGATGGTCTTTAAGGTCCCTTCCAACCCGAACCATTCTGTGATTCTATGATCTATAATTAGCGGCTGAGGTCTCTATAAATAGAGCCTTGCTGTGTGGGAATGTAGTGGAGAGGCAGTGGGTGCGCTGGAGGGGGTTTTGCAGGAATGGAGAGTGCTGTCCCATCCCTCCTTGGACCTGCAGGTGGGCGATGGCCTCAGCGCTGCCTGGGGACAGATCCAGCCATGTGGCTACAGCAGGTCGGAGAAGAGGGTCTGGATCTCCAGCCCAGCTTCTTAATGACTCATTATGTATCCATGGGCCAGGCCAGGTCTCTGTGCCTCAGTTTACCCCTCTACCACGTCCCTTGCGCTGGGATTTATACTAGGTTGGCATTTGTCCCAGTGCTTTGCCCCTAGCAAGAGCTGCATCCTCCCTGGAGATATTCTCCCATCACACCAGGCCTCCTTTTGGTGGCTGCCTGAGACTATCAATTTTTGTTTATTTTCTTTGTGGATGTGCTGGTTTGAAAGTAGGACAAAATTCAGGCTCAACTGGGAGCTTCTCAGACTTGCTGATGTTGAGGATAACTAACACCAGGATGGGAGCATCTTCTGCATAAGCTTTCCCAGTTCCCCTGCGGGAGATCAGGTGGAGCATCCCTGGGCATGACGTGTCCTTCTCCCAACAAACTGGCCTCGCTCCATGTCTGGCACCTTCCCGTGTGGTGGGGCAAAGCGTGAGGATGGACTGGAAGCCCTGCTTCTACCCTGCCCCTTATTTGCTGGACTCAAGTTGCTTTCTAGAAGTGGGGAGGGGGCATTAGGACTGCTGTTTGAGGGGGTCTAAAAAGATGCTTAAACCAGTAGTCAGCTGCCTCTGTGCCAGAGTTTGCTCGTGCATCTGGGGTTGGGTGGTTGCGGACCCTTCCCGTCTTCACAGCACAGCAGTTCTGCTCCTAAGTCAGGAATTCAGGCGGATCGTAATAGCATTAACCTCAGCACGGTGGAGTGGGCATCCCTGCTCCAGCCCACGATGGCTGGGAGGGAGGTCGGGAGGCATCCGGCAGCTGATGGGATCGGGGCAGGATGATGAGCAAGGCCATCCCGGCATCTGGCAATGGTTAGGGGAGCACCAGGACCCCTGGACTGGGTGTATAAATAGGAGAAGAGAGGCCAGCTTGGAGGTGGGAGGTCTGGCACCGCGCAGGGGGCTGCAGGGTCACATCTGGAGCCCTGCGCGGCCCCAGGCCCCACTCCCAGCCACGGAAACCTAAGGAATTGATAAATGGATATAAAAGGAGAACAGTTTAAGCATTGGTGGCTGCTGGCAGGGGATCGGAGCAAGGGAGCGATGTGTACCCGCCGATGCTGTGGTGCATAGATGCATGTAATTGTTATTTCCTAATCAATCCCTCTCAAAAATACTCTTTATTTGGAAGAAAGGGGCATTTAAAAACGTCACCGTCAGCAGAGCTGTGCTGTGTTCATTTCCATCGTAGTTCCCTCCTTTGTCATCTATATTGTTTTAAGAAGCCAAGAATCTGTGCATGTGTTTTTTTTCCTCCTTTTCACATCAAAGCAGTTTACTTCAGTCTTGGCACAGAACGGGAATTCATTGGCAGGGATTAAAAACGAACCTTAAACATCCTGGCCTCTCTGTCCTTACTTTTTCCACACGTTTCACCATTTAAGTGTTTCCAAGCCCTCCCTGTGCCCTCCTCCGTGGGAGCACCAGGCTTTACAAACCCCTCTTCCCTTCGTCCCCGGCGTTTCCCCCCCCCACGGACACAATTTTGCCGGTGCCTCTGTTTGCCAGATCTTCAAGACTTTCAGTTTCTGTTTAGCATAAAAAGCTTTTTGGCTTGAATCAAAGCGTGTTTCAAATTTAAAGCAAGCTGAAACAGAAAGGGCTGGAGGGGAGCGGCTGTGCAAGGCTCAGATGGTGGCAGGGACCCCCCACGCCAGGTTTCTTCCAGGGGATGGGTCTGACTTGATCTTGCAGCAGGACAGCTTCCTCCCCGGCTCCTCTGGTTTTTAGTTTGACCCCAGTGGAGGGGGAAAAGCGACCCCTTGCACGGCCGCATCCTGCAACGGTCCGGAGGTGGTGTGTCGCCTCGGTGAATACTGGTGGTAGTGCCCTGCCCGTCCCGCCAGTTCGTGCAGTGACAGGGAGGGAATGGCACCATCTAGGAGCTCCTGGATTCATGGTCGTGGGGTGGATGGGAAATCATGCAGGATGTGAGCCGGCTGGGATGGGAGTGATGGGCAGAGGTGGGCAGCAGAGCCAGGGAAATAGCTGGTTCAGTGGGGAGCAGGGTGGAAGATGGTCCGAGGGGAGGTTTCACCTGGGATGCCTAGCGCGTATCTCAAAGATGGTGCGGTAGAAATAAGGAAATGTTGGGAATAATTGGGGAGCAGCAATCCTTTTTCTTCCAGGAGAGGGACACCTGAAGTCAGGGTGCAAGAGGGAGGGAACAAAGCACACCCTGGTGATTGCTCTACAGGAGATGTAGAGAGAGCACAAGCGCTGGTGGTTCCCAACAGAGCTCGGAGATCTTTGATGGATTTGTTGTGTTTAATTTTCAGTACTGCTTTTGGGGGAAAAAAATCCATGAACCTATAGGGAACTTGTTCCCCAGGACGTTGCTGAAGCTGGGACCAAGCAGCCTTGGAGGGGTTGGCAGGATATGCAGATCTTCATTCGTGGTCTTTCTAATATCGATGTCTTGCTTGATGCTGGTCCAGTGTCATTTTGTTTGCTGGGGTTGGGTGTGAGGACCCCATAACAGTGGCTTCAGGGGGATTCGTGTCTTCCCTTTTGTGTCTGCTTGAAGTGTCTGGCCCCAGTTGCTACTGGAGGTGGGTCCTGCTGTCTAGACACCTGTGGGCACCCCCATGAATCGTTCCCTGCCCTATTCTCTTCTATTTTACCTCTTTTAGTTTGGTTTATTGTGGTGTTTGGGGAAGTGAAACTGCTGAGCTGCAGAAGGATGGTTTGTGGGGGCCGAGAGACCAGGGAACAGGGAAGGGCTTCTCCAGGGATGGCTCCAACACCAGTCCTGGCACCTGGGTCCATGGCCAGGGACCATCGCTGGGGCCCCAAAAGTGCCTGGGTTTACTGTGAGCTTAGATGGATTGAGCTGGCTGTTTCTGTTCACATCTTCTCGAGCGTGGATGGAGGACACTGATGTCCATGTCCAAGGCCCCCGAGAAGGGTGTTCGGTGCCTGTAGGACCTGCTCGGGAGGGGCCCTGGTGTGAAGCAGTCCGTGGTGGGAGATTTGGGAGTTAACAGAAGGCGAGGGAATGAAAGCAGAGTTCTCTGGAAGCAGAGAGCTCGATACAGCCAGTGACCTCCTAATGAACAAGCAGCTTTGATGACCTGGCCCAGGTGCTTCCTTCCTGGAAACAACACAGCCCCTATTGTCTTCTGCTGGGCGAGCTGCAAAGCTGGAATTGCTCTTACGCTGAGCAACAAGAACAGGTTCAAGTGGCTCTGTCCTTTCTGCTTTTTCCCTACTCCTCCGTCTCTTGAGACCTAGCAAAGATGTTTGTGTAGAAGACATGTGCAAGAGCAGTGAGGGAAATGAGCTGGATTTTAAATTGCATTTACCTAATTTATGAGAGGCAGGAGTGATACGGGAGCTTGCAGCAGCTGGAGTTTCTTCTTCGTGACTTCTGGAAACCTGGGCTCCGTACCCATGGCCTCCAGCCTGGCCGCAGGCTCTCAGTGAAAGAAAAATCGTGATCTGCTGTAAAACGGTGCAGGAATCAAACCCGCCTCCAACGGCATTTAGCAGTGAAGATGTCAGAGCTGGTAGTGAAATGACACAGCTAATTGCTGAGCGCACAATTACCCTCACGCGAGCCCTTTGGGCCCTGGCTGGCGTCTTCCCACCCTCCGCCTCGGACCTGCCTTTCCTCTGCGCCCCACCGCGCCGTAAATGTCTAACAAAACACAGCACACCAGCAACGTCCCCGAATACCGCAGCGGCGAGTGACAGATGGTAGCACTGGTATTTACTACGGGCAGTTGCTCCAGTTGCTTTTTCCTTCTTTTTTTTTTTTTTTTTTCCTTTTCCTTTTTTTTCCCCGTTTTTCTTTCTGGTGGAGGGGTTGAAATGAAGCAGTGGGAGCTCTGCTGCAGCCCCCGCAGGCAGCTGAGGAATGGGCTGCGGCGGTGGGTGCTTTTTGTGGGTGCCTGGTCCCAGCTCTCTGCAAGCTGGGGCAGTGCTGGGCTCCTGAGCGTCCCCCGGTGGGGACGGGGTTGGTTTTAATTCTTTCCAGCCTTGTTGCAGGCCACCAGCTGAGGACCACCAGTGGGCTGTGGGCTACCAGTTGGGTAATGCTGGGCAATAGCAACACTTTTCCCATTGCGTAAAGAAATCCCTGGAAGAAATGGCATCCCGGTGGCTGGCACATCTCTGTTCCCGCCGAGGGTCCCATCTCTGCCGGGCGGTGTGGGATATCCTGGCCTCGCCTGGTGGGATTCGGTGCTGCAAAACCCTTGGTGACAGCTCGGAGAGGAGGACGAGGACGTGAATCAAACAAGGCGACAAAGCTGCTCCAAAAATCAAAGCGCGTTCCCCCTTTTTTCCCCGGCAGAGATCCTGCATTCATTGATTGTTGACATGACATATGTGGGTTGGAGAAAGGCAGCGGCAGCTTCTGGCAGGGGAGGAAGGGGCTGGGGGGGCCGGGGCCCGGGGCGGTGGGGGGAGCTCTGCAAGCCGAGATGCTGATTACCGGGGGCAGCGAAATAGCTTGCAGCTGCCTCCGCTCAACACGCTCTTTGTGGCGCTTGCAGCCACTCTTTGGACGCAGCTATTTTTAATTTCCCCAAGCGCTCGCACAAAGCAAAGGGGGTGGGCGATGCCGCCGGCGTCCCCCCTTCCTGCCCCTCGCTCCCAGCCCCTTCCCGGCCAGCCCCGCGCTTCCCGGCTCCCTCCCGGCCTCTGGGGAATGGGGGGAGCTGCACCCCCCTGATTATTTTTTTTTTTTTTTTTTTTTTGGGTCTGCCTTGGGAGCCGGCCTCGGCTTCCCCCCCCCCCTGCCCCACGCCAGTGTGTGCGGGGTGCTGGGAAAATGCAGAAATAAATAAATACGCAATTAGGCAGGCGTCCAGCCATGGCGGGGGGGTGGGTGGGGGTGTGTGTGTGTGCGCGCGCTGCAAAAGGAGGCTCCGGCCAAATTTTGGAATGCCTGAGAAAGCAGCCGGAGCCGCGGGCGAGCGCGGGGTTGTGGGCTTCCCACCGCCGCTCTCCTCCCGGCGGAGAAGGGGTGGCTGCGGCCCCCCAGGAGGAGGAGGAAGGAAGGTGGCAGCTCCCAGCCTTGCTCCTGGGTTTTTTTTTTCCTCCATCGGCATCTTGCAGAGTTCAGGACAAGGCATGTTTGTGCTGGGGGTGTGATGAGAGCGGGGGGGTCTCAGCCAGCCACGGCTCAAGAGCAAACTGTGTTTTGGGGGCCAAAAGCCGAGGTGTGCACTCCGTTCAAGCAGCAACATGGTTTGGGGTTAATAAATTACTTATTTGCAGTCCTTGTTCCTCTGTTATGGTAAGCATTAGCGAATATTATATTTCTGGTTTATCCCGGACATGCATTATTCATCAGGTTTGGAGTCTGTAAAAGGGACATTGTCAGGTTAAAACTTGCGTGGAGACGAGCCGAGGTCTTCAGTGTGTTTTTGTAAACGGCTTTTCTCAGGGTTACTGAGTGCAGGGTTTTTGTAGAAGTCTTTCACCTTTTGTCCATGCTGTTTTGAGGCATTTCTGGTGAAAAATGAGATTTCCCAGGCAGGTTTTGTTATTGGTCTTCCTCATTGACTTATCGTGGGCTGCAAGGTATATAAGGTAGAAAAAAAAGGCCAGCAAAATACGCGCCAGCCCAGGTAACAGCATGTGAATGTGCTTTTGCTAATAGGTATTTTTTAAGACGTTTTTATTTTGCCCTGTCCTTCAAAAGCTGTGGAAGAGCCCTTTCCCTGCAATCACTGAAGTCTGACTGCAAGCGGGCAACAAGAGAAAACAGCCACTCGCTCTTGCTGAAAGTGAAAATTACCATAGGTAAATCACGTGCGCGGCGACTTGGTTTTACCCTTCACCTCCTTCCCGCAGGATCCAGGAGCTGATTTGTCTGTGTATATTAACATGGCTTGTACCCTGCCGTCCGCCGCGGGCAGCACGGCTCCTCTGCCACCTCTTCTGCTTTGAAGGGAGAGAGGGAGAGCAGGTCCCTGGGGCAGGGGTGCTGCCTGCGGGGCTTGGGCAGCTCCGGGGGCCAGGGGGAGCTGGGGCAGGTTCCCACCTACCACGGAGGGTATTTTTCCCCATGTGGGGTCCAGAGGAGGCCACGAAGATGGTCAGAGGGTTAGAGCATCTCTCCTATGAAGACAGGCTGAGAGAGTTGGGGTTGTTCAGCCTGGAGGAGAGAAGGCTCCAGGGAGACCTTACAGCAGCTTTCCAGTATCTGAAGGGCACCTGCAAGAAAGCTGGAGAGGGACTTTTCACGGGGGCATGTAGCGATAGGATGAAGGGTAATGGCTTCAAACTGGAGGAGGGTAGATTTAGATTAGATATTAGGAAGGAATTCTTCACTATAACGATGGTGAGATACTGGCCCAGGTTGCCCAGAGAAGCTGTGGCTGCCCCATCCCTGGGGGTGTTCAAGGCCAGGTTTGAGCAACCAGATCTGCTGGGAGGTGTCCCTGCCCAGGGCAGGAGGTGGAACTAGGTGGTCTTTAGGATCCCTTCCAACCTAAACCATTCTATGAGTCTACGTTTTCCTGACATGCACCCCAGACCCATGCCACGTCTCTGCTGCCATCGCACCCCTTGCTGTGGGGATGTGATCCCAAGGGTCCCTGCTCTTGCACACCCCTTGCCACGGGTACTGTAGCTCCGCGTGCCATAGTTGTGGCTCTCCGTGATTTTATGTCCGAACAGTGCCCTGGGGACCCGCAGCAAGGCCGTGGGCTGCTCTCTTGCTGCAGCCCATGATTGTCACTGCTTTCCTCTTGGTCCCCATGCAGTGATGCTTGCAGTGTTTCCTTTGCTGTGGGTGACAGGGTCCCTGGCAAGAGGAGGTGAAGGGGACAGGAGCACAGGTTGGTTTTAGACATATCCTGGCAGCACCCAGAGCTTTCATGGGATTTCCACCCGTTGTGATGCTGTGGCTGGGGAGAAAGGGTGGGTTTTTGGAGCACGCCCAGCCTTGGCCCTTTCCTCCTCGTTTCATCAGTCCTTCTGCAACCGCATCGATAAAGCCACAGTGGATCGCCAGGGCTCTGGGAAGCTACTGGGATATAATTAGGGTTTTGGTTCGCTTTTCTGGCTGCTTTCCCATTAGGGGAGGGACGGCGAGGATTATGGATGGAGCAGATGTGTGGAGGAAGGGGATGTTTGGCTTGCACGGGACGTTAATGCCACGCACAGGCCGATGCTGGGGGGTGAAGTCTGTCGTCCCAGGCATGGGCGATGGAGGAACGTCCTCTGTGCACCAGCCCCAGATTGCTCCTCTCCGCTGGGGCCGAACGGCTGCTCCCGAAGGAGATTGCAGGGAGCGCTCCTGGGAGCAGCTCACGGCCGTGAACTCGCTCCTCTCCCTGAACTCCACTGCAAGTGCAGGAGCCAGATGGGAGCAGCAGGTTTAGGGAGAAAACGCTGCTCCCCTGGGACACCGGGATGGCTCTGGCAGCCTGGTGTGTTATTCCCAGCCTTTGTCGCTGGCAGTGGCAGGCGCTCAAAGTGCTTTTCCCCCTGGGTGCCTCTTGCCTTTGAACCCAGCGGTGCTGGCCCGGCCAGGATGGCTCTTTACTGTCTGCATCAACACCTCCACCGCACCTTGCATGTGGCAGCAAAGCCAAGCTCGAGTTGTTGCCGGGTCGTCTCCTTGCCCCACAACAGCTATGTGTGCCTGTTGGGAGCTTGTCCTCTTGGAACTGTCTTTCTTGGCCAAAAAGCCTCCCATTTTGTGCCATTCGGTGGGACGGCCAACGGTCAAAGGTTGGGAAATGCTCTCCATCTGCCGCCTTGGCTTTTGGGGAGGTCTGCAGAGTCCAAGCTTGTCTGGAAGCTGCTGGGAGCAACGCAGAGCAGGTATGGGGTTTTCTAGAGGGGTGAGGCATGGGGTGCAGGATGTGGCTGCTGCTTGCTTGGCCAACCCAACCCAACCTCTTCTGCTTGGGTTGTCCCTCTCACCTCCAGCTGCAGACCCCCGAGCACCCTGGGAGCCCATCCACATGGTATTCCCAGCCCGGCAGGAAGTTCTGCAAAGCTCGTAAGAGCAGTGCTGGGGAATAATGAGATTTCCAGGCTAATTTGGCCGGATTCAAGAACTTCCACTGAAGCATCTGCGCCCGTGGGAGTTGCCCGAGCCTCCGGCGGATCTGGTGCTGCCGATCCCTAGGGTTGTCCCCACCTCGTTTGCAGTCGTTGAGCGCTGGTGCGCAATACAAGATGTTGTATTGACAGTCCTCGGGGTGAAAGTGGGGGCTTGGCTTGGGGGAAAACCCGCCACGGTGGCAGCGCCCAAATGCGTGATTCCCGCAGGAGATATGGAGCGTGGGATGTAACTGGCGTCTGCTTTCCTGCAGCCAGGCAGGAGCCCGCTGTTTCCCTGCAGAAGGGAGAGCAGGTGGGCACGATGCGCGATGGGGTGGGAAGAGTGTTGACCACAAGTGAATTGCCTTTATGCGCTATAAAGCAAAATCTGCCGGGGAAATTTTCAGTTCAGCTGAGCCCAAAAAGAAGCCAAACCAGGGAGAAACCGCAGCCGTAGCCCTGCGGTACAGTGGTGGGTCGGCTGGTGGGATGGAGCGGGCTTGAGTGGGTCTAACCCTGTGTCTTGTGAGAGTTTTCAGCAGAGCTTCGCTGAGAGGCATCTGCTGGCTTTGTCCGTTGCGAGGTGGTGCTTTCCTTTTATGTTTTTGTTTTAGTGAAGAAGAAAAATGAAAATTTCTAGTTCGTATGGAACTGGAAGTTTTTTCTTTTCTTTTTCTTCTACTGAGACACCAGGAAATGTCCTGCCATTTTATTTACTCTTACTGGGGGAAGCACTTGCCATTTTTCACCTTGCTCTGTGTGCAGTTCACTGTGCTTCCTGAGCCGGCGTAATGCAGGGCCTTAAATTATCCAGAGCTCGACAACGGCTGTCGGAGGTGCCTTCACATGGCTGTAACGGTGTTGATGGCTCGGTCTGTTGCTGTGTGTTTGCTCCGATTCCTCTGCTCGGGTGCGTTTGTAGGAGAGATTGTGGGATGGCTGGAGACCAGGAGACCTCTCCCTCTTTCCCCTCTAGGCTGGAGGGGAGATGGATTCACTTAGGGAGGTGCAGGGCCTTGATGGATTTAGTTTACTGCTTTTCTTGGGTGACTCTTACCTTGCCCATCCTTGATGGGTCAGAGAAGATGGAAGCAGCAGCTCCCTCCACAGCCCACTCGCTCCTCCCGGATTTCTAGTCCGGATCTTCCTGAGTCTCTCCACACGGTCTGATTTTAGGTGCTACATGTGGTGGGGTGGCCTCATACGTCTCAGCCAGTGCCTGGTTTCTGTGCGCTCTGTGGCACACCTCCATGCTGCAAGGGTGGCGGCACCTCGGGTGGCCCTTGGCCGTGGTGGGAGTTGCCCCTAGGTCAGAGCAGTGCTGAACAGAAGACCTTGGGTGTCATTCCAGCAGCAAATAACATTGAAGCCCACATCGACTGCAGTTATTTTCCCACTTTGCAAGAAGACTTGCTCCAAAATTGAGCGGCAAGAGAGCTTTTCCCTGGGTTCATTTCCTAGGGTTTTTCCCAAGGTGTGAAGCCCATTTCACTTAAATGTCTTTCACGCCTTTTTGCAGCTGCTGTAAGGATCCTGAGCAAGGGTATTGTCCTTCTCGCCAGTTTTTCTACCCAACTCTAGTCTCAAAATGAAAGGTCTCTGGAGAGTCAGTGTAGCAGCCTCAGCCCTGGTGTGACTGGGTAGCGGAGCCAGCCTGGGCCACTGGGCAGAGCCTGCCCCAGTTCAGCCTCGGCTCTCCGTCACAGACGATGCCCAGGCAGATGCTTGAGCTGTTTCCCTCACCCACATGAAGCAGAAATCCAGGTCTGGCTGCAGTTGAACATGGCTTGGTTGGCTGGCCAACATGGGTGGAGATCATCCTGCCTCGATCCACGCTTTCCACCTCCTGAGCTGTCTCCAAAATTAGCATCACTGTGTCTGTGACCATCTCTGCGTGCGGGTGACCTTGTGAGTCCTGCTCTGGGGATGTGGTTTCTGATGTTTTGGTGAAGCCCTTTTGCTCCTGGGGAGGGAGGTGGAGCTGGCGTGCACGGCGGTGGTGGTGAGCGCCTGCACGTGTGTGCCTGGCAGCGCGCGGTGCAGGGACCACCTGGGACTTGTCTCCTACACCGAGGGGGTGGAGAATAAAGTTGACAAGGCCAATTTGGAACTGTGCAATTTAAAATTAAAATATCAAGATGCAAATGAAGCCCACCTTTCCTTCCCACCCCCAAACGACTGCATTTCTCTCCCCAGGCAACTCGCCGGCCATGGTCCCTGCACCAAGCTCCAGTCCTGTGTGTACCGTCCTGGTGCTTGGTCTCACCAGGCTTTTGCCGTCGGGCTGATTACCATGACAACTCGCTTGAACGCTGCGGATATTTGCTTCCCCTTTGGCTGGGTAGCTGTTGTGCCTGCGCGTTGGGGAGTGGGGAAGATGCCACGCTGGCAGCTGCGAGCAGATGGGGTCGGATCCGTTATCATGTATTTTTCCCACCCCCCTCCTAGGAGGGGAGGAGGACGTTTTGCATTTTAAATGCGTTTAAATCTCGGAGAGGGAAGAATAACTCTTGGGTTTGCAGGGATGTGAGACGGTGACTTCGGCATGGCAGGGCCGGCAGGTGCCCGTGCAATGCTGGGCTTTTGCTTTGGTCCCCAAAGAGCTGGGATATGGGTTCAGCAGCTGCTCCAAGCACTTTTTGCAATGCTGGGCTTTTGCTTTGGTCGCCAAAGAGCCGAGATGGCTGCTCAGGGTGGCCCCTCAACCCCCATCGCAGTAGGACCTGGCTCTTGTTCCCATCACAGTGCCGATGTTCTTTGCATCTTCTGTCCTTCTTCCCCTCCAGCAACGCTGAACGTGGGGCGTGTGCGTATACGTGGGTGCAACCTCCCCCGAAGGGCTCTCTGGATTTGGGGATGCTGCCGAGGACCCGGAGGCTCGGAGCCCGGCGCCAAGGGAGGTTGCACCCACTTGGTGACCACCACCAGGTTTGCTGACCCTCCCTGCCCGGTGTGGGCGGTTGTGTCAGGACAGGATACAGCCGTCCCTGTCGTGCATGGACCCCTCGGAGGCCGTTCAGCAGGAAAGAGGTTAACAGGAAGGAGGCAGGCTAGGCGCTGGCTGCCAGCTCCCGACCCCGCTTTGGGGTGGGGAGCAGCTGGGAGCTGCAAGAGCGGCGCGAAAATCGCCATATAAGGCCAAGACGAGCCGGCTCCAGCCTCCCGCGCAGCCCCGGCCCAGCTCCCTCCGCTCCGCCGCGCTCTCCCCAGATGGGCGCCCGTGGGGACGGGGCTGCGGATGGGATGTGTGGCCCCAAACTTGCTGCCTGGGGACCCTGGGGATGGGTGCTGCCCGTGCCTCGCTGAGGTGGCACTGGGTGGGAGAGGAACCCAAGGGCGCTCGCCGCCGGTTCGCAAGCAGCTCGCGGCCAGTTCGCAGGAAGCTCGCGGCCAGCTCGCCGCCTCGCTCAGTGTTTAGACTCGCTGTCTGTGGACATAAACACCGACTCCACTTAAAAGCAGCCCCTGGCTGAACTCTCCTGCCCAACCCATGCGCTTTGCCCCCTCCCCAAACTGCTCCCCGGGAAGAAAATTCCTTCCCCCTGGCAAAAGTGGAGCCGATGTTGTTTTATCTCCTGGCAGAGGCTCGGGAGGCCTCTACAAGCTGCTGGTGGCACCGTGAGCTGCTTTGCTCCTGGTGCAGAGCCACCTTGGCATGTGCCAAGGCCACATCTGCAGAGCTCCGCTTGTGCCTCCACCTGTGAAAGGAGGCGATGGCTTCTGGCTGGCTGGAGAGTCCAGGCAGCAGTGAGATTTGGGGGCATCTTCTCCTCTTTCTTGCACAGGGGCACGAGGTGTGCATGCAGAGATGCAGGGGGACACACGTTGCTTGATACCTCCGTTGCATTCCTTTGCTCATGGTAAAAACTTGCTTTTCTATTACCCGGTGCATCGCCTGAGCAAGCTGGAGGTTTCTCAGTGGCTTCACTGAGCAGTAGCTGCTGATACGGGAAGGCTGCAGGTAGGAAGGGTGTGCTCAGGTGGCCAAGAAGAGATATCTGCCTCCTGCTTGGATGGCACAGGGAGAGCAGAGAGCTGCTGTGGCGACGGTGAGGATCGGGGAGCGCTCCTGCGTGCGGGGAGGTGTGGGATGGAGGAGCACAACCTTCTGCTCCCCTTTGATGGGTGGCTGCTCCAGTCCATCCTTTCGCAGAGCCCGCAGAGGTTGTTTTCAAGGGCCTTTGTCTAATTTAATAAATCGAGGATGCTCAGCCTGTTAGACGATCTGTAAGTGTAATAAGATCTACCCGCCGCAGAGCTCTGGTCGCGTTGTGGCTGTATCGATAGCCTTGTGTCTAGTGGCAGGAAGCCTAAAATGCTCATTAAAGCCACGTTGCTTTGCCAGCCCCGCTCGCCCAGCGCCTGGGCAGCTCGGGGCACGCTGTGGCCACCCTGCCAGCACCGGCAGTGGCACTCGGCCGAGCCCACCGGCAGAGCCAGCCCCAGTGCGTGCATGGTGCATCCCCAGTGGGATTTAGGGAGGCTGTGAATAGCCTCACGCGGCTGAAAAGGGAGCTCCCAGTGACTTTTCAAGGAGTTGGTGCTTTCTTGCTGATGTCCTCCGGGTGGGAATGGTGGATGTGGTGCTGGTGTGGGCTCCCTGTGCCATGCTGGTGCTGGGAGCTGCCTGTCCAAGCCGTGTTGCTGCCCTTGCCCAAGGCATGGCTGCCACTACGTTGCTCTGATGTGCCCGTGTCGATGGGGCAGCGGAGTTGTAAAGAATCATGGAATGGTTTGGGTTGGAAGGAACCTTAAAAACCATCCAGTGCCACCCCCCTGCCCTGGGCAGGGACATCTCCCACCAGCCCAGGTTGCTCCAAGCCCCGTCCAACCTGGCCTTGAACCCCTCCAGGGATGGGGCAGCCACAGCTTCTCTGGGCAGCCTGGGCCAGGGGCTCACCACCCTCACAGCAAAGAATTTCTTCCTGACATCTAATGGAAATCTCCCCTCTTTCAGTTTAAAACTGTTACCCCTCATCCTGTTGCTACACTCCCTGATAAAGAGTCCCTCCACAGCTTTCCTGTAGCTGCTTTAGGGACTGGAAGGTTGCTATAAGGTCTCCCCAGAGTCTCCTCTTCTCCAGGCTGAACAACCCCAACTCTCTCAGCCTGTCCTCGTAGCAGAGGTGCTCCAGCCCTCTGAAGGGCTTCCTCCCTCCCACGCCGCAGCCCAGCCATGATCCCGTTTGCATCCCACCTCGATCAGCCGACCCTGGGCACCAGGGATGGGGGGAAGCTTTTAGCAAACACGGCAGCTGCCTTTGCCGAGTGCTCGGGAGTGCTGCGAATGAGCAGCGCGCTCGTCGGCAGCCGCCCTCATGAATATTTTAGCTGGGAGAATTAACATTTGTCAAGAAGCATTTATGGAGGCAGCGTGGATGTCTCTTCCCCAGGCGCCGCAGGCTCGCTGCTGCTCTGGCGCTGGGAGCCAGGGCAGAGCCAGCCAGAGCCCGAGCCCTTCCCATGCAGCGTCGCGGCGGAGCAGGACGGCAGAGCCACGATCTGGCCCCCAGGGACGGCCGGGCCCCGGTGCCAAGGCAACCAGCCCGCCATGCGAGATAGACAAATGGTTGTGGTTTGTTTTTTGGTTTTTTTTTTTTTTTTCTTCCTCTCCTGGTTCTTGGCAGAAAGTAAAATGTCCCTTTTGTTTGGCTTCCTCCTCCCCCTGCCCCATCGCCTTTCTTTAAAGGTTGTGTTCCAGATTTCATCAACCCACGTTGTGTAATAGCCCCGGAGAACGGCGTGGGCATTGGCCGTGTCCCACCAAGGCCATGGCAGAGCCTCTCCTCAGGAGCTTGACCGCGGGGTTACCTGCTCAGAGAACATTTTGTGTAGTCGCTGAGTGAAGCTCTGTTGTATGTTGGATCCAGCTCCTACAATGCACACGTGTTAGAAATGATAGGGAAATATACTTGGAGAAAATTCGGAAATTTTTGAATCTAAATAATGCTATATTTTTATCTCAGCCCTGCAAAACCTTATGGGAACGAGAGTCTCGTGCAGATAAACACGGTTGACTCAGCATCGGCCCCTGCGCCTGGGAGTTGATCGCTCACAGAGCATCCTCCTGCCACAGCACCTGGGTCTCCCCAGTGATGCTCCACTTGGGATTTCTTCCGTCGGGCTTGTAAGAGGTCCCCATTCTTTCTTTCCCTCCTTCCCACTGTCTGAGGTAGGGGATGCTGCAGTTGCTGGGCTCTGCATCCTAAGAGCATCCGTCTAAAGGTCTCTGCATCTTGTCTGGAGGCTGCTGGGGTTGTGGATTTGGAGAGCATGGTGTGACTTGTGCCCTGGGCAGCCGGGAAGGGAGAGGAGGAGGAGGAGGAGGAGACCGTACTATAGGCTTTGTGTAGTATGGAGGGGGACGCTGCAAGCACGTGTGTGTGTGTGTAAATACGGATCTGTCATAGCAGAGGGAAACAGCAACGCGATTGTTTCTTGGCTGCAGTTCCTCTGCTCATACTGGCAGCGTGGAGAGCTGTTGTTGCTCATATCATGCGGGTGCTGCCTTCCCTGCGCCGGCACGTGGTGAGCGGCCAGAGGTGGCTGGTGGCACCGAGGAGGGCGGCTGCTCGTGATGGTGCCCGTAATGGTGTCTCCTCTGCTGCTGCACCCTCTTGTGCTTCCACAGCCAGGCACCAGATGCAGTTGTGGTGTAGCTGCATGGTCCATCCCAGTGACCACAGGATGGGAAATGGCAAAGGCAGGGCCAGCACCTGGGGACAGGGCTGTCCCCGAGGCAGGGACCGGCTGGAGCCAGAGCTGAGCCTGAGCATCCACTCCTGCCTCACCTGGACTCGAAGCCTCCCTGGGGCCCCGGGGTCCGACGCTGGGTTGGACCTTGTATCAAAGCATCTGCTCTTCAAAGGGCTGGTTGATGTCCCAGCCTTGTCATTGTTTTGGTGTCTCTGCCGTATAACACCTCCCTGCTTTTGCATTTATTTATTCCCTTCCAGTTGCCGTAGCCACGCAGTCCTCACCTGCCCTGGGACCAGCCTGGGGCTCAGCTCTGCCCCTCCTTCCCCAGGGATCCCCAACCCTGAGAAATCCCCCAGCGCAGAAACGGGTGCTCAGAGGCGGGGAAGGGGTCCTTGTGTCCTTGTCCCCTGCTGCAGAGCCTCTCCCATCTCCCCTGCTCCCACACCGCCGCCCCGCAGCTTTGGCACATGAGGGCTGTCCCTGTTCTCCTGGTTCCTGGGGAGAGCAGCCGTGTGCCATCGCCAGCTCCTGGGCCGGGGATGTCCAGCCGGTTCCGAAGTGTTCCCGGGGTACAGTGCTGCCCGAGCCCCATCCTTTTCCTCCGTGGAGTTTGTGTGTGTGTGTTTTGACCTGGCACCATTTGCATTTCGCTTTGCTTCAAAGTGCCTGCTCTGCCTCCAAGGAAGGAAATAAATGGTGTAAAGGAATTTACATCCTGAGCGAGTGAGGCTGCTGGTCCGTCAGGTTTCATCTGCTGCCGAGAGGTGTGGGGGTGCAGGGGGGCTGCCGTGGGGTAGAGGGATCGTCCCTGGTTCCCATCCTGTCCCCGTTCGCGGGGGGAAGGAGGGCAGTCCCGGCTTTGCTCGCCGCCCCTCTCCTGGTGTCCCAGCTCGGAGGCGTGCTGGTGGATGGGGACCCACCTGTCGGGCTGTGCGAGATGCCAGCGTTCACCCTGGCAAGGGGAGTGCGTGGCAAAACCACTTCACAGGGCCAGCCTGGTGGTGGGGGGGGGCCCCAGCCGGCTCCTCCGCTCCGGGTGCGCTTGTGTCGGGGCTGGGTGTGAGCAGCGGGGGAAGCCGCCCTGAACGCTGCCGTGGGGTTTGAGAGAGAGGAGGGCAGGCGGGTTCTGCAGGGAGCCGTCTGTCTCCTCCTCTCCTCCTGTGCCAGCTCCCTGCCAAATCCCTGCGGGGCCTCCCCGGGAGTCGAGGGGTGCCTGTGGCAAGAGGGACCGAGTGGCCCAGGGTCCCCATGAGGGACTGGGGCTCCCTCCTGGAGCTGCCCTCATCCCCTTTTTTCCCCATCCCGGATGCATTCCCTGGTGCAAAAATGCTCTGGGTGGGGAAGGAGGTCGGTCCCAGACCTTACAGTCCTGGAGGCCTTGGCTGTGCCGAAGGCCAGTGAGACAAAAACGTTTTTAAGACTCCACTTGGAGCAGGAGAAAGTTTTTCCGTTGGGTTTTTATAGCTCCCGGAAAAGCAGGGTTTTATTTTTGTTGTCTAAGACAAAAAAATCCTCTTAGGAGCCGACTACCCGCGGCGGTGCAGGGCGGGCGGTTGTGTGTGTGACGTGCCGGGGGTCTGGACTCGGCTTTGCTTTCCCTCCCTCCGTCCCATGGGGTCTGCGGATGCTGATGCTGGTTTCCACAAAGGAAAGGAGGACGTTTTGTGTCCCTGATGTACGACTGGTCCCGTTTGTGTGCCCGTGCTGGGCACTGATGCTGCAGCACCTGTGATGGCTCCGTGCCACCGCCGGGCTGTCATAGGATGCTCCCACCCGGGGACACAGCACCAGGGAAAGCCCTTTTCCTGGGGAAGGGGGCTATTTCCCATGGCCGCAGATGCGTAAACCGGGGGTCTTAGGGAACTGATCTGAATTTCCTGGGGTCACAGGCTGGGGCCATCGAGCTCTCCCTAATCACCCTGTCTTTGCATGGCGCAGGCTGATTTTGGGGGGGTTTTATTGGCAGGGGAGCTGGTTTCCGTGGTAAAAACCTTAACAGCATCTGCCAAAAATCCAACTCCACATGGGCCCGGCCATCTGGAGGGCACGAGGAGGCTTTGGCAGGGCGAGGAGGTGGCTGTGCGCTGCTTTGGGTGCTCTTTTGGTGCTGTTGGCAGCTTGGTGGGGTCCCTCCACCCCAGTCATTTATGCCCCAGGTGCAGGTTCGCACTGGGATGCTGGGGAGACCCCGGTGTCACCAAGCCTGGTGGGGCACAGGCAGGCTGGGGATGGGGGAGACATGGCATTGCTGCTCGGGGAGGGAGGGCTGTGGGTGCCATGCACCGGGAGCGGGTGGCCGCGCTGTAATCGGATGAGCCGGCGCCGCTCCATATGGACCTGTCAGCTCTTATCGGTGCTGACATCCCTCTGGGTCCCTCCACGTCCCCTCAGGCCAGGGGGGCCACTGCCTGTCCCACTCCACTGTGTCTGCTTGGAGCAAGGGGGCCGGGAGGTGACACTGTGTTGGCAAAACCCGTCAGACAAACAAGCTCCCTTCCATGCTGCGCTCCCTCCCTGGCAAACGCCGCATTTTATTAACTTCAATGTGAAAAACTTGGCATGTATGTCTGCTAGTCTGGCCCCTGTGCTGAGGGCTGTGGGGCCTTTGCCACCCCTGGTCCCCAGATGCCACCCCACCACCTGAGATGGTTTGCAGCTGCAAACCCAACGCCAGCTCGGTGCCTTGCCTTGGTGTCCCCATGCTGCAGCGGGGCAGCCATCCTTCCCTGGGCACTCGGCATAGGAGAAGCGTCTCACTGGCAGCAGTGGGCTGGACTGGGCTGGCAGGAGTCGTGCCTGCTGGTCTGTGTCCCCAGATGTGTGGCACAGGGCTTTGCTGTCTGCCGGCACAGCGTACGGATGGGTCTGGGTACTTGTGGGCAGAACACCTGGGTGTGTAGAATCCTGGTGTCCACCAGGAAAGGTTTTAGGGCTCAACTCTGCGCTCGTCTGCTCTTCTCTCCTTAAGCGTTATTCCTTTCTCCTTCCCCTTGCAGCCGACAACCCTCCCGCAGGGCACCATCAACATGAACCAATGCACGGATGTGGTGGATGGGGAGAGCCGGACAGGGCAGAAATTCTCCTTGTGCATCCTGACGCCAGAGAAGGAGCACTTCATCCGGGCCGAGAACAAGGAGATCATCAGTGGGTGAGTGCAGGTCCTGGGCCAAGCCACCGCAGGGCTCTTCCCTCGGCTGGGAGGAAGAGGAGGGCGGGGAGGACCTTGCCCAAGGCCCGGTGCTGCAGCAGTGCGTACACAGGCTAATCCCCAAGTGACAATCACGGCTGCTGCAGGGACAGTCCTGGGGGCTGGGTGTAGCTGCTGTCTCATGGTCAACTCCATTCTTTCCACCTTTTTGGCAAGGACCGGGTTTCTTTCCCCTTCCCTGCTCCCCTGCCTGGCGGACCCCTGCCATTGCCTGGTGCTCTGCAGCAGAGCTGGGGCCCGAGCACCCCCAGGGCCACCAGATTTATGCCGTGGGCATGAGCACTGACTTCAGCGGACACCGGTGTGGCTGTGGGTGATCGAAGTCCTTCCTCTGTGCCTATTGCACGTGCTTGGCTGTGCTGGGCTGGAGCCTGAGGCTTCCCAACATGCCGGCCACCTTTCAGAGCCAGTGCTCAAGGAAGCTCAGCCTCTGCCAGGAGCCTTGGCCAGGCCCCGGAGCTGAGATGCTCCTGAGTCACTCGTTAACTTATAAAGGCCACCGTTTTCAAGTCAGTTTTGTTGTCTGCCGTTGGGCCATGCCCTGCTCCCCGCTGCAGAACAACGCTCCCAGCGGCGTTTACCCCCGGGAGTGAATTGAGCTACACTGGAGCGTTGTGGGATGCTCAGAGGGTGCATCTGATGCCAGGGTGCTCCTGGGCTGGCTGTGGCAGCTTCAGCCCCAGCAGAAAGCAGGCCGGGGGAAGAAGCTTGGCTGCAGAATGAACACCAGGACGAGGTTGAAGCCGATGGGTGCTGGGGTGACCCCACGGTGCTTTTAGGACAGCATCCGATCGGGCACGCAGCTCGCTGGCGCAAGTCCCCCCACCAGTGGCAGGTCCCGTAGTCCCTGGGCTGGTGTGTCCGAGCCCAGACCTCATACACCCTCTGGTTCTCGTCCGTCCCTGCGTGGACACTGCCTCCTGGGGCTGCCCGCTCTGTATTTACCCCGTCCCATTTCGGACTCGCCTTCGCAGCGCCCAGCTCGCCCCGCTCGCTCCCTGCGGGTAGGCAGGCAGGCAGAGGGGGGGATGCAGCCCATCCCCCTGATCCCAGTGGAGCATCTGACCTCCGAGGACGATTAAAATACCATCGCTCATAGAAGCGCCTGCCACTGGGATGCAGTTGCTCAGCAACGCTGAAGATTAGACCACTAAAATGAGCAAATCGCGGTAGATTTCCTGACTCCAGGTGTTGGATGGTGACCTAGAAACATCCTCGTCCATCGCTCACATGCCGGCTTGGGTTGAAGCAGGCGCTGGTGAGGGTGCGGAGCTGGGGCAGTGCCGAGCTGCCGGCACGCAGCGATGGACTGCGATGGTGCTGCTGCTCACCTGCGAGCATTTCCCACGTGGGATGTCTGGAGCTCAGTGCCTCCCTCCAAGAATTTGTTGATATTTGAAACTAGGCAGAAAGTTAAAGGGATGAAGCACTCGCTCTTTCCCACTCTTCCCAAGGCATGGCATCTCCTGCTTGCCTGAGCCCTGGCAGTGGCAGGGTCAGTGCTTTCTTTGAGATGACTTCTATTTCCAAACATTTCCTTTGGTTGTGACGTAGTTATTTTGGTAAATATCGGTTGAAATAGGCATTTTTCTACCAAGGGCTTAGGATTTTGATCAGAAACGTGTTTTCATGCCTTGAAATTTCCCTGTTCTACCAAGACACACGAGCGGGGGTGATTCCCACTCTGTGCGCCGCCTGGGACCATCAGACCTGTCCTGCGGCAGCACGGCCACCCCTCTGGCCCTGTTTGCAGTGGTGGGGAGGCAGCGACTGCGGAGCCGGGGTGCCAGAGGCACGGGGGAATCGTGGCGGGTGGAGCTGCCTCTTCTCTTCCAGCCAAGGCAGGAGCAATGGCAACGCCCCAAAACACGGCCAGCCCCCATGCCCTGCTCTCTTTTCCCTCTCCCCACGCTCCGGTTTGCAGCTCAGCCTTTTATTGCTGGTCCCGTCCGCCACGCAGGAGGGAGAGGCATTGCAGAGCGAGGTGGGGCTGATTTATTGTTCATTGGCCCGGCGCTGGATTTTGAAGCAGTGCATTTGCTCCTGACTGCAAGCATTAATCATCCCGAAACAGTCCCACTCTGGGTCCGAGCCAGGCGGGTTTCATTTGCAGTTGCAGCACGACAGGAAGATTTCACCGGCCGGGGGAGAATTTGTTTTAACGTTTGTTGCATGCTTCTGGCATTTATTGCTTAACCAGAACCTACTTGATGTGGTCATCTCAAAACGCTTTACAGCAGCAGCGTGTGAAGTGGGGGGAACAGGAGAGGGAAGCAGGGACATCTGAAGCAGGGCTGTTTCCCAGCGATGCATGGATCCCTGTGGAGATCACAGAGATGCAGGGGCAGGTTGTCAGGCTGCGGTGGGAGGGCACAGGAGGGTCCCCCAAACAAGCGACTTGTGCAGGGGATGGACTTCTCAATGCCAAGTTCACGCTGCTCTTTCTTGGACAAAAGCACTTTGTGTGCAGTGTTGGCATCGCTGAAGGGGGAAGGTCCTGCCGGAGGCTCTGTCCCTCTCGGCTGTCTTTCAGGATCCTTGAATCCCTGTTCCCAATCAGCCTTGGCCATGGACTCGCTCTTGCAGTGAGCGGGGCTTGAGTTGTCCCTGGCGTTGTCCCTCCTCCCCTCCTGTCCTGCCTCATTTTTCCCCCAGAAGCCGGTTGGGATGATTTCTGGATGCTGTTTGCCATGTTGACCCTGATCAGGTTGGAGAAGCTCCGTGTGCCCAGCTCCAGCTCGGGGTTGTGCTTATGGCCAAGTTACAAACCGGGGAAGGCTGGGGTTAGGGGTGAAATGCGGATGCTCCGTCTCTGGAGCTTGCAGGCAGCCTGCCCGAGGGATGGGATGAGGCAGCATCTCCCTGGGCAGTATGGTCAGAGCCACCCGTGGTGGGGAAACAGCTTTGGGGTCCACAGCCCGTGGGAAGCCTCGTTACAGCCCACGGTTGAGCGCGTGTGTTGCTCCCGTCCCTGCGCGCTGCCCTTCCGCACAGACCTCACCTTTTGCTTTCTCTGCCTGCAGGTGGCTGGAGATGCTGATAGTCTATCCGAGGACAAACAAGCAGAATCAGAAGAAGAAGAGGAAGGTGGAGCCCCCGACTCCCCAGGTAACCCCAGGGGGTCACACACTGTTGCCTGGTCCCTTGCCTCCCTCTCAGGGCCGCAGCATTGCTCTCCTCCTGGGAAAAGATCCCCCCAAACCAGCCGGACCGGCGGGTTGCCGGCCCCCTGATGCTGCCTGCGCCGGAGGGTGAGGGATGGGGCGAGCCAGGGCAGCAGGACAGCGTGAATTAATTCCTGGTCATCACTTCCCAGGGTCACACGCTGCTGCTGCTGCTGTTTTTCTGGCTGCTTTGGGGCCATGTTTTGTCCCCCTGGGCACTGTCTTGTGGCACTGGCCCTGCACACCCGGTGGTCACAGAGCCGTGTGGTCCCCCTGGGGGACCGGGTAGAGGTGCTGGCCATTCACGGGCCGTTTCGGTAGAAACAGGATGAAATTCCATTGGGCTCCGGTTACCCCCTTTGAGATGACCCCAGAGATAATGGGAATGAAAGGAAAATACTAAAGGCCAGGGCCAGGCTGGGAGCTCCGGGGGCCGGAGCCGGGCTCTCCAGGGACCCAGCAGTGGCTTCGTGCTCACTTTGACTATAAATGGTAAAAAGCGGGGCCAGCCGTGACTCACTCGTTCCTGCCGGGCTCCCACGTGGCCAGAGTGGGGGAGAATCCCACAGATGGGGAACGTGACCCCGAGGCCACCCTCGTCCCTCGTCGGGGCTGAGAACAGCCGTGTCCCTGAGGCTGCCTGACCTCTGGGCGCGCGTCCCGCTGCCGCAGGGGACCAGCTGGGAGGGCTCCTGCGGCCGAGCCAGGCTGCGGCACTGGGGGACTGAAAACAGCATCGGGGCTCCCCTGAGTCCCGCTTTTCAGGTCCCCTTCAGTGAAGTCCCCAGGATGGTCCTAACTGGGCCATGGGTGGGTTTTATATGGCGTTTATTTCAGTCAAGTTTCCACCACTCCACATAAAGAGGCTTCTGGGCAATAGGAAAAAAAATTAGGGTGAAGATGATCCTTTTTTGCGCACCAGGCTGGAGGTCTGAGCCACCCCCTGCCAAGGGCTGGAGTCATCACAGCCCCTCAAGTGCTGGCTCTGGTGATGCTCTAGGGAAGATGTCTCCTCCATCCATGGCCAAGAGCAGGCGTGTTACGAGTTGCCTGTCCTCAAGCCTCAGGGAGGGCGCTGTCGCAGTCGGGGCACCCCAGCGGGCTGATGCAGCAGAGCAGGGATGCTCACCCCATCCCTGGCGCAACGCTAAATACAGGCTGGGTTCAGGAGGGGGACGGAGCGGAGAGGAGAAGGGGCGCAGAGCCAGAAAAACATCATTCTGGGTTACATTTCATCACCATGGCAACTTCTTGGAAACCGTACAGGATCCGAGCTCCTGAGCACCAAATAAGGGAAGCGGCTGCGGGAAGGATGCTGGCTCCCCGCGGGCGGACGGGCTCCCCAGGTGCATGGAGCCTGGCGGCCGGGTGGTCCGCCCCAAGCCCCATCCCGGTTCCTACCCTCCTTCCACCCTCTCCACCTCGTCGCTCTCGGACCTGTAGCACCAGAAAAAATCTCAAATTCACTTACGCAAAACCAACCTCCATGTGGGACCGGCTGCCCGATGGATGCTGCCCCATGTCAGGCACTCAGGAGCAACCTGCAAAGGCAGAAGAAGCATCTTTAGTCTGTGTCTCGATTTTTGCCAATGCAGGCAGCTGGTCCAGGGAAGGAGAGAGGATGCTGGGGAGAAAATCAGCACCGAATCCCCCTCTGTGAAATGGCTTCTCCTGAAGTTGGCTGCTGTTCAGGTCGCTCTCCGTGTGTCGGTGGAGAAAGCCTGATTTCTTTCTAAAGACGGCCACCCGCTAATCTGGCAGTGGATCATGTCTGAGAGCCTCTCAGGGAGGGACGGACACCTTTGTGATTTAAAAAGAAAAATGTAAACCAATGGATATTTCTGCTTTTTCTCATCCCATGTAGTTTTTCCATGTCTGTGCTACAGCAGAGGTTGTCTGCAGCCAGGCGCTCCGGGGGCATCAGGGCCGTTTTCAGCTCCCCCCATCGTTTTGCATCTTCCCCCTGCAAGATCACCAGGGTGGGAGCAATGCACGCGCAGCTGGGAATATCGCTCCAGCTGCAGATTTTTGGGACAGGAGTTGTTAGGTGCAGTCCTAGAGGTGTTTTCACCTTTGCTTTGCAGGCAGGTTGCAGTCATAGGGGAAATAGGGCAGGTTTCTCTTGCAGCTTTTGCCGTGCTCCGGCTGAGCGATGCAGGCAGCGGGAGAGACTGGGCTTGCTGCCTTTGCCTTCCTGCTGTACCTGGGAAATCGAGACAGGATTTGGGGCTGAAATCTGGGATTTGAGGCACTGCCCTCTGTTGCAGGACGGGTTTGCGCAGGGGTGCGGCAGGCTCGGGTAAGCAGAGCGTGCCCAGACATAGTTAATTCAACTGGAGGCCGGTTTTGCCAATTTTGGTACATTCTACTTTTTGGAACTGTTTATACCGCTGAGCGGCAAAGAGTTAATTTCTCTGCTTGCTTATAGACCGCTTTTTGGCCCTCATATCTCTGTCTAATTAAATACACATCTACAAATAATTATACGGGGGTGTGCGTAAGGAATATATTAAAAATATGTAGCCTGAGCTGGCGATTAGCTTTGAGCTTTCGGATCAATGAAGGAGAGAATGGTTGAGGTTGGAAGGGCCCTTGGAGATTGTCTGGTCCAACCCCCTGCTCAGGAGCATCCCCTCGAGCAGGATGCCTGTGAACTCTGGATCGTTTACCTCCAACACCGCATTCCTTTGGAGTGAAATTTCCAAAGGGGATTTTTTTTTTTTTTTTTTTTTTTAAAAATTGAGGTCATTTGCTGCTTGTTGTTGTGGCTGCGCACGGAGCCGGGACCCACTCCCTGGGAGATCCCCTGGCGCAGCCCTGTGAATGCAGATTTGGAGGTGCAGGGCTAAAACCGCCCCCCGGTGGCTCTGCTGACGTGGGAGGGGGACAGAGGGGATGCTCTTCACAGCCCGTGTCCCAACCCATGGCTGCCGGCTCCGACGCTCCTGGATTCCCCCTGCTCCGGGGAAAGGGAACAAGCAGCCAGGAAACTTCCCACAATCCAGAGACTTTGGAGGGGAGTTAATTGTCATTGATTTATTGGTGGCTTTAAGGAAAATAATCTGCTAAAGCAGAAGCTTAATACGACAACAGCAAAACATCTGCTAGCGAACAAAGCCAAACCCTAAACGAGTTGTGGGAGCTGCTGCCTCTTCTGGGGCATGCGTCGAACCTGGGCTGCCTGGGCCGCGGCCACCAAAATGGCATCGCCATCGGATGGGCTCCAGAGCCCCTCATTAGCTGGAGAAGCATTTAAGATGATGGGTATTGTTTTAAAATAGCATAAAGCTCAATGTGATGTTGTATTCCCTTTTTAAGACAAGCAGCCTGTTAGGTAGACAAAGCACCCGGGAGGAAGACGGCGCTGGTTGGGTTTTATTCTTTCTTTTTTTATCAGTGGCCCAAAGCAAACCAGATGTGACAAACAACATGGCTGCTGGTGGCAAGGAGTTAATTTTCTCCTCCATCCCGTGTCCTTTAGCTTGGTTTCTTTTTTTTTTCTTTTTTAAACGTTAGTTATAACACTGAGAAAATTCAGTCCTGGCAGATGGGACCCGGGAGAGAAGCCTGATGTTGGTCTGTATTTGCGAAAGGCAGCGGCTGCCCGTGAGCCAGCCCACAGAGGGAAGGACCGGGGATGCGCAGAAGGACCGGGGACTTGCAGAGGGAAACGGGGGACGCTGTGTTCATTGGCATCAGTTACAGAGGGTGCGCTGTCACCCCAAACCGGGTGTTGGCGCAGGTGGGGGGAGCATTTCCAGGTTCACCCCGAGTCAGGACTCAACAGACCTGTTTCTCTGCGGGTCTGCGGCGTTGCACGGGAATTCGGGTGCAGAGCCTCACGTGTGCGCTGGGCAGCTTTTGGGGAAGAGCTGATGTGCTGGAATGTAAGCGGAGCCACACGGGACCCTGAATGCCGGGGAAGAGCCGGGGCTTTGCCCTGCTCAGGACTGAGCTGTGTGAGCTCAAAATGAGCTTTTCCCAAAGAGTCAGGTGTCGGTGGCCGCAGCGTCCTGTGCGCCATGCCAGGAGGGGCAGTTCCTATCCAAAGACAAAGCCAGCGAGCCCCTCCACTGCCGCAGCGCCTGGCCAAAGGTCTCCTTCGTTTGTCGGCTCGCCTTTGCTTTGGATATTTTCCCAGCTGGATGTGTGGGGAGGTGCGGCTGGTTTTGGGAGCCCTCCCCGGAGAGGGACGGCGAGGGACGTTTGCTCTCTCGCTGCAAGAGCAGCGATGGTCCGTTTGGCCGAGGAAGTCCTGACCCATCCCCGCCACCGTGCTGCCCTGGGGCAGGGTTTCCACCTGCGAGCTTGTCCCCCTGGGAATGTGGCAGTGGCACACGGCTGAGCAACCCCATCCCCATCGTGGCGCGTGTCGTAGGCAGCACCGTGTGGGATGCACACCTCCGGGGACAGCCTGACGGGGACCCTGGGTGAGGAGCTGGGACAAACCCCTCTAAACCCGCTGTCTTCTCCGTTCTCTTTAGGAGCCCGGTCCTGCTAAGATGGCCGTGACCAGCAGCAACATCCCCAGTGCGGAGAAGGTCCCTGCCACCAAGTCGACGCTTTGGCAGGAAGAAATGAGGGGCAAAGACCAAACGGACGGAGGCGGCGGCATCAGCCCGGCACAGAGCCCGGTGCAAGGCCAGGCCGGGGCTGCCGGCTCCCTCAAGGATCCTGTGCTGGACAGCAAGGAAGGTGAGGGACGGGGGTGCCACTACTGGTGTGATGCTGCGGTGACTCGGTTCATGCAGCTGAGCTGGCAAAAAAACATCGTGCAGGGAAAAGTTTTCCATGGGTTCGGTTCTCCCAGCAAGGGGGGGGAGGCAGACGTCGTCCCTGCTCTGCAGGGACCGGAGTGAAGCATTACAGGCTGGAGTTCAGGAAGGAAAGAATTCGCATCACATGCTGAAAAATCACAGCGTGGGGCCGAGTCCTGCCCTGGCAAGGAGATGTTGCCCTTCTGCTGAGGGCAAAATGAGGGGGAAAACGCCTTTTTTAGCCCCTCCGCATCCCTGCCTTGGGCACCCAGAGGGTGCGGGGCCACGCTGCGCTCAGCCCGGCTGTCGGGACTGCCAGGCCCTGAGCGCCGCTTCCTCCTCCGTCCCCTGCGTCAGGGCCCTGTTTACATTTGGTCTCCCCGATGAGTCCCTGGAAGGCACCGTGGCCACAGCATTGTTCTCCCTGGAACAATATGGGCTGGGGACTCTTCCTGCCGGGGCCGTGGACAGGTCCCACGCGCTGCGGCCATTTCCTTTATCTGCCCGCTCGGATAGGGGATGCTTCCCACCCCGTCCCGGCTGCCAGGAGCGAGGTGTCCATCACCTTGTGCCCATGGAGCTGTGGTCGATGCCGGGCTGGGAAGGACAGGGATGGAAAGGGGTGCAGAGCAGTGTCTGCAGCCGTCCATTTCTTGGTTTGAAGGTTTAGGTCTTTCATCCACGCAAGCCCAACCCAAGGGTTGGACCAGCATGCCCCGTTCCCTGCAGACCATTCCACCATCCCCACTGGCATGAAGGGTGGTCAGGGCGGAAAAGCCAGGGGTGCAAGAGGTGGCACAGCGTGGGGCTGGGGCCCAGACTGTCGCTGCTCTCGTCCTGGGGGGAATGAGGGTATGTTTTGTTAAAAGCAGAACTTGGACTTGAAACCAAACACGGTGACTTCTCTGTCCTTTAGACGAGAGCTCCATGAACGGAGACCGGATAGACTGTGGGCGGAAGACGCGTGTGGAGAGCGGGTACTTTTCCTTGGAGAAGACCAAACAAGATTCGAAGCTGGAAGAGCAGCAGCTGCCGCCCCCGCCGAGCCCGCCCAGCCCCAGCACCCCGAACAACAG
The DNA here is from genome assembly GCF_963924245.1 of Chroicocephalus ridibundus. Taxonomy (NCBI): domain Eukaryota; kingdom Metazoa; phylum Chordata; class Aves; order Charadriiformes; family Laridae; genus Chroicocephalus; species Chroicocephalus ridibundus. Next base: position 52,772,304 of record NC_086291.1, on the reverse strand, counting down.
GTACAGTTATCCCAAATCGCCCTCGCAGGAGCATGCCCAGCCCTTTCCTTCCCCAGGTACCCGATCAGGCGACCGAATGATTCACAGCTTCTCTCTGAACTCCTTGGACTCGAAGAGCAGTTGCCCCATGCACAAGGACTCCAGCAGCAGAGATGTAGGAAGGGGAGCTGAAAAATCGGGGCGTCCCCTTTCTTTTAAAGCCAGCCGGCAATACACCACCCTGGCCGACGTTCCCAAGGCCATTAGGATCAGTAATCGTGAGGCCTTCCAGGTGGAGAGGAAGCGGCTAGAGCGGAGAACCCGGGCCCGTAGCCCTGGGAGAGAAGAAGTGGCCCGGCTCTTTGGCAATGAGAGAAGGTAAGGGATGAGTGGCTAATCTCCTCCTTGCATGCTTGCCACAGCAGCGAGAGTGGGTCCCTGCCACGGCCCTGGACGGAGCAGGCGCTGTTTGCAGGATGAAGCCCCTTTGTATTCCAGTTGTCCTGGGTTTAGGGATGCCCATCCACAGCGACCAGGCCATGGGATGTCCTCAGTAGTGCCAGCGGGCAGGTGTCACCCTGCCTGGCTGCTCTGGGGGCAGCTGGCTGAGGTGGGTGACGTTCGGTGGCTGTGTTGGCAAGGAAGCCCACCCTCCCCGTCCCCTCCCCGGCACGGCACACGCTGGCAGCTGGCACCATTAATTAGGTTAGCTCTCTAAATGGTGTTAGTGCCGGGCGCGTTACGCAACTGCCTAATGAGCTGAGAGAGGTTTCAAAATGTCACGGCATTAATCTGGGAGAGGAGAGGCGGGTGCAGCGCCGAGGCAGGGCGCAGCGGGCTGCAAAACAGCTTAGTGCGGAGGAGGACGGGGAGGGTGTCCACACGCCCGCCTGCGCCGTGCACCGGCGTGCCTGCTGCTCTCCGGGCGAGGCCAAGGATGGGCTCGACTTGCCCTGGGAGAGACGCATTTGTGCGGCGAGGGCAGCAGAGCAAACCGGGAGACAAGCCCCGGGCGAGAGGGCCGCCTGCCAGTCTGATTTTCTTGCCCTGGTTTTCCTCCAGGCATGTTCTCTCTCGCACGGTTTCAGCAAGAGCTTCTTCTCCGTTTCTTCCCAGCCCCTAAAGGACTGTTTTCCAGCCTGGCTTCCGAGAGCTGGGAGCGGGGCTGGGAAGCACGGCGCAACTTTGTGCCGGTGCTGCCGGTTGGCAGGAGGATCCCAAACCCAGCCCAGCTCCGGCAGCGTGCGCAGCGAGTGCTGGACTGGGAATAAAGGAGAAGAGCATGGGTTTGGCTTTCTCTGCCTTGGGAACTGGGTATTCCCTAGGATGGAGGAGAAGGATGCCACACGGGTCCCTTGGCTACCCCGGCTGGGGACGGGGCTGAGGAAGGGCTGGTGGCGGCTGGTGTGCAGGCTGAACTGGTGCAGTGTTGTTGGCTCAGGTGTGGGTGAGATCATGTCCCTGCTGGGTTTTCTTGCACAGGACGCCCTGGCCAGTGCCTGCCCCAGCATGAGAGGACAGCATGTTCCTCTGGTGCCGACAGTCCCTTGCTCCAGCCCTGCGGGTATCCTGCAGCACTGGGATCCAGCACGGAGCTGGGATGTGCCAGCCGAGGACAGGGAGGAGCAGATTTACAGGCAGATAACAGGGCCCAGGAGAGGATGCTGCTGCCAGAGACTGTCCTTTTTTCATGTCAGCCCCACTCATTGCCTGCTGGTGGGTGCCTTTTCCCAGGGAAAGTCTGTTTTTCCCAGCCCAGCTGGGCTTCTGGGGCTGTTAACAGGTTTTTATTGCTTTATCAGTATTGGCAAAAATTCCCCCGTGTCAGCCCAGGGCCTTTATCAGAGCAGGACGGGTGTAGGGAGAGGAGCGAGCGCTGCACCAGGCGTCGGGGTCTTGCTGCCCCATAGGGGTGAGCCTGGTCCAGCATTTGGGAGTGGGGTGATGGCAGAGAATAGGGCGAGGGGTCCCCATCTGCTGGAGAGTTTGGCTGGGGATCGCAGCCTGTGGCGCCGGAGGAGTGTGCTGTGAGCAGGGACAAGCGACGTTTAGGGATGGGGACGTTTGTTTTCTCCTCCAGTAACCTGGGAATTGGCCCATACGGGTGGTGCGGGTGGAGAGACCGTGTGTCCCGGAGCTCGGGTGGACTCAGCAGGGCATGGAGAGACAATCCCGCGTCGCACCAGAGAATTAACATTCGCCAGCACCCTGCTCAGCTTGGCTTGGCTGCTTTTTAAATTTGAGTTTACTTAGTTCACGTATCCCTCTCATTTTTCTCCTCCAAGCTCAGGCTGTGCTGTTTGAGGTTGGGCAAATACAATAACTCACTTCTGTGCTGCGGGGGTCAGATTTTTCCCCCAGGTTTAACACCATTTCTAAGAATCTTTCTCAGTAACCCACTAACACTTGCGGGAACGCTTGCCTGAAATCGCTTGCCTACATGCCAACCCCATAGCCGCCAGCCGGGCATCGTTCAGATCGGCCTTTCATCTCTCAGTGCAGCCAGGTGAACTTGCTCTGATTCTGTTGGTATTTTCAGCTCTTCTTCCCGTTTCCCATTTACCCACCGTAAATCAGTGTGAGTGTCAGAGCTATGGATGAAAAAGAATTATTTTAGGTACCCAGTGCTGCATTCTGAGTGACGCACCTCTAGGCTTAGCTCCAGATAAAGCTGTTTTTCAGGCTCCTTGTCCTGTTTCCTTGTAGTAAGAGATATTACATGACTTATGTCCAGGGCTGCGCTGGAAATTTTCCATGTTGACCATTTATACCTGACGCTAACTCCACGCCCTATGCCGCCGTCTGAGCTCACAGCTGCTCAGAAACATGAATCAGAAAAAAAAGAGATAATCTCCATGATTTTGGCGGAGCGGCGGAGTGCGAGTTCCCTCTGCTGGCACACGGGGCCGGCACCATGCTGCCGGCGCTGCGCAGGGGACCCCCAACGGGCTGGGGGAGAGGGTCTCTGTCCGGAGAGGTCGAGCCGAGCCTCCGGTCTCCCATGTCAGACCCATCCCTAGGGCAAAAGAACAGGAGTAGATCTTTGGAAACCCCATGGATAAACCTTGAAGCCTGTATTGCATGCAAAATCACAGCGGAGAGGGCTGCAGGGACAGCCGTGGATGCTGATCCCCGTATTCCAGCGGGGCCCTGCAGCTGCGGGGATAAATCCTGGCACATCTCAGGAAGGTGTCAGCAGCTTTGGGAAGGAGACCACCATCGGGTGGGCAGTCCTTGGGGTGCAGAGACTTGGAGCCCTCTCCTCCGGCTGTGCGGCTGCGGGTCTGCGGGTCTCACTCGCCTCCTTCTGCTCCCTGGGGAACACTGGGAATTCTGGTTGGCAAACTTGGCTTTTCTTGCACACTTCCAGGGCTGCAGCCTGTAAAACCGCGGCTTTCCTGGTTGACCCCACATTCTGCTCACACTGGCAAGAGTCCGCCGTGGCGTCTGCCGGATCCGCTGTAGGAGCGCGGTCAGGGGGCTGAGGAGCATTTCTAGCCTCAATAAATAGCAGAGCTGCCTGAAATTGCTTAAAAAACTTTTCTTTCTCAAATTCTTTCTCTGGAGCTTCTTGAGATGTAAGGCTCTGCTCTGAATGCTGCTTCTACCCCTAGAGAGGAGTGCCTGCTCTCCCAAATATAGTTGGTTTTTTTCCTTGTATAACTATCCTTTTCTATTTTTCTGGACCTTTTGGGGAAATTCCTCTTCCTTTTCCTGACACTCGCTGTCTTTCTTGCTGCTAAATAATGAATGAATCCAAGGAAAACAAGCCCTTTCTTCCAATCAAAGAAAATCACTTTAACGATAGCTTGTGCTGGTCTTTAGAGCTTTGCTTCCCACCGCACGCACCCCTCCACCTAACAGCCGAGGTCTGCAGCTCGGGTTTAGTGGCCTGGAAAAGATTAACAGCCTGCATGGCCGAGGAACTCCTTCGGATGAGCTTTGTAGTTGAGAAAGCACTAAATGGCACCGCAGCTCTTAAAATGCTTCTTCGAACCTGTCCGCAGCCTTGTTTTGTCAACGCGGAGCTGCTGGTCAGAGGGAGCAGCTCCTCGGCGCGGTGGGGAGGAGAGGAGAGCCCGTCCCCTCCCCATCCCCCCAGGATCTCTAGCAGTAACCTCTCCGAAATGTTGAGCTAATGGGAAAAAAAAAAAACCCCGATTCTTTCCTGTAATCCGGATGATATTAACCCTTGGGGCTGTGATTTGGTTGCAGTGATTTATTTTTCTCCTCCCTTTTTCAATGACGAATTACTGGAATGATTTTGATTTTGTTTTGTATGTAGATGCAGATATATAATTTCCTCTTCTGTTCATTCATTTTCCAGCCTTGTTTTCTTCCAGGTCTTGTTGCTCTCCACCTTCTCCTGCTGTGTTGCTGTGTGACGTGTCCGCCTTTACTTCGCCTGCTTCGCTACCATCTCATCTCAAATCTCAAGCCGTAGAACAACCTGGTGGTGCAGCCCCTTTCATGAGAAATCAACCTGCTTTTGATTTTGTTTTACGTTTTTTTGGTTGGGTTTTTTTTTTGGTTTTTTTTTTCCCCCCTCCTGATTTGTTTTAATTCAGGCCTTCACCTAATAGGGCACAGACAATGTTAATTCATGGACCTCTTACTCCCTCCTAAACTGAGACTCAGAGAAGGCTGGGCCAGTGTATAAAGGGTTAAAAAATTGCGACTCCAAAACAGTTCCCCTTCTGTTGGTGAACGGAGGATGTGGATTTATGCTCCGCAGGCTGGTTTATGTGACCGGACATCTCGTGAGCAGAACATCCCAGGGGGACTGGAAGCTCTGCACGAGCCCGGGATCCGCCTGCTCCCAGTCCGCAAACTGGGAGGTAGCAGATGTCCCGTAAAAACATCAGAGACATTTGAATTTTACAAAGCAAAGCCTTCCCCATCGCGTTTGTCCCTTCCTCTTTGGTTGCGGGCTTCAGCGCCCGGTCCTTCCTGGCAGCCTGGCTCTGAGCAGCAGTGTGTGGGGGGGTCCCCACCCCACCGGGGGACGTGATGTGCTCAGACCGTTCGTCTCATTTACGGAATTTGGTGCAAATGTTGGTTGAAAACTGAACATCTCATGTTTTTTTGAGTCCTTAACCTGCTGTTCCTTTTTGTGGGAAGTGTTAAAAATGTTTTCTTTTGGATAACCTGTTTCCTTCATGTGGTTGCCGTTGTGATTTTCATGCACGTTAGAGGTTCACACGGAGCAAGCAGCCCCGAGTTTAGAAGTGGCACGTGTGGGTCCAAATTTTATGTCAAGAACCCACCCAGATTGAGCTTTTTGGGGAAAAGCTCGAAATTGAGCTTCAGACCTCACAGCTTGGAGCTTAGCTGGCGTGTGCTGGTAGCGGGTTATTGCTTCACGTTCCCAGGTTTTGGTTAAAGACCTGAGGTTGATACTTGCCCGAACCCCCGGGCATGCAAACTTAGACACCAGCAGGTCCTTTGAAAATTCCAGTATTTCCTCTCCTGTGGGTCAGCGAGCAGCTTTTCATGCTGAAACGGCGCTTTTAATTCCACCTGCAAAGGCCTGTTGTTTGCTCGGTCTTAGGATCATCCCGTTTGGGTTTGGTCCGGGGTTGGCTCCTGCTCCATCCACATTTCTTCATAATTCTCTGTCCTCGGAGACATGCGTGCCACGGTGCGATGGGCCACGGGGTTGGTGTCTGAGAGCCCAAGTTGTGCTCCCTGCTGTCCATACCGGATTTGCAGACCAGTTTGAGAGGAGGGTAGAGCCCTGGGGTTTTGTTGGGGATCCCTGCAGTGCCCGGACAGGGTGCTCCTCATCTCCTCCTGCCTCTTCAGCAAATGCACCCTGCGAGCCAGACCCGTTGTCTGGAGGCACCCACGGACACTCCTCACGCAGTACGATCCTGGGGACGTTACCCTTGTGGGGCTGAGTTTTTGCAGGGTATCTATTGCTGAGAACACGTAGGGTGACCTGGAGGTACCCGTTACCTCTGCACCCCAGCTTGGTCTGATGTGTCTCTGCTCTGTGGCCCGGGGCGCAGTCGATGGCTGCAGCGCTAGGGAGTAAAGATAAACCTTAAACCAAAGCTGCTCAATAATCCCCGCTTCTCAAAGGGCCGTCAAATTTACAAGTAAACAGATATTGCTGGTTTTGCAAGGGTTTTCTAGATATTTGGGAAGATGTTATTTTTGTGGAGCTGAGTAGCGTGAGGTTTTTCCCCACTTTGGCTGCAGGTAAAACGGCGCGTGTCAGACCGGGGCGTTTTGCCCTGGATTTGTGCACACCAGAGCATGCAGAGAAACAGGGACCAAAAGCCCGGTGCGCGTGAACGCTGTGTCGAGCAATTCTGCAGCCTGAAATTTGTGGGATTGTACAGCTCAGCGCGGTTGCTGTTCCCGTGCTTAAACCGGCTCTGGTTTCCCCTTTCTCTCTGTTTTCCAGACGATCCCAGGTAATTGAAAAATTTGAAGCATTAGATATTGAGAACGCGGAGCACATGGAAACGAACGTGTCGGCCAGTGCTGCCCTTTCCAGTGAGACGCGGCAGGGCAGGAGCGAGAAGAGGGTTTTCCCGCGGAAACGGGTAAGCCGAGGTCTCGTGATGGGGTTTGGAGGATGGCACCTGGGCTCCGGCAGCCCAGGACAGAGGGGTTAGCTATAGGGTTCAGCTGTAGGGTTCAGCTCCAGGGATTGTCCCTGTGTGGAGCAGGGGATCAGGAGTCGCAGGCGGGCTCTTGCAGGAGCCAAACCGCCGTGTGCGCTCAGTCGGTGCAGTTTGCTGCTTGCCGCTCTGCTCCCTTGGCCCGGCTGCAGAGCGGAGTGGAAAATCAGGCTGTCTTCTCTCCTTCCTCCCACATAGAAAGAGGGAAACTTCAGATCTGGCATGGCAGGACGCATCAGGATGGAGTGAAGTAACAAAAGATGCAGACAGTCTTGAGAGTCCCAGATACGCTTAGATATATCGGGAACAAATTAATGCCTGAGAGGACCAAAAAAAGTGTATTGCCAATGAAATGACACTTGTTCTGAGCCCGAGATGCCCCTTAAATATGTGGATTTTTATGCCATGAGCCAAGAGAGTGGGACTCGCCGTCCTAGTTCCTGCGCTGATCTGGGCTAACCTTGTTTACACAGGACTTCACTTGTGAAGGCGCAGCTGTGGGCTCCATCCTGGATGTGTCTGCGTCTCCTCTGTCCCCGCATCGCCGGGCAAAGTCGCTGGACAGAAGGTCCACCGAGTCCTCTATGACGGTGAGCCACCATGGCCGTGTCCTCTGCCTTGGGGGAGGACGTGAGAGGCCCTTGCCAGGCAGGTCCAGTGAAAACTGAACTGTCTGCTGCTTTCCCCGTAGCCAGCACGTAGGACATAGGATACGCTTGGGTTCGGAGCAGGTTTCAGTGATTTGGCTTCACACTTGACACTTGGCGTGTTAAGGGGAGCTAACACATGGCCTAGTTTTCTAATGCCGCTTCCGTGATGTTTATGCAGTTGCAAGTGGGCGTGAGTGGGACGAAGGCTGCGAGGAAGGGCTGAACCGGCCCTCCTGCGCTTTCCTCCCTTTGCATATTTCAAATGCTCACCAGACCTGGAGGCAAACAGTACAGAACAAACACAAAAACGCTCTCTTCTTACTCACCACCCTTCTGTCGGAACAAAATAAATACACTTGCCAATCTCTCAAAAAGATTACACAGCCATTGTAAATACGAGCTGTGTTTTTTTGTGGGTAGACAGCTTCTATTCAAGGACTTCTCAGAAGAATTCAGTAGCTTAGTGTTTCTGTAGTAGCTTTTCCTGTAGACTTGAGAACCACAAGAGTGATTTTTAAATTCTTGGTGGTAATAAAAAGGTGCAAGAAGTGCACATTAAGTGACGATGCACGTCCTCTGATGAAGGCAAGAAAATCATGCAGTCAGTGGGAAGAAAACCTTTTCCTTGCACTAAATACACCTTTCTTGTGCCACTCCTGCTACGAAACCTGCACACCTGCAGGCTTGCAGCTGTGATTGCAAGAGTCTCCCCTGCCCATCGGGTTCACTGTGTCAGATCAGATCGGTTATCCGTCAGGATGAAAGGCGGGGAGAATTCATCCCTTGTTAGGCTCAGTTGGTTACAGCAGAGCTGTGGCTTGCACTGTGTGGGTTATCTCTTCCATCAAGTGCTTCATCTCGGGTTTTTTTTGGTTTCTAATGTGTTCACACGTCAGTAGCAGCTAGTCTCAAACTTTTCGTGCTTCAGCAGCTTTGCAGCTTTGGGCAAAGTCTGTGCTCTCCTGCCTGCCGAGCACTCGGAGGAAAGCAGAGGGGTTTCTGTGGAGGAGCGGGACGTGCAGGACAAACCTTCCCGCTCCGGGTGCTTCTATAGTGTCTCGCTGCAGTGGTTTTATTGCCTGCAGCCACATCGCAGCCAGGGCTGCTCAGGCCAGCATCTGTCCGCCCCCTCCTCCCATTCTCTAGGCGTTTGGGAAGGGCAAGGTGGCATTTACTCGCCCCTGTGTTTTTGTGGAGCGGGGCTGGGTTCCCGCCACCGTGGCAGCGCCCAAATGTGGGTTGTGCCGTCCCACAGCATAAATTTGATGGAATAGGCTTCCAGACCCCAATTTTCCATTGCTCCCTTTGCTGTGGCCCATTTCAGATGCTACAGCTGCATTTGCCGCACAGCTCTCCTTTCCTCCTCCACTCTGCCGCACGTGGAGCAGCTGGAGGAGCTCAGCCTCGAGGGAGCCAAGGCATTCCCACCACATCCTTCCCTGCAAAGGGCTGGCGGGAGTTAATCCCGCGCTGTCACGGTTGCTTTTCTCAGAGCTTCAAGACCCCCATGCACCCGCTTTGGAGGAAAGAGCATGTTGGTGTTTGGGTGGTGCAGTGCTGGGATTCCCTGTATTTCCAGCCTTGGGAACTCAGCCTTGTTTTGAACCCTGCAGCATCAATAGCACATAGCTTTTCTTTTGTAATATATAATAGAAGGACAAAACTGCCTGCAGTCTTGCTAATTCCTTGCTTCTCCTTCCTCTGTAATGCTGGTGTTGCAGTAGGAAATTACAAGAGAAATGCGAGGAAAGGGACAGCCTGAATAGACCGTACAGCAGGTCTGTGTTCTGCCTGGGAGCAAATGTTTAGCTCCACGCGATACAATGATCTGATTTAACTGTTGCTGGTCTCTTTTATTTCTGCGCTGTGTTGTATCGAGCCACTGCTGTTGCCTGCTCCCCGGCTGGGCGCGGACGCTTCCACCCCCGCCTCTGATCGCCTCTCTCCTTTCTTGCAGCCCGACCTGCTGAACTTCAAGAAGGGCTGGTTGACAAAGCAGTATGAGGACGGGCAGGTGAGTCCGGGGGAAGCTCTGACCTTCGTGTCAGTCTTCCGTGCCGCAGTCAATCCCAGTTTCTGGCAGCCGACGTTCATTCCGATGTCCCGGCTGTGCAGACTGTGCATGGGGCTGCTCTTGGTGGTGACGAAGCCCCAATGTCCTTGCCGGGTAGATCAGCATGGGCCCTGCTCCAGATGGGAGAAACCAGATGTTGGGCAGAGCAGCGACGGGGAATTGGTACAGGCGGCAGTGGTTGTGTTCGAGCCCTGTGCAAACGGTGTTTGTCTCGGAGCGGGAATAGCTGGTGTTCTGTCCTGGGGAGGTTTCAAAGCCCCACAGCTGGGGATTGTATCCTGGGTTTCTAGGGAGCTGGGGCAGCTTGGATAGCAGCACTGGTTTCGTGTTCCAGTTCTCTGTTAGTCTCATCTCCCTTGTGACCCAGCAGCCTCTTTGGCGTCAGTAATGAGCCTCGGATAAAGTCTCCTGAGCTCCGCGGAAATGGCAAGGCCAAGAAAGAAATAAACGCCTCTGAGTTGGCACTCAGGGAAGCAGCCGCTGCCACTTTCCTCCTGTCCGTTCCTGGAGGGATGTGGGACATGCTGCTCTTGGACCCTTAGAGATGCGCACTGATGCAGCATGGCTGTTTGTCCCTTCCCTGGATTTCCTTCCCTCCCGCTCAGCCTGTCAAGGGAAAATGAAGGCGACTCGCCCACGGCTGTGAGCGCCGTGTCCTGGGCTCTGCTGCGGGTACCTGCTGGTGTGTTGGGCCCTGGGGCACGTCTGTAGGTAGCCAGAGGGGGAATCGGCTGCCGGAGCGAGTGCTTTGTTAACTGAAAGCTGCCTTGGGTAAGCCTCTGCCTCGCTGGGAGCGTGCAGAAGGCGTATTTGTATAGAGCAAGGGCCAGGAATAGGCTCCAACTCAATTTCTAGATGCTGCAGATAAAACATGAATGTTTTACTGCTTTTTTTTATTAAAAAATGGTCCCTCCAAGGCTTTAAGTGCAGCCACTAAAAGCATCGTCCTGCCAGTGGAGCTAATGGGAAGGCTCCGACTGCCCCTGTGGCTCTCACGGTGTTTCACCGTCACACGCAGGGTTGGTGCCGCTGAGGGTCTGGCTCTCTGCCGGTGCAGCAGCGCTGGGGAAATCAGGGTCCTGGTGGTGCAAACCATCACGGTGGCCCTTGCATCGCTGCCTGTTCGGGTTTCCCCTTCCCCCCAGGAGGGCTTCTCGGCAAAGCCGAGTGTGGAGCTGGGAGGGGAGAGGCTGCGAGCTGCCTCTGCCGGCTGACCTGTGACGAGCTGCCCAAGCTCCTCTGGCGGGGAAGGAGCAGGATTGTAACTGCCCCGTCTTGGTTGTTTCCTAGTGGAAGAAGCACTGGTTTGTGCTGACCGACCAGAGCCTGAGATACTACCGGGATTCCGTGGCGGAGGAGGTAAATGTCTTCCCCATCGGCGTTCAGGCGGAGCCCCAGGTGCTCCCAAACTGGCCGTGGCAGGTTGTCTTTGCAGATGCCAAGGTCCTAGAGCATTGCTCTTCAGGACTTTGTGCTTCTTGAGGACCTGCTGCGTGCTTCCCTGCGAGCCCACCGTGCTTTGGGGTTGCAGAACGTTATGGCTTATTTTACCTCTTCCCTCTCCAGGCAGCTGACCTGGATGGAGAAATCGATTTATCCACGTGCTATGATGTTACTGAGTACCCGGTTCAGCGAAACTACGGCTTCCAGATCCACGTAAGTAAAAAGTGGGGAGGAGGAAGAGTCTGGCTGCGGGACGATGGATGGGACTGCTCATACCTAAGCTGCTGCTTGAGGATGCTCATCTGTGGCGAGGGAAACACCTAAAAGAGGCTGCCCTGCATCCCCTGCTGCGCTCCGGAAAGCTGTCGCCTTGGGTCTAAGAGACAGTTTTTTGGTTTCCAAAAAGTGGAGGGGAAAGGGAAGGTTTTGTCTCAGGCTGAGGGTCTCAGCTGTGGCAACATCAGCCTGATGACTGAGAAATGTTCATTCCCACCGGGAGCCTGTTGGGAGATGGAGGGGCTGGGTGCGACCTCCGCGTGGCCGGCGAGCAGTGCCTGGGGCTGGGTGCTGGGTGGTATTGGGGGGTGTGGGAAGGTGCTGGTGGGTGCAATCAGCTGCTTTGAGCCAGTTCCTCCTCTCTCCCTAGACAAAGGAAGGGGAATTCACCCTCTCCGCCATGACGTCGGGCATTCGCCGCAACTGGATCCAGACCATCATGAAGCACGTTCGCCCCACCACGGCTCCCGATGTAACAAGGTAAAGGGGGGAGTTTGGCAGCCCCTGCAGTGTCTGGTTTGCTGTGCTGGAGTAACTCTTCCTTTATGCCCTTTCTTTCCTCTTTCTGAGCCTGTCCGCTCCTGGAAGCCGCGGCTCTTTCTCACATCACTCTCTCTGGGCTTAATTTGGATACGCTTTGTGGGGATGCTGATAGGCTGAGTTACTCTTACGCGCGCAGATTTCAAAGAGGGTTGAAAAATGTGGCTTTAATTTGTGCATAGGAATATGAAATACTGTTCCTATATCAAGGCTCCTCTGGATTCCCACCAGGTATTGTGAAACCACTTGGATTCAGTTGTGCTGGGTTCCCCCTTTCCTCTGGCTACTGTTCAGCACGAGCTGCCCGTCCCCGCCGTGGGTCACGGCAGCACGAGCCCAGGGTTCAATTTAGAAGCTGTTTGGCTCTGATATATTTTAAACTCCAGCCAGCAAATAGTCTTCCCTCCTCTTCTGATCTTCCAGATAGCTGCCGCAGCTCATTCCCCTTACGCATTAGTGACGCTCGCGTCTCCTCCTGCCATCAGTGCCAGAGGAAGGGACCCCCCCGCTTCACAGAGTACCTTCTGTGAGCGCTTGTGGCTGCGGGTAAAGGGTGTTTGACCTCCTCACAGCTAACGGCGCCAGCCACACTCCTACGGGCCACCTCTTACAGGCTTCGTGGACACGGCCGCACCATTAACTCCGTCTCCTGTCCTTACTGTAGCTGCAGCAAGCAGGTTTTTGCCAGGTTTGTCCTCACATTGATGGAATGGCTCTTACCACCGGGTGCTGTTGACCTGGAGATGCTCCAGCCTCTCCTTCCCCATCCCGCTTGGCACTCGGCCACCGTTTCCCAGCCCTGCCCGAGCTCTGGTGGATCTCGCGGGGGTCTCGGGGAAGCCACCTCTCTCCTCACTCCTGTGTATGTTTGATTTCCATGCAATCCCAGGAAAAACTTCTCTTTGAAACTATCCGTGCTGAAGCCCAGGTTGGAAAACTGTGTTCTCTCCTGTATTAACGTTTTGTGGTTTGTATATCTCGTGATTCACTGCATGCTCCTCCTTTTCTGCACCTCGGATGGGAAGTCCTGCAGTTTCCATTTATTTTTCTTTCTTTTCTTTTTTTTCCTCCCCCCTTTTTTTTTTTCTTTAAATAAAAGCCAGAGAGAAGGGAAGAAGCAACCTGGTCTTGACACTTGGTTTCCCCACACTGGTATCTTCCGATGTGACTAGATATGAAGATGAAGACCAAGGAAATTTGAGGAGACCTCTCAGCCTTTAAAGAGCCAGAGATATTTATAGCCTAACAGGTTACTGCAGCACGGTCGTTCTGTGCTCTGCATCTATTCTGAGCCCACGTGAAGTCGTTTGACTCGGCTTACCCCGGTGAGAGGGTCCAAGCGCAGGTACCGGTTGGGCAGTAACTTGTTACGCTGCATAAATAGACGGGGAATCTCAACCTTGAGCTGGGGAAAAGGGAATTATAGGTGCACTTCTGTCATTTTCCACCGAGCTGGTGTCGGCTGGGGTAGGCTCTGGCGTGGGTTAGTCACCTTGCTGAGAAGTTGGCCGAAGGGCTGTGCCGCCCGTGAAGCGGGGCTGTGTTCGCCCGCTGCCTGCTCGCAAGCCCTTTGCCGTGGTGCGTGGCTGCACGGGGTGTCCCAGCCCGTCCCGCCTGGCTTCGGGCACGGCGTTAACATCCGCACCCGGGGAGCGGCTTGTGGATGCGGCTGCTGGAAAGCCAAAGGACAGACTGCCGAAGGCAGAGGTGGCAAACATCTGCACAGCGTGACCGGGGCGTTGGAGGGACATTAGCCTGGATGCTTGGCTGTGCCAGGAGGGCAGCGGTGTTTGCCCCGTCCCTGGGGCTAGTCCGACTCCGCACGCTCCTGCAGCCCTCCCCTGGGTCTCGTTAACCCGCTGCCATGTCTCCACTGAGCCAAACACCCGTTTTCTGGGTTACTCAAGTCCTAATTACTGTTTATATTGCTGCGTGTGTCAGGTGCTGCACCGCTCCCTGCCCTCAGCAGTGCCCTGCAATCTGCAGAGGCACTAATTACGCTGCTAACGATGACCGTGCAGATAAAGAAGGTGGCCGCTTCAGCACTGGGTCCTTGTTCAGCTCGCAGCCCCGGTGAGGCCGAGTTCCCCAGTGCCCCCCCAGTTCCCCGCAGCCTTCGTGTGCTTCTCGCACGCTGCCGCAGCGTGCTCAGCCCGCAGCTTGCACCGTTCCCACAGCCACCCGTATTTTTAAAAAAATTTTTTGTTTTGACCTATAAATACCACTGTGAGGCAAAGACTCCCCCTCCTATGTGGTGTGAATTAATTTGTCTGGGATGGAGGAGATGCGAAATGCTTGAGCGGAATTAATAGCCATGGGGCACTTGCGGGAGATTAAATGAGAAACTTCAGGTCGGTCTTCTGAGTCTCTTAACTCGGTTCCCAGCGGCCGTCCCGCTGCTCCCTGACACATATCCCATGCCCTTTGGAAAGCAGCAGAAGAGAAATGAGCTCGCAAGAGATATCACCTCTACAAATGCCGAGATTCTTCCACGTGGTATTTAGAGCAGCATCATTTCTGTCTCCTAACAACATCCGAGGGCCCCCAGGACCCCCTTTTTCACCTCGCACTCTTCTCCATTTTAAGACTCCATCTCATCTGCGCTTTACTTATTTAAAACGCAGCTGTAATCGCTAACTGACTCCAGATTGAGCGCCTGGCTTTGGAGTCACGCAGTATCTTCTTAGCGGTTGAGGAGCGAGGAGGTTTCATCGTGGTGCCTTTTGGGTTTATTTTATTAGCTGCAAGTGACAGAGCTGAAGAAGGAATTATCTCCGAGCTGGTTTTAGCCTGTAACTGCCAGAGTTTCTTGAAACCCAGCTCTACCGAGCCTGTGGTTTGATCGTGGATGAAAGTGCATCGGAAGATACTAGCCCTGGACCCATGCGGAGTCATTTCTTCTGCTCCATTCTGTGTTTTGGGCACACGCACATCCATGAGGTTGTTGGCTGTGGGAGCTGGGGTGTGTTACCAAGGCGGGAGGAGAAGCCGTGCTGCTGCTGCTCCCTCCCGCTCCCGGCACTCTGGGTGCATGTTGTCCGTGGGCCCCCGTTAGCCGTGATTTGCCTGCAGCGAGGAGCTCGGGGAGCTGCTTTCCAGCTCTTCCCACTGCGCCTTTCTAGAAAGCTTGCGGAGGCTGCGCTGGAGCCCGGAGCCCGGGGGGATGCTGTGGTTGTACTGGAAGGGGGGGAGGCAGGAGCCAGGCTGAGCAGCCGGGCTGCGCCTCGGGAGGCATCTCGGGGGCTTCTGGTAGCAAAGAGGGTTCAGCAAATGCCTGCCAGTCCCTGGGCACGGCTTCCTCTGCCGACTTAGCATACTGCTATTTTCTTTTTTAGTTTTGATCTGCATGTTTCAAGGCTGGCATGTCTACGTTTAATAAGCTAATACTTCCTTATGGATTAGTAGGTTGGAAACGGTATTGCCTTCCCCTATTAACTTACCCTGCTTGACGAGTATGTCTCCCCTCTCAACCCACCACCCTCTAACTCAGCCCTAAAAATCGTTCCTTGCTTGAGAAACTGACATTTTCAGTGACTGCCGTGGTCTGTTGAATAACTCTTGCTCTCCTCGCTGCCCCAACAACTGCTCGTACGGCGTGCAGCCCCCGCGCCGGGGCGGCTGCCCGTGCCGCCCGCAAGGCTGCTCTCCCCGGGGGAGGTCTGCGCCTTCAGTGCAGATAGTGGCACGGAGAAGTTTTCGACCCGTTAATACCCCGACTTCGCCAAGCACGAGGAAAACCTTCCCCCTCTTACCCAAGACCTCTGGGAGCTGCTCTGTGCTTCTCCGCCCGGCAGCTCTGAAGCCAGACTGACTTTGGTGGGACTGGTGGCATCCTCCCCGCGAGCACGTGACTATGGCCGCGTGGACCGGCGTGTGTGCATGGAGCCCTGCAGCCGGGGAGGCGGGCGGAGAGCCGGCCTGCGGGCACCGCAGGAGCTTTCAAAGGCTCTTCTCCACCCGGCAGGACAGTTGAGGGTCGCTGCCTCCGCCGTGGGCTGCTGCTGGGTTGTGGTTGCCGGCCCCACGGCGGCTGCCAAGGAGGAGCGAGGTCGGGATCGGCCGCTCTCCGGGGCCCGGGGGGTGCCCAGGAGCAGCTGGGGCCGCTTGCACCAAGGCTTTGCACACCAGCGCGACCCCGGGGAAGGGCAGCGGCGGCTCCTGTGCCCGAGAGGTGACAGGAGACGGAGGGGCAGGGGGGGGCACCCACATGGCATTGGCTTGGGCTTCCAGCAGCCCCTTTCCACCCGGCTCTTTGAGGCATGCGTGGGAGCACCTGGCCATCTCGAGCAGCCACTGACGCTTTGCTTCACCCTCTCTCTGTCCTCACAGCTCCCTGCCGGAAGAGAAAAGCAAAACAAGCTCTTCCTTCGAAACTGGTCCAAAGCCGAGCGAGAAGCCGGATGCGGAGCAAGCTGAGCTGGACCCCGAGCAGAAGCGGAGCCGTGCCCGGGAGCGCCGGCGAGAAGGACGGTCCAAGACCTTTGACTGGGCTGAATTTCGCCCCATCCAGCAGGCCCTGGCGCAGGAGCGTGCAAACGCTGCAGACTCCTCCAAGAGTGGCTCTGCCGCCTTCCCCAGGGACGCCGGTGCCACCGATGCCGACCCGGGAGAGCTGGAGCGGGAGCGGGCCCGGCGACGGGAGGAGCGTCGCAAGCGCTTTGAGATGATCGATGCTGTGGACGGGGCAGGGTCGGAAGAAGCATTAAGGATGGAGGTGGACCGGATCCTGCCCGTCCCGGCGGACATCAAACCGCAGAACGTGCACGTGGAGATCGAGCAGCGCTGGCACCAGGTGGAGACCACCCCGTTGCGGGAGGAGAAGCAGATCCCCATCGCACCCCTGCACCTTGCTCACCCCGAGGACCGGGACGAGGGGCTGACGAAGCAGCACTTGACCACGCTGCTGGAGAAGGAGGTAAAGTGGGGTGCGTGGGGTGCAGGCTGCCTGCCGAAATGGCCCTTAGGCCACTGCAGGTACTGTAGGAAGCCTGAGCAAGGCTTTAAAAAGCTGCATTTATTCCTGTTTTGTAATAGCAATGAGTGGGGATGCTGTAGGGTCCCCTGGGGAGGTGACAGGGCGCAGATCCGTGTCTGTTCCCGTACAGCTCTGCCGGCAGCTTTCGCATTCCCACGGCTGCAGAAAGGGCTGTTCTTGCAAGGGTGGTACTTCGTTGCCCTCTCCCAGCCCATGGCAGCCACCACTTCTGGTGGTTGTTAGCCGGCCTGCCTCTGAGGAGATGGGTGCAACTGATCTCTCTCAACCAGACTCTCAATTCAAGCTCATAGCCTGGTGCGCCTCTGCAGCGGCAGAGATTTGTGTCTGCAGTTATGTCTGCAAAAACTATTCACTGGCTTGAGTGACAGCACGCGCCGCAAAGGTTCCCTTTTTGTGGAGCCTACATCAGTGTTACAATTTTCGGAAAAGAAAGGAGGAGACTCGGCTCACTTGGAAGAGGCCCACGCCTGGGATAACAAAGGGTGTTCTTAGTTGGGATTAAGGTGTATTAGCAGGAATGAAAGGGGTGCAGGCGTGGAGTAACCAGGAGTATCGCTGCTCTGAACCGGGCTGGGATTTGCCTGGGTCGTGCCTGGCACGAGCTGGTGCCGCTCGTCCTTTGCTGCAGTGAGCTTTACGAATTAAACTAATGCGGAACTTAGTTCTTTCAGGGGGAGGGATTTTGCCCAGCAAAATGAAATCCAGAGCAGAGCAAAGCAGCCGTGCCATCAAAAGCCCATTCACTCTGCTCCGCGTCCCCTCTGAGCCCCTTATGGCCGACCCCCTGCCCACTCACTGGACGCTGTCTCTGTTCGTGTCCCTCCAGCTGGAGCAGAAGCAGAAGGAGGCCCTGGAGCTCCTGGAGCAGAACCGGCACCTGCAGGACCAGCTGAAAGTGGCACTGGGCCGGGAGCAGAGTGCCCGGGAGGGCTACGTGTTGCAGGTAGGAGAGCGGGGAGGAGAGAGGAATCCATCTTCTCTGCGCCCGAGGGGGACCCTGGTGGGCTTCAGTCCAGGGTGTTCATGGGGGCATCCTGGTGGACACGGAGATGTGCACCACAGAGTGGGCTCCAAGAGATTTGGCCTTTTTGCAAATGTTGCTAATTCTGTAGCCTTACCAGGATCATCTGCTCAACGAAACCTCTCATCTGGGATGCAGTAGACAGAAGATAGCATTGCCTGCTTTGGAGGCAAAACAAAACACAGCCTTGATAGACAGATGGGACCTCAGCAAAGTCCACCTCTGATCCATCCCACACTGTGTTTGCCTATGCAACTGCTGTTTCACCATTTCTGTGCCCCAGACGTTCCCCTCAGGCAGTGGGGTGCACACAGAACTTTCTAGGCATCTTGTAGCCCAGCAGTTGTGCCTGGATGAGGAGTTTGTGTGGTGGTTACACGGGCAAACACAGTACACGCAGGGGCGTCTCTCAGGCCCATTCCCCGCAGCCAGGGAGGGATTTGCACCGGGACAACCTATTGTCTTGGATCACTTCGGTGGTTTTGTGCGTTATGAGATGCCTTTCCTCAGCAAAGCCTAGGAGTGTGTTTTGAAGGTTCTGGCAAAAGAGACGGGAGAGTCTCTTAGGAAGCCTTTCCTCCCCTCCTCCAAACAAAGCGGGCTTTTTCCAGCCCTTCCTCTGGGAGCTTCCGTGCCCAGAGGAGCCATGAGCAGCTGCTGGCTGCTCTCGTGGGTCTGCAGTCCTGTTTTGTGCAGGGGCAGCGGTTTGAACCTGCTCAAATCTGCTCGGCCAAACTGGCTGTGGATCGAAGTGGCCGTGCGCGGCTGCACGCTGCGCTCACGTGGCAGCAAACCCGGTGTCGACGCTGAACCTCGCGTCCTTATTTCTCACGGCGGAGGTTGCACAGGCAGTGGGGCCAGCCCAGGCAGGGGGGGCACCTGGCCTTCCTTGCCGGTGATCTCGGAGGAGTTATTCATTGATCTCCTCGGAGGAGTTATTCATGCATTTATTTCTGGAGTCCCCGAGCTGACAGTGCTTGCTCGGAGGAGTTCTGTTTTCACTTGGCAGTGTTGGAAGAGTAACTAACGCCCACTTCCCTGGGGCAAAGGCATCCCTTTGCCTGGAGCCTGGAAAAATCAGGGAACGTGGCTAAAAGCTGGATGCTGTATCCACTGTCAGATTGGCCGTGTTGAAGTTGGCCACAGCGCCTCGATAGGAGGAGCGGGGGCAAGAGGAGAAGTCTGCAGAAGGGCTGAGGAAATCATCGCTGTAGTGAGAAAAGACACAAACTTTGACCTGGAAGTTGGAGAGGGTTTTCGGAAGGGTTGGAGACTTTTCCTTGCTCCAGTCTAATTGTTCTGGGGATTTCCCTGATGGTTCCCCGGGAGCAGAGGGATTAAAGTCCTGGTACAGAAGAGAGTAACCCCACCAAACCCTGCTGAGGTGGAAGGAATGGAATCGCTGGGGGGGGTCTGCAGCCCCGGACTGGGCACACGTATTTGGATGGACCCTCTGAATTTCATGTGCCCCCCACTTCTATCATGCCTAATTTTGGAGAGGTTCCTATGTTGTCTATAGAGAGAGATGATGGAGGAGCCTGACTGCTGCCAGCCCCGTCCCTCCTGAGCTGCCTGGGGGGCACCAATCCCCCCCTCCTTGGCAGCGTGACCAGCCCCATACAGACCCCCAAGCGCTGCCCCGACATAAAAGACGCTGCACGTTTCGCAAGGCAGCCGCTGAGATACCCACCCCCCTGCATGTGCCGCGCACCGAAGGCTCTCCGGCCTCGTGTAACCCCTTCTCTCGCTCTGAGCTTCCTCGGGACGGGGGCACCCCAACTTTGAACCCTACTGGGAGAAACGTCGGGGGCTCCTGCTCCTCGCGATCCGACTGGAGATGTCCCCCGGCTCTGGTCACGGCGGGAGGGGAGGGGTCACGTACTAACCTGTCCCGGGCGGATATTCTTGCATGTTTATTTTTGGTGTAAAGCATGAAATTTAACTTAACATAACTGAGTGTCACATCTGTGGGCTTTCCTTATCAGCAACCAGAGTACAGCAAGGCAGGCCAAATTCCTAGGCTTAACGCTGTGCTTCTCTCGCCTCTTCCTGTCTGTGTATTTTTTTTAAAGATACATAATATCTGTCGCCTTTTGCATGACTCTCTCTGTGAGTTTTCTCTTTGCATGCTACATTGCTTTGGTTTGAATCTCACAAAGGTTGGTTTCCTTCATTTTACGTTCTCATCACGCCTTTTCCCTCCCTTCACTTGTCGGGCTTTTTATTTTGTCCTTTGTTGGTTTTTTTTTTTGGTTTTGGTTTTTTTTTTTTTTGTTTTGTTTTTTGTTTTTGCAGGTAGAGAAATTAGATCCTCCCTAGTCTTAAACTTTAGCATAACAACATCTCTTTAACGCAATGAGCAGCCACTAAGTCCTGTCTGGCAGCCGCAGAAATGACATCGCCACGCCGGCTGTCCTGTCTCCCTGCGTTTGGGTGGGATGTGATGTCATTTGCTGTCACCTCACTTTCCGTTGTTGCTTTTGGTCGGTAGGACTGTGTTACCTGAACTGTGCACTTTTTGTTTCACAAAACAAAAAAAAAGAACAGACACGCTAAAAAAAGCGGTTCCTTTCTTCTCCACCTGTTCCCATCCCCTCCTCCTTCGCACCCTTCCCGTTTTTCTCTTGTCTGTCCGTCTCCGTTTTACTGCTGGTGTTTCTTTTTCATTGTTTTTTTGGTTCTATTTGATTTTGGTTGGTGGTTTTTTTGTTTTTTTGTTGTTTTTTTTTCCTTTTAGCCTGTTACTGTACAGCTGTTTTGATGTTGTGGTCCGTGTTTTCTGTTACTGGAAAGCAGTTGCCGCTCATTCAAACAAACAAACAAAAAAAAAGTTGGTTAAAACAAACAAAAAAATTGTGCCAAGAACAAATCATCCCAATTGGAGCATGTGGGTAGCAGCCAAATCGCTGTGAGGAGCTTTTCCATGGCCTGCCTGGCCAGAGGTGTGACACTCAGAAGGGAGAGCCAAGAGTGTTACTAATCTAGTATTTAATCAATTTTTTTAAGACCGAGGTGGCCGCCTCGCCATCAGGTGCCTGGCAGAGGCTCCACAAAGTCAACCAAGACCTCCAAAGCGAGCTGGAAGCCCAATGCCAGCGTCAAGAGCTGATCAATCAGCAGATTCAGTCGCTGAAGCGCAGCTACGCCGAGGCCAAGGACGTGATCCGGCACCACGAAGCCGAGATTCAGAGCCTGCAGGCGAGGCTCAGTAACGCGGCGGCCGAGCTCTCCATCAAGGAGCAGACCCTGGCCAAGCTCAAGAGCGACCTGAGGAGCGAAAAAGAGAAAGCCAAAGAGCAGCTGGAGGAGTGGCAGCACGGCGAGGCCGCGCTCAGCTCCCAGCTGAAGGCCAGCGAGCAGAAGCTGAAGAACGCGGAGGCTCTGCTGCTGGAGAAGACCCAGGAGCTGCGGGACCTGGAGATGCAGCAGGCTTTGCAGAGGGATCATCAGAAGGAGGTGCAGCGGCTCCAAGACAGGATCGCGGACCTGAGCAGGCAGCTGAATGCTAGCGAGCAAGCGCGGGTCCTCATGGAGGAGAAGCTGCAGAAGAATTACGAGGCTCTGCTGGAGAGCTGCGAGAGGGAAAAGCAGGTTTTAATACGGAGTCTGAAGGAGGTGGAGGATAAGGCAAATGAGTACGAGAACCAGCTGCAAAATAACGAGCAGCAAATGGAGATTCTGCAGAAGGAGAAGCTGAGTGCAAAGTTCGAAGGCAGCGAGCTTGTCCACCAGCTGGAGGAGCAGCTGGTGATGAAGGAGGCCAGCATCCAGAAACTCGCAGAGCACATCAAGGAGCTCGAAAGAGAAAGAGATCAGATCAAATGTCGGTTCCACGAGCTCATGAATCAGGTTGCCGAGTCGGATAACGAAGTTGCAAAGCTGCAAGCAAAGCTGAAAATGGAAGAGACCAACTACCACAATCTGGAACAATCGTTTGAGGAGGTGTCAGATCAGTTCCAGGGTGTGCAGAAGGTGCTGAAAGAAAAAGAAGAAGAGCTGAGGCACGTTAAGGAAATGCACTTGAGAATTGTGGAGAAGAAAGATCAAGATCTCAGTGAGGCTTTGGTTAAAATGGTTGCTTTAGATAGCAGTTTAGAGGAGACTAAAGTAAAGCTAAAGGCCAAGGAGGAGGCTTTAAAGAAATTAGCTAGTGTAGGCACAGGTCCATGTGCTGAGGAGGTGGAAGACCTTGGCCCTAATCTCGAGGCTGATGAAAGTCATCCGTCCCAACTGGGGCAGCCTCTGCAAACTCAGGATGTCCTCCCAGCTCTGACTTATGCACTGAAGGAGGAGGAGGAGGAGGAGGTTCTTGAGACCAGCCAGAGGCAGGCAGAGGAATTCGGCTCCCCGTCCAAAGCTGTGGAGCTCCAGGACCAAGAGTTAGTTCAGAAAGCCTTAGCAAAGCCTGATGTAGGGATCATGGGGGCCAAGAGGCAAAGAATCCGTTTCTCGAGCATCCAGTGCCAAAAATACATTCATCCAGACGGATCAGAGAAAAACTGGACGAGCAGCACCTCTTCAGACACGAGCCAAGACAGATCGCTGTCTGAAGAAAGCATGTCATCAGAGCCAGCTCTTGGTTACCCATCATCAGGGACGAGCGACTCTGAGACCTATCTCTCAATCATCCATTCCCTGGAAACCAAACTTTACATTACAGAGGAAAAACTCAAAGACGTAACGATGAAGCTTGAAAGCCAGCACGGCCATAATCAGGAGACGCTCATCGCCCTCCACCATCAGTGGGCCAGCACGGAGTCTCAGCTGCGGGAACAACTTCAGACCAGCTTATCCCAAGTCAGTGCTTTGATCTCGCAGCTGGAGAGTGAGAGGCAGGAAAAGTTCAAGCTCATAGAAAATCACGTTAGTGAGCTGGGAGGTTTCCAAATGAAAAATGATCAAGCGCTGACTTGCTTAGAGAAGTGCCGGGAGCAGCTAAGATCTTTGCCCAAGTCAGACAAGGAAAAAGAGGGTGATTTGTTCCTTGTTACTCTCTCCAGCATGGAAACAACCTTATCGAATGCAATCCAAGCCTTGAGAGGGGCGCCAGTCCCCTCGGAGTATCAGCAGAGTGAAAGCCTTATCGCAGAAAGCCCCGCTCCAGAAGGAGGTTTTTTAGGAGAAGAGGAGCACGTCTCCAAGGAGCAGCGAGCGGAAATGTTTGACGCCGGCCAGTTGAGATGGCTTTCTGAGAGAGTGGCATTTGAGGCCTCTCTCATCAACCAAATAGCAGAGTCTTTGAAAAATGCAAGCTCTGAGATATCGCAGCTTCTGAGAGAGATCCAGGGAACGGCTGAGGTGGTTTTGTTGGAGCCGGCAAATGTTTCTCATACAGCAGTCGACTTGGCCAGTGTCCTATCTAAGAAGCTGCTGCTGGAAGGGGAGTTCTGGAGCCAGGTGGAGGAGCTGAGAGTGCACTTGAGCACCAGAGAAGGAGAAGCCGAGGGCAAAACAGAAACAACAGGTTTGGGCTTTTCTTCATGTTTTCTCAGTGCTGTAGCAGATGCTACATTGATCAAGGCAGAACTTGGGTTTGTCGCACAGAAAATGAGAGAATCTTTTCATCAGAGATTAAAAAAAATCGAAGAAGACCTCCATAATACCAAAACAGCTCTCCAGCAGCATAAATGCATGTTGGAGGAGATCATCAAAGCGTACAGGACTCCTGATTTTGACAGAGTTATGCACCAGATTTCTGAAGCACTTGAAATTCAAAAAGATGCTTCAGAAAGAACCCAAGTCTCCTGGGACGGGAGCCACCTGCAAATGGTGCCGTGTCAGGAATTAGCCAAGGCGGAGGAGATTGGCAGCCTGCCGGACCGTAGTAGTGAAGCTCTTGTTTCCATTCAGGAAGATCTTGCCCAACAACTAAAGGACAAATCAAATGTTCTGAGAGAAATATCTGTTGCCTTACTCTCTCTGCCTCCTGAGGAGGCAATGAGAGACTGTCAGAAGCTCCTGAAGATATCTCAGAGTCTTTCATATCATTCGTGCATGGGAGACCTTGAACGGTATTCCTCTTTGTTAGTCCAAGACGCAATTGTTCAGGCTCAGGTTTGTTACGCCGCTTGCAAAGTCCGACTGGAGTATGAGAGAGAGCTGAAGTCCTACAAGGAGTCCTTGCAGAGCATGGACGCGCTCTGCCAAGAGCGCGTGAAGACGGTCTCTCTCCTTCGGGACGAGTACGAAGACTTGCTTAGAAAGCAGCAGGGTGAGTACGGCGAGGTGATCGCCATGCTTGAACGGGAGAACGCTGATCTCAAAGCAAAGGTGTCCCAGCTTGACAGTCAGCGAAGGCTTTTGGAGGAAGAGGAGCATAAACACAGCAAGAGCTTGAGTGAATTGCAGGGACGGTATGAGGAGGAGATTCGAAATGTGATAGAGCAACTAAACAGGACCGAGGATGCTCTGAAGGCCGAGAGGACAGAGGGTCTCAACCAGCTGGATGCCATCGTCCGTGACAAGCAGAACATGGAGCGGTATCACCTGGAGCAGATGCAAATGCTGGAGGACAAGTTCCAGGCCAAGATCAAGGAGCTGCAGGTCATCCACGGCGAGGAGCTGCAGGCGTTGCAGGAGCACTACAGCCAGAACCTGCAGCGCCTGCAGGAGACCCTGGACGAATACCAGCGGCAGCACCCGGAGGCGTCCCCCGCGGCAGGCCCGGGTGGTGGGGACGCCTGGGCGGCTGATGAGACGGGTGGCACCGGGCAGGACCCCGGCAGCGACCCGGACTCCATGCACGGCCTGAGGGAGCGTATCCAGGAGCTGGAGGCCCAGATGAACGTCATGAGGGATGAGCTGGAGAACAAGCATCTGGAGGGGAACGCTTCCACCTTGAGGGAAAAATACCAGAAAGACTTTGAAAACTTAAAGGTGTTGATACGTTTAACGCTTTACGCTTTCCACCGCTGAGTGTACAGGAGGGTGCGTTCGGTCCTGGGGTTGGCTTGCCGAACCAAGGGTGTCCCCCAAAAGAGCCAGCAATGCAGAAGCAAGCCCCAGAGTGTTAGAAAGGCCTCTGTAAAGCATGGCATTTCCCTTTTCTCCATGCTGGGGTATTCTAAATGCATTGCTGAGGCCTTGGGCTCGGTGGGAGGGTCGATTAATGGTGGCAGCCTCTGCCTGTAGAGGGAGGGAGGGTTTCAAAGTAGCTTGATAACTTCACGTTATCCTTCAATACGAAGACCGTAGTGTTTCTCTTCATACCTGAGGCGTAAGTTTTGTTTGTGACTTCCCTTTAAAAGCATTCCTCAACTCTGTCTCTTCCAGTCTGATCAAATCTCCAGTCTGTCTCTGCTGCCCTCAAAAACGTGAGATGAAATGGAAACCCAGTGCTCTCAAAATGTCTGTTCCCGGGGAAAGCAGCTGCAAACAGATGCCAAGTTCTGTAGCAAAGCAAAGCTCCTCTGCCCCAGGCTGCAAGGAGAACCACCCTGGTGTTGGACACCAGCGATTCTATACAGAACAAACAGTGCACAGTTACGGGAAACCCCGGCTAGGTGCAGAAAAACCCAGTGGCAGCGAAGCGCCCGCGGTCAGATTGCTCCACCAGTCAGGACTGGCTGTAAAACTAACCTGAGATAGTACAGCATCAAGAAAACCCTCTTGGATTTGGTGTTTTGCTTTTGATTGGAGAGCATTTCCAGTTCGGCAGTGGGTTTAGGGCAGTAGAGGACTTTTGGCAGCACCCAGGGAGGCTTCCGGGTTGAACGGGCAGCCGGAAGGGCAGTGATGTGGGCTGCACGCAGAGGCTGTGCCAGCGAGGCTTTCATGGAGCAGTCATTCTTCACAGTCGGCAAAAACGTGGGCGAGCTTGCTTCCAGCCACGAGATCTTCAGCACACATTTGGGCTGGGGGTAAAGCAAGGCTCAACTCTAGCCAAAACCCGGGTTTAGCCTGGGGAGAGCAGTATGGAATCCTAGAATGGTTTGGGTTGGAAGAGACCTTAAAGATCATCTAGTTCCAACCCCTGGCCATGGGCAGGGACACCTCCCTCTAGATCAGGTTACTCAAAGCCCCGTCCAACCTGGCCTTGAACAGTCGTTCTGCTGCGTCCCATCAGGGGTGAATCAGGTGTCCAGCGGAGGTGGGAGGGAAGCGGTGGTGTTCACTGAATGCTGTCTTCTCCATCTTAATCCTTAGGAAGGAAAAACCCTTCTTGAGCCTCCTGCTCAGGTCAGTGGGACACAAGGGTAACACCTTGACCTGCAAGCCAGGCACCAAACAGGGTCACTCGTACCGAGGGATGTTCTTCTTTTGGAAGAAGCAAAAAGGCCAGCACCAAAACAGAGGCTGCAAAATAACAGCAAGCAATGAACCTGACCTCCCGCCTCTGTTTTCAGCTTTGGTCTGCCAAATTTGTGGTTAGCCTGGCGGGAAGGCAAGTGGCATCTTCTGGGCAGAGCCCAGAGCATCTTCTGGGCTCTCCAGGAGGAGAGCAGAGCGAACCAGCTTCTCTCTGCACCTCGGTAGGAAGCAGAGGGACAGACAGCAAAATAGAAACCACCCTTGGTTAGAAAGCTAACCAGGCGATCGCAAACCTGTCTGATTTACAGGTTAAAATGTGCTCAGTTCTTCTCTTCTGAAGCTGATGGAGAATGTGCCATCAGTGAGGTACTGGCTTGTACGTGTCCGGGTGTCCTGGATTTATAGCAATGCGTTTCCAGTACGTTCGATACGGGATCTACAGCCAGACCTACGGAGGAGCATTCAGCCTTCTCCTCCAGCAGTAGGGGTGCAATGACGAATCCTGCAAGGCTGCTTCGTGCCTCTCCGTAGTCAGCCAAGTCCAGGCAGGTTCTGGCACTGAGTTACACATTTCACACACACACACAAAAAAAAAAAAAAAAAAAAAAAAAAAGAAAGAGCCGAGAAAATTAAGAACGCCTCAGGATTCAAACTTATTCAAACTTAAAGGGGAGGAATAAAAGCACCAGCGCTGAAAATCAGGAATGACAGTGGCACGGGCTACAGAGCATTAGACAGCGAAGTGATGCTGAAGCGTGTATGTTAGCGTAGGTCAGTGCGTGTTAGACTGTCATGAGCGCTCTTGTCACTGGGAGAGTAGATTTGTCCCCCTTAAATTTCCCATGGAGTCCCAATAGGTGACAGTTCTCGCTTCCCATGGAAAACAGGAGTGTGAATCAAGAAGAAATCCATTGAAATCAGGAAATAAAGCCAGCCTGTAACATTAGAAGGAGAAAAGCCTGGTGCGGTGCTCGGCACCCAGATTGTCCCCAGATGTCTGACGGGGCTCGTGCCCTGCATCCCCGCTGCGTGCCCCTGCCCAGCTCGTGGCTCGAGCCAGCCTGTGGCTTTGCTGTCCTGCTTCTGTCCCGCAGCCCTCTGTCTGTCCAGGATCCCGATTGCTTGGCGGGGGCAGCCGGGCTGAACTGTCAACGGGTTTTTGCATTTGTCTCGCTGCAGAGGCAGGAGCGGGGTCTGTGCCTGGGGCAGGACCGGGCTGGAATTCAGGATCTCACGGCTGGTGACTTCTGAATCCCCAGAGCGCTGCTCCCGTGGCCTGGCCTAAGTTCAGTCCTAGTAATTCAATTAGCAAATAATTGCCTGCGCAGCATTTGAAGCGATACTCGGTTGGGAATTAAGGTCCTGTTGCTGTCACAAGTCATGTGGTTGCCACCCTGGAGGTGGCCGCATAAAATCAGGCATTGCAAAAGAGAGCAGACGGAGCATAGCAGGCTTTTTTTTGTTGTTTTTAACATGTAAACATATGTTAAATTCCGATTCCCCAGTCGGGTCTGAACCCAGACCTACCTTGTCCTTCCCTTTCACCAGAGCTGTCAGGGTTCAAGCTGACAGGACAAGCTCTGGCCTCGCAAGGTCCGTCCTCGGCCAGCTCCTCCATGGTTGGGGAGGGAGAAGATCCCCATGATGGAACCTGGGTGCCAACCAGCCTGCTGGTGTGCAGTTTCTGGCGGGCTCACCACTGCTGTGACACCAGCCAACCCCTTCCCCTCGTCCCTTTTGCAGGCAACATGTGAAAGGGGCTTTGCAGCCATGGAGGAGACACACCAGAAGAAGATCGAGGACCTGCAGCGGCAGCACCAGCGGGAGCTGGAGAAGCTGCGGGAGGAGAAAGACCGCCTGCTAGCAGAAGAAACGGCTGCCACCATTTCAGGTATGGGGACACACCAGAGGTTCCCCGTGATGGGGCAGCTCCATGTTGATGGGGACATAGGGATGGCGTTTGCGAGCGTGTGGAGGAGTAGAGCGTGGGGTGGGATGAGGGCTGGGTGGGGATCACAGGGAGATGGAGAGAGGCTGGTGGGACATACGTTTCGACCGGGGGCCCATCTCCTGGTCCTTCTCCAGGCTTGGTACCCCTCTCCTTGGCTGTAACATTGTCTGATCCGTTTTCTGTTCCATCTCAGAAAGGCAGTAGTCATTCCTGTGGTTAATTTATTGCCGATTCCACACTGAATTAATTCAACGTCCCAGGGAGTTTTAAAGTGCTGGAGCCCAGGGTCTCTGCATTAGGAGTCCCACAATCCTGGAAACAACATGTGAATTGGATAATCATTTGGACTAATAAAAGTGGGATTTGCAAAAGCCCCTTTGCTGGGGCACAGACTGGAGGGGCCGCAAAGCAGTGGGAGGTTCGCTGGGATGACTCGGGTTTTGTTCCTTTAACAAACAAACAAACAAACCAACAAACAAACAAACCTGTCCTTGGGTGGAGCGGTGCTGGGTGCTAACGCTGTGATGTCCCGCGCAGCCATCGAAGCCATGAAGAACGCGCACAGAGAGGAGCTGGAGCGAGAGCTGGAGAAGTCCCAGCGCTCCCAGATCAGCAGCGTCAATGCCGACATCGAGGCCCTCCGAAGGCAATACCTGTAAGACCATCATCATCCTCCGTCTGTCACTTTGTCTCGCAGGGAGATCACGTGTGTGGGGAGGCCCCTTTCTCCCCATTGATTTTGGCAACGAGTTAGGGGCAGACCTGTCATCGCAGGGACCCTCTTCCCTTGGTCCCGACCCAGCTGCTCCCATGGGAGGCTCCTGGTTGCTTTGTAATCTTTTGGGCTCCAGGTCAATGTCCCCACGCTACCCAAATTCAGCTGCTTTATGGTCACCAGAAGTAGCAGATGTGCACACGCGGTGCTGCTTTTCACGCAGCTGCTGCGGGAGGGTTGCTCAACCAGATCTAACCAGGCGAGGAAAAAACACTTAACTTTTCATGGCAAGGCAATCCTCAGGTGGGAGCCGAGCAGAACGGCCAAGCAGCTTTCTTAACCTTGATGCATCTACCCAAGATGTGTAGGTGTGCAAATACACCGGGTCCCGAGGCCCCAGAGCAAACTTGATAGATCTCGGCTCAATTTTGGAAACCTGAGGAAGTCCTACCATTTAACTTCCTAGAGAAAGATCTGCTGTCCCCGTGCCCAAGCATCGCCACGCCAGGAGAGGGAAGGCCTGGCTTGCTCTAGGCTTGAGATTTTACCCAAAGGACTTTCCCAAGTCCCCCTCCGCAGTGCTTAGATCCCTGTTGGGTTGTCCCAGGGTGTTGGAGGAAGAGTGGGCACGGGGGGGTGCGTGCGGGGAGGGCACTACCCGGCGTGTGTTTCCCCAGGGAGGAGCTGCAGTCGGTGCAGCGGGAGCTGGAGGTCCTTTCGGAGCAGTATTCGCAGAAGTGTTTGGAAAACGCCCACCTGGCGCAGGCGCTGGAGGCTGAGAGGCAGGCCCTCCGCCAGTGCCAGCGGGAGAACCAGGAGCTCAACGCCCACAACCAGGTGAGGGTCCCCGCCGTGCCCAGGCAGGGGGCGTGGGCAGGGGGTGACGGGCGATCCGCCCGGCGGGCAGCGGCAGCGGGCTCTGCGCCGAGCCATGGCTGCGATCCGCCCTTTCCACAACGGCTGTCCTCCTCTTCCCAGGAGCTGAATAACCGCCTGGCTGCGGAGATCACGCGATTGCGGACCCTGCTGACCGGGGAAGGCGGGGGAGAGGCTGCTGGATCGCCTCTCACGCAGGGCAAGGACGCCTACGAGCTGGAGGTGAGCTCTGCTGTGCCAAAGGGGCGGCACTGGTGGGCACAACGTGCCTGCGGCCCCCCGGGAGCATGCCACAGCCATCCATCCCTCCACGCAGCAGGTCTGCATGTGCCTCGTGGGGTGCAGTGGGGCCAGGAGCTTTTGGAGTCCTGATCTTCCCTTCTCACCATGTTGAGCCAGACACCCACTCTTCCTTCTCCATCCCCTGCTTGTCCCCTGGGATCCAGTCCGCGCAAAGCAGTGGGAACTAACAGAAAATCTAGTGGGAGGTGTCCCTGCCCAGGGCAGGGGGGTTGAAACTGGATGATCTTTAAGGTCCCTTCCAACCCGAACCATTCTGTGATTTTATGAAACCAAGGGGTCGAAGTCCCATGAGACCCAGGAGTAATTTTCTTGTATGAACC
The DNA here is from genome assembly GCF_963924245.1 of Chroicocephalus ridibundus. Taxonomy (NCBI): domain Eukaryota; kingdom Metazoa; phylum Chordata; class Aves; order Charadriiformes; family Laridae; genus Chroicocephalus; species Chroicocephalus ridibundus. The sequence continues at coordinate 52,742,278 of NC_086291.1, read as the reverse complement.
AGCAGCTTTGCGGTGCTGGCGTGGAGCCGGCGTGGGGCTGAGCCTCCAGCCTTGGCTCAGCGGTCAGCGGGCGCAGTGGGTGAGCATCTCGGGGTGGCACTGTGTCTACTTGGGTGCGAACACGCGCTGCTTTTGTTCCCACAGGTCCTGCTGCGGGTCAAAGAATCAGAAATCCAGTACCTGAAGCAGGAGATCAGCTCCCTCAAAGACGAGCTGCAGACGGCGCTGAGGGTAATGCCCGGGGACATTTCTGCAAATCCTCTTACGGGCTGTGGTCTGCTCCTGTCTGTGTGTGCGCGCTTAGATTCCAGCTCACTTGTCCCCACGTTTGAAACAACATTTAATTTTTCCCCTGAATGGGATTGAATACCCATTTTGGTGTCATCAGCAAAGCACTCCACGACTGTGTCAGCTCAGGGCTCACGCCTTCTCCCTGCTTGTGGGAAAATATCCCCTTCGGTGTTTTTCCCTTATTTCCTGTCACATCAGATTCAGATTTGAAATGGCAAAAGTAATCAGTGTCAGAGATCTGCCCAGCCTCCCAGCATCGGATCTGGTTTGCTCCGGACAGCCTCTTTGCCAAGGCCATTTCTGGGAATTCTGCTTGAATTCCGTGTCTTTGCTAAAATTAAAACCCACAAACAAGTAATCCTGTCAGGAAGGGGCTGCATGCACAGGCAGCGCTGTGTGCTCGCCGCTGGGCTCGCCGCTTTCTGCCTGTCTCTCTCGAGTCCCATACTGCTGAAATGCGTGCGTTGTCCCGACCGAGCATTTCTCCCCGCCGCCGGCTCTTCTTCCGTCGGCGTTTGCCAAGCCTTCAGTGCCTTCACGGCCCCCTCGGCTCCAGCTGTATGTCTGACTCCGTTGGGTTGTTCTTGTTCCTTTGCCAGGATAAGAAATACGCCAGCGACAAGTACAAAGACATCTACACGGAGCTGAGCATCGTGAAGGCCAAGGCAGACTGCGATATCAGCAGGTTGAAAGAGCAGCTGAAAGCAGCCACAGAAGCTCAGGGAGAGAAATCCCCTGTGAACACCACTGTATCGGGATACGGTCAGTCCTCCTCCAGCAGCTTTAAGCAATCGTGGGTGCCCCGAGCTAACACGTGCCTCCTGGCGTACAAGCCCTTGTGCGGTAACGGGTCGGAGTGGTGCTTTTTTGCCGTTTGATGCCGCTTCCCACCTCTGCTCCTTACAGACAACCTCACCGGGGATGGCAGGGACCAGGCAGCCCTGAATTGCCCTCCCGGGGCAGTTCCTCCTTCCAGCCCCACGGATGGGAAGCGGGTGGGCTTTGAAAGCCTCCGGGCATTTTGCATTGGGAAAAACCACGCGACGCAGCGGAGCGGAGACCCCCGAGAGTCCCCTCTGCCCTTCCGGCAGCTTCAGTCGGGCTCCTCGGCGCACTTTCCCGGGCTGGGATGGCAGAAGGGACCCAGCCCTGCTCCTTGCAGGAAGCCCACGAGCAACCACGCTAACGCTGCTTCTTTTGCTTCTCCCCAGATATTATGAAATCAAAAAGCAACCCTGATTTCTTGAAGAAAGACAGATCCAGTGTTAGCCGGCAACTAAGGAATATCAGGTCAAAGGTGAGCTCAGATCTCCTTCCCCGTGCGATTAAAATGCCCAGCGTTACTCTCCGGTGGGGGTCCCAGGTGGGAAGAAATTGGTAGGGGAAGAAAACCATGAATTTCCCAGTCACTAGCGCCAGCCTGGATGGCACTGGGGAGAAAAGTGAGCTTTTGACTGCGAAACGGCTGGCTGTGCAGCCAGGCAGGGCAGACGCACTCCTGACTGCTGAGGTCGAGGTGCGAAGCTGCTCCCGGCTGAAAAAAGGACAAAGTTCACCCCGTTCTTTGGTCTTTCGCAGGAGGAGAAAGGAGACCATTCTCCCAGTATTTGCTCCCTGTTTTCAGTTGAAATTTAGGTGGTGTCAGTAGGTGGAAACGTGCACGTCATTCTAGGTTTTACGGTGTTCATCACTGCAAGGTTTTTGGTCTTTATATGGATCAACGCCGCCTTGGTCCTGGGCATATTTAACACGCGCTTTGCTTGTGTGTTAACACGGTGCAGATGGCCCTGTGTTTCTCCGGCTGGTCTGTATTTGCTGTTGGTCCCAAAGCCCAGTGATGCTGTGCCAAGCTCTCCTGCTTGGCTCGCTGACTGCCAGAGTCACATCACGTTCCACGCTGGCCGTTCCTTTGGGACCACAGGGATAAAAAGGGCAAATAAAGCCGCTGAGAAGCCATCGTTAAACATAGGTCAGTTGGAAGGAAGGTCAGCATGGGCAAAACCTGCTTTGCCTCTCACCACTGGCTACCTGGTGTCTCATGCTGATGTTTGAAGTGGTTGGGACCTTGGGCAGAGCGAGAAGCCGGGTAGCCCAAAGGCTTCTAGCTCGGTGCCCATGCTGGGGAAACAGTCACCACCCGAGCCCTGCGAGCGGCAGGTCATCGGCTTGGGGTGTCTGCGCTGCGCCGAGTAAATACAGAGAGCACCTCTGCGCGTTTCAGGGGCAGCCCAGACCGGCTGGGCCAGCGCTGATGTTGGGTTTCCCCTCACCATTTCAACTGGGACCACTTCTCCCGTGGTCCCGCCTGCGCGTTGCTCGGTGGGGGAAGGAGGAGAGCAAGCATGGGCTCTGCCCGGGCGCGCTGCCGGCTCGCATCGCTGCCGGGGCTGGGGGGCTGGGGCTGCGCGAGCGCCGATGCATTCAGGATTTATGAGCTTCTTCTTTTGTTTTGTTTTGTTTTGTTGTTTTTTTTTTTTTTTCTTTATTTTGCTTTTTCCTTCAACAGTCCGTTATTGAGCAGGTCTCATGGGATAACTGAAATGAACCCGAGTCCAGGTTCCCTGCCACGTAGGTAAACAAACCGGCACCCACCAAGCGACGCAGCTGCCCGCTGGAGCGGCCCACTTTTGCATGCACTGCTCACACCTCCACGGCAAACGAGAGCCTTTCTTCTCTTAATGACTGACTGGTTCATTCACGGCTAATTATTTCACTGGGGGAGGGGGAAGGGGAGAAGTCAGAGTACCCAAGATCCATAGTAAATGCAGTCTCTCTGGCTCTTCCCTGGGGAATACGGCTTTCTCGTCTTCCTGCTCCTCCCACCCTCGCCAACACAGCTAACCATCGCGGAGAGGATTTGGACACGGTGGGGCACGTTTTCCTGTTTGCTGTGTTGGGAGCGCGGGACGCTGAGTGTGCATGCTTGACTGACTCTGCATGCCTCAGACTAAACTTTAGCAACATCCAGGTCTTGTAGGAGAAATAGCCGTTCTGCTGTTAGCCCAGCGGAGGAGTGGGTCAGTGATGCCTATAAATTTCCCACAAAGGCCAGCAGCGTGTAAGATGGTGGCCCCCCCGTCTCAGCTGCAGAGGGGATGTCCTCGGCTGCCCTATATTTCCTTTACCTGTAATTGCTGCTTCTTTAGGTTGATCTGTGCCTGAGCATAAGAGTCCTCCTTGCCCAGTAACCTCCTCCTCCTGCTCCCCAGGCTTCTTCCAGCTCCCCGGTGTCTACCCCGCTGCTCCATCCCTTGGCACTGCGCCTGCATCCCACACGCTGGCCTGAGGCTTCCGAGCTCATCCAGCAAAAAGAGGGAGCTGACGAGAAACAGACCGATCCTAATGACCCAAATATCTCGAGTAACCGGAGCAATAGTTAATTTACTGGCCGGTGGTAAAGACTGAGGTTAGAGCACCTGCAGAGGGAGGTTAGAGAAGAGGGGAGGTCCCCAGCATGGTGGCAGAGGGGTGGCTGGAGAGCCCCAGGAGGTCGGATGGAGGATCCCTTTATCACAGATTTCATCCTACGTTAGTCCCCCTTCATCAGGCTCCCGTCGACAGCAACTCAAATGGGTTGTGTGACTGCCTAAGGGGTGAATTTCCTGGACTTTGTACCATCAGGCAGAATAGTCTAATGGTTTCTGTTGTCTCCTTCCATCTGATGAGAAATCAGAAGTACAAACTGGAATGCACGGGCTGCTGCCTATTAAAGAGGCCCAAAGTAAACTTCCTTTAGGAAGCGGGTGCTCAGAGACTCGCATCCCCAGAGACCCCGCTGCCCGTTGAAAAGCAAGCACGCGGCATTGGTAAATTCAGACCAATCCATTTTAGTGCTTTCATTTCCGTGCCGCGTCCCAAAGCTGTTCTGTATTTGTGGGCCTGGGGGAGGAGGAACATTTAAAGAAATACAGTAACCATGGGAACCTGCACGGCCTCGGGGCAAGTTTATCATGGAGCCCTGCCTTGATAAACACACGTCAAACAAAACCCAGCCCCAAAATCTAACCTGCTGCTGCCGCCATTGTACGGTCCCCTGGCACCACAATCGGGGAAGTACGAGGAGAACCACGATCGGGGAAGTAAGAGGAGAAGGAGAGATGGCTGCCCGTTAGTAGAAGGGGCTTTATTTACAGGCCTGTAAATAATGTTCCAGCTGCAGAGTGAATTCCTTGCAACTCGCAAGGCATCGGCAGGGTTGCCTGCGGGGTGCTGCCTGTCCCGCGGCAGCTGCGGCCCAGCAACGGGAGCTTTTACGGCACGGAGCGGCAGAGCCGTGGCCATCGGCTGGGGAGAAGCCCGTGCCCCCTCAGCAGCACCAAGCAGGGAAACGCACTGGTGCTCTGCTCCCCCGAAGCCCTTACGCCACAGTTTTGGGGCTGCAGGAAGGAGGGAAGGCTGGCTTTAGGCTTGGGCAGCTCCTCAGGCTGGTTTCAGGTTAAAGCTGTCTTACAGGGGGCAAGCAATTTGCTTCTGGGTTTCTGCCCCTCGCGTTGCTGCTTTCCTTGGGTCCCCCACACGTAGGCAAGAGGAGAACTCACAAATCCAAATGCCGAGGGCTAGCGGGGCGGGCTTTTCTGTTGGCTAGCTGAGTGTCGTGCCTTGAAATCTGGATGCTGCATCCGAATGGGATCAGCCATCAGATCCTGCTAGACCTGATGCGAGCATTTAGCCAGTCCTCTGTCTAACCCTGCGCGATAGAGCCAGCTTTGGCTTGGCAGAGCCCCCAGGCTGGGGTTAGAGAAAGGGTGGGATTGTCACTGCTGGCACCAAAACCGCAGTCTCCGGGGCTGCTCGAGCAAAGCCTGTGCGTTGACCGGCGCCGGGACCATCCCAGGCAGACGCAGGGTCAGTCGGTGCTGCAGTGGCGCGGGGAGGACCGGCGTGCAGGTCCTTGCTCAGCAGCGCAGCCGATCCGAGCCGGCCTGCCGGGGGCTCCCGCAGTGCCGGGGCTCCGCTGAAATTGCCCCAAGCCATGGCTGCACCGCAGGCTCCGGGGGTCATTTTCCGAGTCGAGCTAATCCCGCTTGCAGCACGGTGTGCCTCTCATTTGCTTCTGGTACGTCGCCTGGTTCGTTTGCAATCTCACCCTCTCTCTAGGCGCCATTCGCCAGTAACTGCCCTCCATAACCGTGTGTTTTCTCTTAGCATGTCCCACTAATCTCTCCGCCAAGGAGGCCATTCTCCCGCTGCCCACGTCTCCTTTGCCTGAGCATCGCACCCCTTCCCTGTGCCCGATGCCCGCCCGCGTCCCACGCTGTCTGTCTTTTGTCTCTCCCAGAGTCTGAAGGAAGGCCTGACTGTGCAAGAACGCCTGAAGCTTTTTGAATCCAGGGACTTGAAGAAAGACTAGTTCTCCCCGCTCCGCTTGACCACGCGCACCTCCCAGCTTGAGGCAGCACAGCACCAGCACCGTTTGTCTCTCGTTCCTTACGACTGTCCTTGCTGTCGTTCGTCTTGACGCCCCCGACGGGACCTGGCGCCGCGGTGGGGGTGCCCCCCGCCGCCCCCTCCCCTCCCCAGCACCTTTTCCCTGCTTGTGAGATGCTCCAGAGACTCTGAGAGGGAGAGGAAGGGATCGGGGTGGGGTTTTTTTCCCCTCTCTTCGGCGCTTTGTAGGAGAATCCTTCCTTTACTGTAAACCATTACACTAAGTGTCAGTATTAAGGCTCAGTAGCCTGTTAATAAGCTAGCTCTGTCGTACCAACCGTTTTGGTATGCAAGCAGGGCCTGGGTGGTATCGGCCATACCTAGCTCTTACTGCTGTCAAGAGACCCAGTGCTCAGAGCACGCCAGGAGCCTAATCTAACCGTTGATCTCGATTGCATTAATTGCACCTACAAGGGGAGGGGGAAGCTGTTGGGGGAGCGCAAGTCCGTGCCGGCGTACGCAGCCCGGAGGTACAACACTGACATCTCGCTGGAGAAGGACGCAAGAAATGATTCTCCTGCCCCGTGACTGTGCCGTATCCTGAATGTAGGCGATACCGAAGCCCGTCGAGCTTTGGTGGCCGCCCGGGTGGTTATGGATAGGGAGCTGCAGATAACTCACCTGCACCGTCGAGTCCGCCCCATCGGCGTGTCTTTGCCTCCCGTCTCGCTGGTGGCCGGAGTCGGTGTTTCGGGGGCCGAGCTGTAAGATCACTTTCTTGCCTCTGTTAGATCAAGCCCAGCACTCTCTTTTTTTTTTTTTTTTTGCTGTTACTCCCTTCCTCTCATTGAGTCCCGTGTATCCCAGGGTCTGTGCGCATGTGAAACTCCCTTTTCCTAGTCAAAGGAAAGTAGAGTAGAAAGTAGAGCCATTATTGACTGAAAATGCACAGTGCTCAATGCATATAATGCTCCTTTTTTATCAGCTTCTTGAATTCAACTCTTCTTGTCAGCAGGGCAGCTCCTATTTTAATTCTTTAATCTTTTCGTGAAATAAAAATCTCAAAACCAGTATGTGCTTCAGACCTTCTCAGTCCTAATAGCTTGTGTATTTAAAGCCTACAATTTAGCACCGTGAGGCCGATAGACGGATACAAACTAAAAGCGAGGCGAGGGAGCTGCAGCAGACGGCCAGCCCAGCGGAGGATGCCTTCCCAGAAGAAGCCTTTGCAGCAGCAGGGCTGCCCCGGCACGGTGGCTTCATCCCGGGCTGATGACAGCATTTCAAGATGCCACCGGTAAAGACTCTGGGTCCTGCCTCACCAATGGCCCTGGATCGCTTCAGCGCGCTGGCTTCCCAACCCATGGCTGAAGTAGGCAGCTCTGTGTGCTTTCACGGCTGATTTTTGGGTCTGTTACGTGGGCGGTACAAGCGCAGCCCTCAGAGCAAACTCTCGCTGGTGACGGCTATTCCCGGTCCTGCCAGGCTGGGCCACGGTGGGGGCCGGAGAGCTTGCCCTCACCGTCCCCCTCGGAGCAGCAAGTCTCTGTTTCAGCCACCGGACCCTCGTCGGGAGATGGCGTCGTCTAACCGCGGCGTGAATCAGGCTCTCGTCCAACTTGTGTGGCCTTGCCATGGCCGAGCTCTCGGCTTGACACCTCCTGGGGCACTCGTGGCAGCGCATGGCAGCGTCCGGTCCTGCCCGGAGGAGCCACACTTGTCCCCAGCCAAGATGCCAGCACCGCGCAGCAGGCAGAGGACGTATGGAGATGCTCTCCCACTGCAACGCTCTGTAATGTGTGTCTGGATGTACACGGAAGCCCTGGAGACAGGAGGAGGGTAGGAAAGATGTTCAGCCGCTTGGATGCAAAGGCTTTTCCCTCATCAGGAGGCACGTGCCCTCTAAGATGTTTTGATGTGCAGCCACTCGCCCCAATCCGAGCTCACCGTAGCACTTCCTGTAGAGCATTGGCGGACCCGGGAGCCTTCCCAGCCATGGACCACCTGGACCACCTCTCTGATCAACCATCAGCCGCCCCCAGGAATCTCGGTGCTGCTCCTTGCGTTGTGTTTGCTTTCACCCATCAGTCAGCAGCTGCCCTAGTCCTCCTCCCACCCCACCGCGAAGGAATGTGGCCTGTTCACCCAAAGCTGCTCGCCATCAGCGTCTCACCTGCATGACGGGAGTCCAAACTGGGGAGGCCCAAAGTGGAAATGGTCACCTCAGCGCCATCCTGGGGCTGTGGAAATAACTTCTGTCACCACGCTGAGCTAGCTCATGGCCAGCTAAAGGATAGGCTGTTGTTGATAAACCCATGGATGCTGGTAATGCTTAGCACTGGCTTTTTATATCCGTGGCATTGGGTCCTGCTTCCCTTCCAGCTGAGGGGATCCAGATGCAGCTCTCCCTGGTTGTAGCACTTCCCAAATTCAGCCTTTTCCAGGTCAAGTGCTCACGTGTTGTGCTTAGAAGTCCACTTCTGGAAGAAGAGGGTCCTTTGTCACTAGTCGTGTGCAGGGTTTCTCTCTCTCTCTCTCCCTGTCGGCATCTTGCACGTGACTGAAGTGAGAGGTCTGGGGCTCTGGTGTAACCTCACAGTTGGGTGATGGATGCGTGTTGGGGTCCCCGCGCTCACAGCAGCTGGAACATGGTACTTAGCGGCATCGATGAGCAGTTAAGGGCAGTCTTTTGGGCTATTACTTGGGTGGGGAGATGACTCCATCCACTGTGTTTTGTATATTGTAGACACCTGATTGATTGTCAGGAGACGGTCACCCGCTCCCGGTGCCTGGCTTGGTCCCGTCCAAAGTCATCTCTCCAGCTCTCAGCAGGGATAACCTTTACACTTCATCCCTGGCTGCTCCAGGTCCGTGGTGAGCACTGGCCTCTGTGATCTCCTGGCAGAGGCCTTGAGACACAGCGTTAGGATGGCATGTAGGCCTTGTCACTGTCATTGCTCTTCCCTTACAAGACCTCATTGGCTCCAGGAGGACACCCTCCTCCTCCTCCTCCTCATCTCTCAAGACATATGGTGGGACTTTGTCCTTTTTAGCCAACTGAGCAGAACACGTGCTGGGCTCCTTCTCACCACGTGGACCCTGACCTTTCCGATGTCCCCTAGGAAATCCTGCTTTTTTCTGCAGTTGCTCCGGAGCACTTATTTTAAGTGTGAGGACTAGAAGTTACGTACCTTGCTATTTGCATCGGTGGTGTAGAGGACACAAGGTGGACCCTTTCTGGTACAGGATCATGCCACTGAGCATCGCGAGGCTCCCCACGGAGGGAAGTTTCCTGCTCTACACTTGCATACACCAAGAAATCCTCTCTTGCAGCTGAGAGTCCTGCCTAGGACGAGGTATTGGGCCTGGCGAATAAGAGCACTTGATTTCTTTGCCAGTGCTCCGGCTTCGAACCGTATTTCTTAACGTAGAGAACGGCTGGGTGAGTGGAGGGCACACGTGAAGCGATGAGGTGGGGATCGTCCCCAGCTTTTGACTCTGCACGTGTAAATACGTTTGTGGTTTTTTTGTTTTGTTTTGTTTTGGTTTTTTTTTTTTTAAGACAAGGGGTGAGGATGGGCAGAAAAGCACTGCAGTGTGTTGGCGAAGGTGGCAGCGCTTCGGTGGCGGATGGCGCAGGAAGGCGGACGAAGGTGTGATGGAAATGGGGCGGCACGGGGAGCTGTGCGGAGCCCGCGGGTGCCGCAGACGGGGAGCAGCAGGAGACGCACTTTCCGCTTGTGCTTGGGCCTTGACTTGCCCTGTGGAGGGAGGCGATGGGGGGGCGGGATTGTTATTTATACACATAGAAAACCATATTGGTGTTTAGCGGCGGGGGGGGGGGAGAGAAATCACCCAGGAACACTCGTGCAGCTCTTGCTCCTTTCCTGTAGACGTGCGCATACACTACGCGAGGGGACGTATAGAACTTCTGAGTCCCCTGTGTCAGTTCTTCACCCGAGGCAACACAGACGGCGTTTTGCTTCTCTCCGGTGAGGCACTGCCGGGGGATCCGGCGTCGGCAGGAACGAAGCTGGATTTTTCTTCTCTGTTTCCTCTAGCTTGTTTTTACCTTGTTGCCCAGAAAATATCAGCTCTCGCATCACCTCCCCTCTTTTTGCGGGCTCCCTGAAACACCTTTTACAGATGTTTTTCATCTTTTATAGGATTCGAATTGCCGTTTGCTAACAGGGGTCAGACCCTGGGGATCAGCTGGTCAGAGGTTTGCGGTCAGGGAACTTTTATTTAATATACACTGTCCAGCGTCTCTGGACCTTCAAATAGCTGAGAAAAGCAAAACAGGCAGGTTTGCTGGGAAAAAAATAAAAAAACCACACCTGGCGGTAACTACAAGTATAGCTGAAATAAAATGTGTCGGTGGCAGGAGGAGAGCCGCAGGGAACACGGCGTGCGGAGGGACGGGTGGGACTGGCTGCCGTTGGCGTGGGTTTAGCAATTCTTAATAAGCCAAATCAGTTAATCTCAGTGCTGAACTTCGTGGGTTTAAAATACTTGTCGCTAAGCGAAGGGGTCTTTTACGGACGTGGTGGTGGTGATGGTGGTCTTCTGTGCTGTAGTACATGGGAGCAGCCATCTTCCTCCGGGGAGTTGGGCTCCTTTGAGGATTAAAGCAGAGACCTGGGCTCCGCTCTCCCGGAGGCGTCGCAGGGGCTGCGACGGGGCCTCTCGGCATCACCAGGATCAACCTCAGCCTTTGGGGCAGCACTTCATCAGCCGGGAACGCTGCACACGATGTCCCATGGTGGTGGCTGTGAGTTCTGGGGGGGTCACGAAGAGGAGGAGGAGGAGGAGGGAAGATGCTATGACATGCCAAGGGCTGTTCCGAACTACTGCTCCAGGCTTTGGGCTCCACTCCGCCTGCGCCTGGCACCTTTCTAAGCATCTCTCCCAAGGAAGAGGCGGTCCATTACCTGCCGTCACATTAAAGAAAAAGAGAGAACCTGCAGCACCAATAAACAGCCTGAAACATTTCTGCAGAGAGCAGCGCTTTAAAGAAAAAAAAAAAAAGGAGGGGGGGTAAAGCCAGCTGGGAAGGTTTTTACTGATGGCGGTGGTCCTTGGTTACCCTCTTGCTTCTTCCTGCTCCGGGGCACCGAATATCCACGCCGTCACACGGGGAATGCAAGCGGCTGCGTTTTTTTTTTACACAATTCTACACTATTGATAGCACCGAAATGCGAGGCCGAGGAAAAGTCAAGCGCAAGGAAGGTGCAGGCACGGACACCACCTAATTTGCTCCGAGGGCTTTTATTTTTTTTTTTTTTCGCGCTTAGAATTTTCCTACCGTTTGCACCGTCTCCCCTGAAACAGGTTGAATCCTTCTCTAACTGTGACCTTTTCTTTGCCCGCGTGTAGAAAAATGAAACAAACTGTGTGCTTTTGCTTCAAAACTAGAATCGCGTGCCCGCTTGCCAACCAGAAAAGTCTCTTTTTTTTTTTTTTCTTTTTTTTTTTTCCCCCCCTTCGGGCAGAGGTGGACTGCATTAACAGCGCCGCCCCCGGCTTTGTAAAAAGTGTCACTGCTTTTGTCCCAACCCTCTACTTGACGGCACTTCCACGGGACCTTCGCCTTCTCCCGTGGTTCGGACACAGCACTTTTAGGCGGTTGTGAACACTTCAGCACACGCACACTCGGTGTAGCTTGCCTTCCCGCTGTAATTTTTTAGGGGGGGAAAAAAAAAAAAAAAAAGAAAAGAAAGCAAAAGCTTTGGTATTCTTCTCTTTTAAAAAAGTAATTTAAAACCTGTATAGTATTCCAAGCACGCCGTGTAAATATTTATGACTCAGAAATTAGTGGAGGGGTCTCTTTTGTGACCAAGTTGTGGGTTTTGTTTTTTAAATCTTGTTCTAAGAGAGATGTCCCAGGCGGGGGCTGGGAGAGGAGCGCCGAGTGTGTCCAACCCACCCCCTCTGCCCTCATAAACTGTTTTGTTTGCTTTTGATGACTCTTATAAATATCTTTTCAAACCTTTTCTGCTGACCTGTACCTCTAGTTTTGAAGATACCTGTCCAAAGATCGTGTACAGTCGGTTTGAGAACTGTAACCTCACTGCGCCATAAACCTCGGGGTTGGTTTTTTTTGCCATTCAGAGAAGTCGGGAATGGTGTATTTGATAGTGGCATTAACACCACGAGGATGCACATCTCTCGTTCCACGGAGCAGCAGCGACTACTCGGTGACCGAGCATGCACGGCTGTCCTTGCGGTGTCCACACACGACAGCCGGGGGCTGTCGCAGTAACGTCAAACGTAACTTCCAGCACAACATCGTTACTACGGCGCTGACCTTCGGTGCGATCCCGGGGTACAAACCCCTCTCAGAAGAGGCCCCAAGGTCCCACGGCAGGAGCAGGGGGCACCAGGCTGGAAATAACACGGGTTATAACGCTCTTTTGCCCGCATCAATCCGAGACTACAACAAGAAACCGAGGGTGTGGGATTTACCAGCGGAAACCTGATGAGCCAGACGAGTTGGTACCAACGGAACTAAAGCAGCTGGCCGTGAGCTCGTAAATAATGAGTGCAATTGCAATTATGGTCTTCACGCTTTCTTCATGCAGGCTGCCTGCGTGCAGGACTGTCACGAACATTCACTCTTTGTTCTAAACTAGAGCCGGCAAAGTATGTTGTAAAATACTAAAGACGATGGTAAGTAGGAAGCAGATAGGGACGCGCAGTCTTTGACCCGTGTCCACCCTCCTGGGACCTGGAGTTCGGGATGACTTGAGGTTTTAAAGAATCATTTATTTGAAAGGATGAAGTTTTGGGGAGAGAGGAGGAAGCTCTGCAAGTCTGTGGGTGGTATCTGAAGTGGCACTGGCCGTTCGGGTACTCGTGGTCAGTCCCCCCACCCTCTTGAGGAGAACAGGCGGCTTCCCTTAGTTCTGTCCCAGCACAGCTTTAACCGACAACTGACGCGTAATCGGAGGGGAATTTTTCTGGATTAAAACCACGCACGCACTACGCTCCACCGCTTGTACTCTGGGAACGGCCCAAAGGAATGGTGAGTAATGAGGACGCAAGTGTCATTTCCCAGTTCGTGATGATGGGACGCGGCGGCCAGCCCTCCCCCTCCGCCCTGCCCTGTGGCAGCGGAGCAGGGATGGTGGTACCCGGGTGGCACCGCGATGCTGCAGCCCCACGGAAATCCCAGCGGCTCAAACCCAGGAACGATCACAGCGGGGCGGTGGGGAGAGGAGGCAGCACAGTTGTCCTCGATCCCTGCCCATCCGCAGGGCAGAACAGCCTCTTTTAAGGGGCGTTTTCCACACGGATTACTCTGGGAAATAACATCTCACATGTGGTATTTTCCCTCTGCAAAGAGGAATGGGTGTTGGAGGCTCCCGTTTCTCAGTACGTGCGCGTTCCTCTCTCTTTCCCTTCTCCCTTCCACTCGATTATTTCAGTGCTTTTTTAAGAGCCACCGTTTCCGATCAACTGCTCACTGTAATAGAAACATCACATTTTCTCACAGTATTTATTCCTTACAAACTCGTGTGACATGCTAGGTTCCCATGGATGTAGCTGATCATTTTTATTTTGTAAATATAATTACCTAACTTTACATTAACTATATCGTAATAAACTATTTTTGCACCACCCTTTGCATGCCGTGTAGTGAGGGCTTTCTTTCAAAAAGGACGCTACTGCATGAAGAACGGAGCAGAGGCCAGAGCCTGAAAACCGAGTGAGCTGATGGCTTTTATAGTCACCCTTCACAAAGGAAACAGCATTTTAATAGCAATAACGTGTTCTAAGTAGTGTAAATCTAATGCTGCTGAACGGGGTTTACTAGAGAATGACCTTCCTCAGCCTTGCAGAGCTGCTAAGCCAGAGAAAGCAGTAATGCTTTTTCCCCCAGACCCACGCCAACTTTCTCAAACAAAACTGAACAAATCTGCAACAAAATAGAACAAATCTGTAATCCGTTGCTGTTACTCCACGTACCCTAAATAACACCTAAGGATCTACAGGAATTTTTAATGATTTGGATCTTTGGAACAACCAACCCCCAAGAACTGGCTGGCGGGCAAAAACCAGAAGACGATGTTGAGCTTTTCTGTGAAAATTCCAATCCTGGTGGCATTTAATAGGGCCACTCGCAGCACCACTCTATCAAGCAAAACTGGTAACAAAAATACTAAAGACCTTTTTTCATTTTGAGAGATTTTGAGGCACTTCAGACTCAGTATAAAGTAGTTCTTACACAGACGCTATTTAGAGATACGAAATTCTGAAGTTTACGCCCATCTTTGTCCCACCCTGAACTGCAGGGACAGGGATGTTGCCTCCCTCTTGCTGCTCCCTCGCTGTCCCCAGCCTGCTGCTGCCACCACAGGCGAAGTCACCCAACCAGACCAGCACACGATGTCCCCACCTGAACGACCTGGGGTTTCCTTCCACCGCTCCAGCCATGTCTGCTCTCAAGACCGACTGATCTCAAAGAACAGTTTCTCTCATTTCTTTCCAGGCTTCCCTACACTTGCTCGCTGGAAGAGGAGCTGTCATTACTATCTGTTCTCACATTTTTACAGTGGAGCTCTGCTAATCTTAAACCAAAGGAAATGTGTACACAATCAAAACACACTTCCAATTTCTGCCTTCGTATTTCCCAAAAATTTCCTTTTACAAACTTTCAACAATTAATGCCAACGAGAGGTGTAACGAAGGTGCTTAATCTCTCTATACAAACTTGAAATTTGCTGTAGCCCTTTCAACTCTTCTTCAGAGTTACCGATGTAGAGGAGACACTGGGTTACAATTCCATTCTGCAGTATCCCAAGTTGGAAAATCTCCATTGAAACACCCACCCAGCACCGTATGACCACACCTCGTCTGTGTCAGGGCACGGCAAGGAGCCTGCACGCAGTTTTAAGCTCTAGGAATGCAGTCCTCGCGGTTATCCTCACAAAACAACTCGCCAAACAGCTGGGTCATTCCCTCTAGGACAGGAACGACCCACAGCAAGGGATCTGTGGCACTTTAGGGTAGAGGGCACTTTGCTTCTCTGGAGGAGCTGACCTAAATTACACCCAGACGGACAATACAATGATTTCCATAGATGATGATAAAGTCCATGGATGCCCTCTGTTAAGCACTCCACCAGCCCTGTGAGGCAGCTCAATCATTTACTGTCTTTAGAAAAAAATTTGTACTTGATGGGATTGTACTTCTCCCAAATCCTTTCAAACTCATCCAGAAAAGGCTTCACATACTCGACATCCTCCGTGACTAGCACGTTCTCCCGGTTGTTCTGGATCGCTTGGGTGGTCCAGTTGAGGGAGCCCGTGATGAGCATCCTCCCGTCCACGACAGCGAACTTGTGGTGCATGTAACCGCTCTCCTGGTCGTGGCGCACCTGGATCCCTACAAAGACACAACCACCTCTTCAGTGGCGACTGACGCCATCGCCCAACAGCCGCCCCAGCGCCCGGCCGTGCCCTGCCCCGCGGCCGCCTCACCGGCCTGCCGGAGGAGGCCGATCTGGGAGCCCTGCACCCCCATGTACTGGGCGTCGGTGACGACGCGGACGCGGACGCCGCGGCGATGGAGCAGCCGGACGGCGCGGCCCAGCTGCGGGCTGGAGAAGGCGAAGAGGCAGATGTCGAGGGAGCGGCGGGCGGTGAGGAGATGCCGCAGGAGGCGGCTGAGGGGGCAGTCGCCGTGCGGCAGCGGGCAGTGGCAGGGCCGCGCCGCCGCCCCGGGCCCCGCCGCCTCGGCCAGCAGCGCCTCGGTGCAGCTGGGCGGCGAGGGGAACACCAGCACCTCGCGTAGGGGCCGGGCCCGCCGCCGCCAGGCCGCCAGCGCCAGGCACAGCGCCGCCGCCGCCGCCAGCGCCAGCCCGGCCCGCCGCGCCGCGCCCGCCGCCCACATGCCCCCGCCACCGCCCGGCGCATGCGCGGAGGCTCCGAGCGCTGCCGCGGCGGGAAGTTTCCTCAGGGAACCGCCGCGGTGTCTAGCGCCCCCCCGCCCCGGCCGACCGCCTTCCCGGCCCCCGGGGGCTCGGGCTGCCTCGGGGAGGTGGGGGAAAGGCGGCCCCGGAGGCAGTGAAGAGCGGCCACCGGCCCCCCTCGCCTGACTGGGCGCGCTGAGGAGCGGCTCCGACCGAGTAACCCTTCCCCAGCACCCGCCGGCTGCCCGGCATCGCCAGGTCCCGGCTGAGGGGACAGGGACAGACAGCCGCCGGCTACCCGGCGCCACCAAGCCCCGGCTGAGGGGACAAGGGTGGCAGAATTAGGGCACAAAGGCCCGGGCTGTAACCGCAGGGCGGTGGTGGGGCTCTCCCGGCTCCCTCCTCCCGCCCTTCTGCCTCTGCTCGGCCAGGCAGAAATGACACCGGGATAAAGAAAGAGCCGGCTTTAATCAGTTTGTCTCTAAGGCGTACCGTTCAGAGGGAAGGAGGGCGGTGAAAGATGGCTGCAGACATGATTTTCCGTTAATTAAGTTGTGCACATTCCAGCTATCGCTGACGGCAAAAGGAGCGCCCGGGGCCTGATCCACAAGCTGCAGGAACTTGCCCAGACAATTATTTGGTAATCCCAGGTGTAGATCTGTTCTGGCAGGCAAGCACAGCTGGTTTTATGCTACGCAGGAGGCCTAGGTTCACAGAAACTCTCCCCTTTCTTTCCTGTGGGTACTTTATACGTGTTAAATTGGTGGTTTCCTTGCCCTGGCTCAAAAATGGTATGTTACCCAGAGTGTGGTTGTCCGTGACAGCCCTGTTTTGGATCAGGACGGAGACAGATGGACATTGCATCCAACTCGCTGCTTACACAAGCGCAAGGAAGAAAATGAAGCCTCACGCTCGACCTGGTGATCACCATTTTTCTGTCTTCGAAAAAGAACACACCTCTGTTCAGAAACGGGGGCTTTGCTAGTGGGTGCTTATGCACCAACTGCGGGTTAGCTAGAGACTCAGTTTTAACGTGTGAGCGCTCGGGAGAGCTATTCTTTAAAAGATAAAAAACAGTTGAGCAAGCGAGAAGGTCTAAATGCCAAATAATGTCTTACCTATTGTGTTACACAGCTCTGAATTGGATCAGAACAGATTTCAAGTAGGAAAAAAAAAAAAAAAAAAAAAAAAAGGAGTAGATCACTTAAAAGGTAGCCCCAAGAGCAAGCACTGCCCTAGTACTAGAAATTCCGCTTCACTAGTCCACGCTTGCCTAGTGACTTCTGCAACTTTTATGCCAGTCTCGGTGGGCTTTGTTTTCCTTCCTCACAGGAAGCAGGATGCACACGCTATTCACACCTTCCTTTCCTGGGGATAGAGCTTGAGCACCTCTTTTGTCTCCCCGTCTCCTTATTGACAATTGGGAAATGCAAGGCCTTTTTGCAAACCCTGAAATTAAAGACGTGGTTAGTTTTTGAAGTGAGAGAGTAATGCCCTTTTCCAAGCATCTGTTGGCTGTTTGAATATCCTACAATTGGCTTTTATGTCCAGTCGAACATTTTCAATTAATATATGGAGCAAGAGATGCTCAGATATGTACAAGAAACAAAGTTCAGGAGGAAAAGGCCTGTTAAATTCTGGAAATTAGATCAAGGCTAAGATGCAGGAATTACCTTGAGGATCAACCGCTGCTTCCCTCACCCCAACACAGACACACACTGAAAATCAACACAAAACTAGGCTCTGTCCATTTTACAAAAATAGCTCTTAATGAGATTTAATGCCTGTCTCTATTTTTACAGATGTTCCAGACAAAAATCAACCTGCATATTTTATACATAAGAACAGAACTCGTGACAAGTTGGAACATCCCCTCTGAGCTTGAGTCTTGTTTGAATGAGTGTAGAAGGTCACCTGGGTAAAACCTGCCTCTAACTTGTTAAAAATGTCTACGGTAACATCAAGTTTTCCCAACAATGATCCAGGAAAAGACAAAAAAATAAAAGACTTCACAACAGAAACTGTAATTCCTTACAATACAGATAAGGAATATCCGTTTAGGTAATTAAAAAATGCACCAATGTTTCCATGAACTATTAAGCATTCAAAATGGCTACTATAGAGTTATATAAGAAGGGAGCACCTACAGGTTGGATCTTTTCTGCTTAACTTAATTAGAAAGCTAGGAAACTATTTCTGAAGACAGAACACCACCAGCAACCTTATCTTGGCGAGGTTATCTTCATTACCTGGAAGTTCTGCAACCAGAGGCAAAACAAGGCGAGTATTTTACCCTCTAGAGAGGCAAGCAGGCTGCATTTTGAGACTCCTTATATTACAATTTCCCCCCACCCCAGACAAGATTTCCAAAGCAAATGCTGAACCTGTCTCAAGTTAAGATATCAATAAATAAAGTGGAGTGACAGGACTCCAATAGGATGTCCTGACTTATGCTACAGCAGAAAATAGTCTCTTCTTAAATCCGAGCATAAAGTGGTTTGAAATAATTTACACATGATCCATACCCTGTGACGTGTCACTTATTTTTGGTTCTTGTTCTCTCAGGCATTTAGGAGATTCATGTGGGATTCGGAGAGATTAACTATATCCACTCCCAGGAGTTCTGGATGTTGTCACAGGTATCCGAGTCTTGCCAATGAAATCTAAAACTGAGGTCTACTGCTGCACCATAATGCTTAATGAGGACAGTATGAGATTTTAATTAATTCATACTGATTCCTTGAGTGTTGCTGTATTTTAGTCTTGAGTGTGGAGGTCTAGATTTAGAGTTGAGTTTCAAGACAGACAGCAGCACTATTTATTAGCACTTATTAGTCCAGTCTCACAGCAATTAGAAAAGACTCAAGTCACTCTTCAAGTTAGTTTGAGGACCAGAAGAATAGTGATGAAGTTTCACTATCCGCCTAATGCACGTGCTGCAGGCTCAGCAGAGGCAACTCGGGGTTCCCTGCGATTATCTGAAGGCAGCAAGTGAGGTTTGGGCACCCTTTAGTTCCGGGACTCCGAGGACGTCGGGCTGCGAACTGTTGACATCAGGTGGGACTTGTAGGTCTTGCTCAGGCCAGTCATCCAGAACTTGAGAAGCTTGACGTTGTCCTCCTCTGCAGCTCCCAGAATGCTCAGCAGTTTTTGGGTATCCTCCTTGGGTCTGCTGTCCACTTTAGTGAATTTAAAGAGGACCTTCACTTTACTGCGGAAACAAGAAACTCCCGTCACTATTACAACGGACTTGCATGCATCAAACAGGACACGAGCAGTAACTGTAGCCTCTCTCGGTACCTCCCGCAACTAAATGTTAATAAAAGCTTCAAACAATATCTCATGGAAACTATGCTCATGCTTTGAATGAATAAGGTGGGGGGGAAGTAGAGTACAAGAAAAAGGGGGATTAGTCAGGGGGGTTACTAGTTTTCAGTAGTAATATGCATAATTCCAGTCTTTTTCATTCTAGTGAAAAGTAGAACAATTAATTGTGACAACTGGGAATCTCCTTGGGAGACACATCCAGTGCCCATCTGGCCTTCGGGTACATTCACAAAATCGTCATGTTCCATGAATTATTTCACATGACTGTCTGGTCTTCCTTTATAGCTACCTGCACCTTTGAAATGCAGCGCCTGAAGCGCAATCGTGACATCTGTTTGGCATGTTACCTGCACTGGAATACAGCGCACACTGACAGGCATATATGTATTTGCATACTTAATCCTCATAATATATATAAGGCAGACAAGTATTGTCATGTAGGTAACCTACAACACGTGAACTGAAGCATAAAGGTTAAGAACTGCTGAAAGCCAAGAAGAGTTAGGACTAGCATAGAAGAACTCCAATATTCTTAGCTCCCAGCAGTAAAGCCGGCTACTCTCTAAAGACTAAAGCAGAAGTTACCCGACTGTAAGTCTGCCCTGCTGTAACCATTGCAGG
This sequence comes from Chroicocephalus ridibundus, assembly GCF_963924245.1. NCBI lineage: Eukaryota > Metazoa > Chordata > Aves > Charadriiformes > Laridae > Chroicocephalus > Chroicocephalus ridibundus. The sequence goes on along the minus strand of NC_086291.1, from coordinate 52,722,759 downwards.
ATTAGTGCCAGAGCTGTTTCTCTGACAGCAACGTAGTCGTACTTACTTCATCCACTCCTCCTTCAGGCAAACAAGGCACTGATCCACAACATCTACGGAAAGGTTCTGGTTGGTCAGGGCAGCTTCGATCTTGTTCAAGATTGTAGGGCCAACTACAGGATCAGAAAGAGGGGGGAAAAGGGGGAGAAAGAGGATACACAAGCTATGGGTTACCCACTTACACCTTTGCTAGTAATGTTAGCAAGGACTAGTCCATTTATTCTATGGCCTGCGCCTGAACACCTGCTGGAATTACCAACAAGAATACACATTTGTTCCACCTCTTATTCTGTTCAAGAGCACTAGCTTGCGCCCCTTTTTCACGCTGGTCTGGTGCATTAATGCAGCTTCATCTGTAGGCAGAAAGCTACACTATTAATAACAGCACAGCCCATTTCAACATAGAATTTGGCTTGATTAGTTCACAGATAACAATCTTCCTTGAGTCAGGAAGAAGCCTACTGTTCTACAAGGTCGAAAAATATACCCTCCAGTCACCTGCCTTGATTTCATTTCCATGAAAGAGAAGTTAAAGATCATGCCACTAGAAAGATGTTTGATCCAAGAAACAACATGGAATTTTGTGACGGATCCCAGGATATGCACACAGGTTCAGAGGCCTTCGTTTTTTTCAGACACAGTTTTAAACCGAAGCTGTTTAGATTTTGTTGTTGCTAGTCCCATATCAAAAGCTCATTAAAAAAATGTAAAGTTATAAAAAAATCTTCATGCTTTGTACCATATACATAGCATATATAAACAAATATAAACCCTCAATTTTAAAGTCTCTGCTTACTCTTGATTTAATGTTCTCCTTGTTAAGGGCAGTTCCAGGACACCTAGTTAAAAAACAAACCAACAACCAACCCAAGGCATTCCTTTCCTGGACCACTTTTTGGAATTCCCTAGGAGACTATTTTCCCAGCAGTCCGTGGCCTAGTAAGTTTGATGCTGTGGTGAAGAAAAGACCTTTCAGTGACTATTTTTGTCCAGAATCTTCTGGAAATGCCACTGGTTGGATGCAAAGTAGACTACTGTAATTATACATATGGGACCTACAACAGCTGCTGGAGCACAGCAAGAACATCACACAGGGAGCAAGTCTCTGCTTTTCATTGCACCTGTATCTTCAGAGGACAGAGCAGGAAGGATTTGCCATCTGCCAAGTCTTTTGGGAATCAATGAGGCCAATTCACCTAAATTAAGACTTCCCAGAAAACACGAGACTGATGGACCTGACTCAGATCACATCTAGGTGCAAGTGTTCGAGTCCTTGAATAAAGTTAGCAAAAAATTAAAAAAGAAAAAAAAAAGGCCTGGGCATTTCTGTATCAGTCATACTTGTCTATCAAGTGGAACATGGGGGATGAGTAATGTCACGGGCCTTAAAAGCTAGACTTACTTAAAATAAACACACAAGTATTCCATGATAGAAAACGTTCATTGTGGGTTACAGAAGAATCATTTCCCTACAATTGCTACTGTACCCATGTTACAGAATTTGTTTCTCATTTCTGAAAATTAATAAGCAAAACGCTGATCAGGTAAAGCAAACCCTTTACGATTAAACAGACTGTGGTAAACCTCACCTCAAATAGCAGTACCCTGTTCTATACTGACCTGGCTTCTACTAAGACTTCCTTAAGGGCCAGTACTTGAACAGCTTAAAAAGCGAAAGTTAAAGGTGCTCATTTAATCTCAATGATACAGGTTCTTTCTGCTTTCAAATCACCCACCTCGATCTGCTGCAACAGGGCTACCGCTGGTGACAACAAACTCGTACTTGTTGAGGGACTGCTCATCCTCAAACAGAGTTGGGTAGAGGCTGGAGCGGGTTGCAGTGCGAACTTCCACAAGGACCGCAAACTCTAGAGCAACAAGACCCCAAAAGAACATTAACTGTACCAGGCCAGATTCTAAAATCCAGCTACATACCCTGCTCCAAGAAAGCACAGCTCTGACCATTTACAATATTTTGCCTGGCATTAATCTTTCCCGAGCAGGAAGCAGGACTGTCAGCTATAGCGTGATCAGTGCTTAAAGCAGGTGTCACACCATTCAAATACTGAACAGGCAGGAGGATGGGGAAAAAAACCCTGAAGTGGTACAGGTTTTAGTTCATGCAGCGTTGTTAGACTATCTGCCAATACTTAATACAAATAAATAACAATAATCTTGTGCCCTTTAATATAAGATAATAGGGAAAGGAGAGGGTTCTGCAACAGGTTCTTACCAGATGATAGTATGTGAGATGGGATTTGGACATGTGGGCTAAGCCCTAGGAAGTTACACCGATACGCCTCTTCATACTGGTCGCTGTAGGGGATGATCCGCACACAACCAACAGGCAGCATGGTCTAAAGACGGAAGGAAACATGTCAAGAGAAACACTGGAGCTAAACCAGTAAAGTACAATTTTCCCCTGACTTCCAGGGCCAGCCAAGACTTGGAGCAGATGCTCCTGATCTGGGGGCATCAGAAGCATCTTACTCAGCTTGGAAGACTATGCAGTTGCTGAGGACAACCAAGACATGCAAAGACTGAGGTTTTTTGTTTGGTGGGTGTTTGTTTGGTTTTTTTGGTTCTTTTTTTTTTTTTTTTTTTTTCCCTCTTTCCAAACCACATAATTTAGAACACGCTCTCCACAAGACTGCATGTCAGAGACAGGTCATCATGAAGGCTGGACTACTAGAGAAGCAGATGTAAAAATACGTAGCCAGGAAACAAAGGAAAAAGTTTCTACCCGTAGCACGTCAAAAGCAGACTGGACAAGATCCATATCTCGAGCTTTCCAGATGACCTGGTTCCCCATCAGAACATGCCAAGCCAGCATGCGGAATGCTGATGCCCCAAGAACCTGAAAAAAAAATAAATAATATTCTGCATTGGTTATGAGAATTAGTGAAATGTCCAGTTTGCCCTGTCAAAAACATGACTACCACATAAGAAAATTGCTAGAAATGAAGAGCAGAAACAAACATGAAAATTTAGCAGGTCTTGTGCACAGAGAAAGAGCTCTAAAGCACAGCACCAAGATCAAGTATTTCTTTGACAGGCATGGAAGGTGTCACGCAAAATAATATTCGCCCCCATCTATGGTTTCAAGAACAAACAACTGCAAAGTACCACTCTGCCAACATGCCTAACCAATAATCCAATTCAATATCAAGCACATTAAGAGAATCATAGAATAGTTTGGGTTGGAAGGGATCTTTAAAGGACATCTAGTCCAACCTCCCCTGCAATGAGCAAGGACACCTTCAACTAGAGCAGGTTCCTCCACATTTCGTTTCTCAGTTGGTCCAAATTCTTCAGTGCTCTGGCTAGCCAGAATCAATTAGCCCGCCTGGCCAAATCAGCAGTTTTGTTAAGATAGACACAGGCCCGTTCGGACGGGGACTGAACAACTTCTATTAGATGATAAAAACTTTCAGGCATTTCTCTGCTCTGGGTTACGTTCACAAAAGTGATCCAGGCAGGAAAGGTGAAACAATATTCCAAGACAAGCCTCCAAAGGCACACACTTGCAATACAGTGGTGTAGTTCAACAGCTTCAAGCATTCTAAATTGGGAGACAGTAGAACAAAAGGAGGCTGAAGACATAAACCAGGTATTTGTCAGGAGTGTTCAGGAAAACAAGCTGGTGTGAAAGAGACCGCAGGTCAAATGCGCCGAACCTTCCCCCTCCGTCAGGTAACTGGAAGCACTGGAGAAAAGCTAGATCTGTACAGAGACATTGATTTTGTTTGTAAATTATTTTTTCCCCTCTGAAACACTTTTGTTTTAAGCAAATAATACTTGGCTTTGAAGATGCTGCATGACCTCTATATTAAATTACTGTCACTGTTCTTGGGAAGAAGTAAAAGCGCAGAATTTGAGAGAAATCATATGATCCCATCCCACATGACCGATGGTCACTAGAGGCCCATGTGATCTCAGAGGAAGGAAGAGTCCTCAGAGACGCGTTACCAGCTGTGTAGGCACCGTGTTCAACACAGAACCAGGAAAGAAGTGCAGACTGCAGGAAATAAATGCATCTTTTAAATAAACATTACCAGGAGAAAAGAGGTTATCAGCTTGTGAATTCAGCATCAGAGTAACTGTGCTCCTCTCTTACCTGCCTCATGTGCCTGAGAGAGCGAAAGACAGACAACCTTCTGTGAGCTACGTTCCAGCTGTTGCAGTCTGGCATCAGAGACGTTTCAGCTGAGCATTTAGATAGCTCTTGCCCTTCTACAACATCTGTCTGGGAAGAGGGCTTCTCTTCTTCCTCGGAACCATCCCAGCCTTCTGACTCTTCCTTCAGGTCTAGCAAAAAAAAAAAAAAAAAAAAAAAGGTAGAGCAGTCATAAAAATTGCTGCTCTCTAGTCTAGGCATGGGAACTGCTTCAGAAGTGCCTACACACACTGCAGCCAACTGATGTGAGCTCTATGTGGGGAGACAGAGTTCAGAAGGCAGTAACTGAAAGTACTAATGTCACAGCGACCCCTAAGGTGTTAATGAAGTTTCATAGTTCAGATATACCATAACCACTGAAGGGTCAAGAAGGAATTTTCATCTTCTACAGGACACAAAGTCTCATCTTTTGACCAGCTATGTGTTCTCTATTCTTGCTTTAAAGGTCATGGCCAAAGCTTTGAGGCAGGTTTTGTAGATTCTAGTCTAAACGGATTCATAAAAATAATTCAACGCAAGAAAAAATCACGGTCCATTAATTTTAGGAATTCTGTAGAAAAGGGAGCAAGAAGTCCATATATTATGACTGGAAATTCTTCTGGCTGTAGAGATTCGTTGTGAGGGCCAAACCAGCCAGAGAGAACAGTAATCATGATGCAACAGTCCTACGCGAGTAACAAACACCACATGTGCATGCAGAGAGCCCACGAGGCCAAGGGCCTTGATTTCACATTCCTGTCAAGAGTCATCTCCATATGGGAGAGCACATCAGCTACTGCAGGACTACCACTAAGGTAAAGCTGATGAGAGATGGCTGCGCTTATGATGCTGCTGAAAGGACTCGGTCTTTTACCATCCAAAGCTTCTCAGAGGGTCTTCCAGCTCTACAAATTCCATCTCACCTGCAAGTTTCTCCATCTGAACGAGAGTGTCTTCTGTTGGTGCTCCCTCCAGAAGCTTCTCTGTGAGTCGGCTGCCACAAGCTTTCAAAAGCCTGGAGACATTGAAAGAAACAAAAGAAGCGTTCGTTAAGCCTGTTTGCCAGGGGCAAAAATCCAGTAAAAAACTTGGTGCCATGAGCTTAACAAAAAAATCCAACCACTAACCAATTTGTGTTTCCTTTCAACACATCTCTCCCTTCCTCAGTGTGGTAACTATCAATGCATCTTAGAACCACTGCCACTCAAAGTCACTGAAAGGCCTACCATTTTGCAATTACTTTGTGCAACACACTTATCCAAGTCACATGTCAGTGTTGCAACCCTCTCTGTGGCATCTTTCCAGGGAAGTTGGATAAGCAACCAGGCATGGAGCAGCTGGACTCCCACAGACATACTACTGTGCCGAAGGGCTGCACCTCCCACGCTGCCTGTCACAATACACGGGCACTTCCAGGTGAACAACCACCACACTTCATGTGCGAGTCCCAGGTACAACAAGCTGGGGGTAGGAGCGTCTTTTCTTGCTTTCTTCCATACTTACTTTTATGCTGCAAAACCTTTCCACCTAGATGGACATGGTTTCCATTAGCTGCCACATGAGTAGGTTTACTTCACAGCAACAAGAAATTTTTTTGTCCTAAAGGCATCAGCAGACTGCTGTCTTTCTGTGCTTAGCTCCTTCCAATTCAAAGGCTACTTAGCGAAGTCTAACTTACTACCTCCAGAAAAAAATACCCAAACACTCAAATCACAATTCCACCCTTTCAGAATATGGCAATAATCTCTTCTTAAAGGATCTGTAGAAGCTAGAAACACAGGTGGCATTACCAAGTAAAGGAAGTGTGCAAACATGCCCACAGGTTTTCATCGTTGGTCAGTGACGTTAAGGAGCGGGCTGCATTGCCATTCCGCTGGTGCAGGAAGGGAGTGAAGGCCGTGTTCATCCGCTGGGCGCGCTGAGGGCACCCGTACTGCTCTGCTTCAAACACCTGCACCACAGAAGAAGGGCATTATAAGAGACTGAAAAAGGATAAAATGCTTACATAAAGCTGGGCCAATAAAACTCCAAGAAAAATACCAAGTGAAAAGGGTGCATCACATGCAATCATCCAAAACACACTGTAAATTATGGGAAAAGAGAGGGAAAGGACGTCTTATTTTTAGACTGACTAAAATTATCATTAAGACTTGTGCTCCAAAACCATTGTCCTTCACAACATCAGTTACTTAAACTTCCAACAGAGCTACTGTCTAGCAGCTAGGTCTATGAAAAGTGTTACGACTGGCTTAAAATGCGAGAGGCACCCTGTTCCTTCTCTCCCACACCCCCAGATACGCACCATCCTCTTGTCCCTTGTGTCAGCCTTAATGACCACCCTGGCAGCAATGAGCTGGATCAGGTTTTTGACTCAGCTGTAAATCAACTATCATAATGTTTTACTAACGTTGACTCAAATGGACTCTGGGCACTGATGTACCTTAAGTGCTTTGCCCTGAAGCTCATCAATGATGCCTCTGATTTTTCCCAACAAGAAAGGCCAGGAGTTGATGAGGTAAATCCGATCCATCATGATAGTGATGATGCTGTACCAGCGCTGGAAACCTCGAGCCAGGCTGTCTTTGATGAAGAAGGTGTGGCTGAACACAAAACCATGCTGTTCATCTCCAAAAAAAATAGGGCCTTCACGTCCTGGGCAGACCTGAAGGGGAGGGACACATACACCAAAGTAGTTAAGCACATCACACAGCTGAAACAGTAATAAACTGAACAAAGCTTCCTGCTCTTTCACACACACCTGGTGAATAAAACAAGCCTTTTCTAGGTTACTATCCAAAACACGTGGGCAAACAGACCTCCAGAGGTATCCTACAAACCTTTGATTTAACTGTGTTTTAAGAATTCAGCTCTATTCGGCTATAGTACTGTTGAGAATTCGCAAGGGATTTTGGTGATCCTGACACACAAATGCTCATTAATCTGTAAGGTTCTACGGTCCCTTCTATGAGATGATGAACGTTAATGGTTTACAAAGATCAAATATTTCTTGGTACTAAACAACAGAATCCAGTGTTTTTACAAAAACAGTTTATCTTACAAAGCAAAACAATAAACACATAAAAGCAAAAACAAGAAAGGGAAATTTCTGGTCTCGCAAGGTGAGAGGAAGGAATGCTCAATGGTATCAAAGGTCAACCTTAAAAATTCCCACCATTCCTTGAATGAACAAACTTCTATGTCTGTCTTTCCACCTCCATCCCCTCCTTCTTTCTAGCTGCACAGAGCAGCCAGGATCAGCAAAGCACTATCTTGGATTGGAAACAACGCCGAAGGCCATAACCAGGTTTTCTCCCTGTACTCCAAGGTAGTTACCTCGCAGCTCAGACTGCGAACGCAGGCCTGGCGCACGATGCTGAACAGCTGGGGGTGGTTTGGATGTTGGTGACTGACGTACTTGATTGAAGTTTCTTTGTCGTGGCTGACATATCCAGGATGTCCTCCTGCAAGAGAGCGGCAACCCTGAAGATAGAAGAGCAAATCCAGCCATAAATGAGCATGCAGTTACCTAAGCTTTACAAAGGCCTCTGCATTTTCCTTTCAAAATGTGAGGATGCATTATTTACCCATACAGATAAGAACACAAATACTTAGAAGACAAGAAATATGAGTCAGGGTCAGGATTTGAACCCAGCTCCTCACATAGGACTCTGTGCAATATACTTCATATGCTCTTATGCTCATTTTCCACTATTAAATTTGACTGTGAGCTTGCCGCTGGCTCTATAAGTGGTAAAATTCAGTTAACAGAAGCTGTGAAACCAACTGGCCTAACAAAACTGCCCATAACCTAAAGGACAGTAAAAAACAAATACCTCAGAACAAGTACTAATAGCAGACAAGAACAACTGAGAACATACATTTTCACTATTGTTTTAATTGCTTTTGCAATTTTTTTTTTGTTTCCTAATCAATACTGCTCTTAAAATTACTTAAAATTAATAACTGACCAGACCTAACCTAATAAAGTAAATGCTCTTCAAGGATGAGGAAAGCATTTCTCGGCCACAAGAGAATCACAGATCACAGGGCTTAAAGACACTGTGCTGTCAAGGTCTATATGCTCAACAGCAGCTCCTTCATCCTCTGTTTATAGATCATTACAGTTTATGAAGACTTGGAGATGGTACTGTCAGTCCCATACAAAATGAGTGCAGTTCACTTTTTTTTACCTCTCTTAAACAATACAATTTGCATTAAAGAACCCAAGAGCCCTTTAGTTAAGCCAAGTGTCACCGATATCCACACACGGATATTCACACTTGCCTCACACATGTCTGACTTCTTTGGCCCTGGGCTGCTGGAGTCAGCGCTGGCACCTTCTGCTGGGCTGTGTGAGCGGATGCGACTGCTCATCTGAATGCCACCTTCTTCCTCCTCCGCCTGCTCATTCTGCCCAGAGATGTCCCCGCTGCTTGCGCCTTGGGGAAGCGGTGAATGTAGAACCTCAGTGCAAAAGAGGGTGCGAGGACCATGGAGCTCACAAAAATGGCAGAGGGCAACAATAGCATTCATAGTGAGAGCTCAGCACATGCGTTAGGCCTCCTGAAGGGAAAAAGCACACAATATCAGCACAACGGACATTAAAGCATCTCTGAGGCCTGAGCAGTGCAAGTCCTGCTCTGTATCCCTCCAGGAGCTCAACCTAAGGGACCAGCACACCTCCACCACAGGGTGACCCGAACAAGGGCCAACCCTTCGTGCCCTGATAGGATGGGACTACCGCAGACCGACCCCCCCCGTGTCCGGGTCCCCGACTCTCAGCCGGGACACCTCAGACCCCACAGCGGGGAACATGACCGGACCGGACCCCCCGTGCCCGGATACCTCCGGTCCTACACGGATAGACCAGATCTCCGTGCCCGGACAGCTCGGGCCCTGCTAGAGCCTCCCCGCGCCCGGAGGCCTCAGGTCTTAACGCGTCGGGACTAGCCCGGCTCAGCGCCCCCGGACCCGAGCGCCTCGGGCCCAGCCACGCCTCAGGCCCTACCCCTCCGGGCCGCGGCCTCCCGGCTCCGACACCGGCCCGGCCCGGCCCGGCCCAGGCTCCCCGGGCCCGGCCCCCCGCGCCCCGTCCTGCTCACCGCCGCTCCGGGCTCCCCCGCCCCGGCCCGTCCCGTGTCAGCGGGCGCCTGACACAGCCTGACCCACCGGCCCGTACCATCCCTACCGGCAGCCGGGGTGGGGGGAGAGGGTCAGACAGCTTCCCGGCTGCCCACCCGCCACCGCCACGGAGCGGCGTAAAGAGGGAGAAGGAAGCGGGAGAGGGGGAGGAGGCCGTTCGTACCGCGGTACCGAGCCGGTTCTTCCCGCCGCTCTGCCGTGGATCCCCCCCCGGGTGCAGCAGTGACTCGTCCCACGGCCGCCCCGTCCACTGGGGCTGGACGGAGCCATTACCTCAGAACGGGAGGGGGGAGATGAGAAGCTCCGGACGACGCCTCTTTCCTTCCATCGCCATCCCCTACCCCGCTGTCGCTCCGCAGAGATTAGACAATTGTGTCTGACCCTCGGCAGCCAAGATGGGGCGAGCGGCCGCCTGCGAGCCCGCGGGCGCTGTAGCCGAAGCGGGCCGCGCTCCCCCCGCGGTGTGGTACGGGCCGTACGGCGGCCCCCGGGAGGGGACGGGGCGGGGCGGCCCGTGCGCACGCGCCGTGCGCGGGCGGGGCGCCGTGAGGGGAAGCGGCGCCCGGCGGGGACGGGGCTGGCGGCTGCCGGGGCAGGAGGGGCCTCGCCGTCGGCTCCCTTTGCGCCTCCCGTGTCCCCAGCGCAGGCGGCGCCCGGCTTCTCCCGTGAAGACGGTCAGTAGAAGCACTGGCAACACCCATCGGGTGTTGTAACGCCTTAAACTAATTAGAGCATAAGAGGGGCTCCATGAAGTGTATTATCTTTCCCCACACCATTTACAAAGTGGTTACCTCAAGATGTTTACACGGGTAAAGCCCAGGTTAGAACTCTGAAGTACTCGAGTTAAACAAGCGTGTTCCAGTCTCTTCAATACGCGTCCTCTGTCCATTAGAGTACTCCAGCATCTCTTTGGGGTATCAAGTTTTATTAGGGGATCATTTATCTCTAGAAAACTTATGATGCAAAAATATACCCAATTCCCCGTGAACTATTAATCTTTTCAGACTTCAAAATAATAAAAGTACTGGATTCCTCCTTCCCCTTTACCTTGGAGTTGACCCCTATGGAGTTTTAAATACCCCAGTCTGAACAAAAGCAGTAAGTCTTCCACAAGATAACGGCACGGATCATTTGGTAAATAAATCATTCAAATAAAACTTGTACTTAAAATCCCAAGAAAGAGCAGCTATCACTGATACTGGTACAATATATATCTCTGGATCCAAGCAGCCACACACGGACTAAGAATTACACCTCTAAGGAAAACGATTCGGGGATGGTCAGTGAGACAGACGATGATTGTAACACAAAGATCAGATATGAACAGAAATGTTTGATCCAAAATCCATCTAATCCTGGAGCCCATCTCGGACAAGGGCCAGTAGCAGCACTTTCCGAGGGAGACACGTGATTTGCACAAAAAGAACTACTGTTTCTACTGGAGAGAGTTCAGGAGAGCTCAGAAAAGCCACCAGCAGAGCTTGAAGAACCCCCGAGCAGAGGCCACTGCCACCCGCAGCAGACAACTAGCAGCTTCCCACCAGTCGGCCAGAATCACACGTCCTGAGAAGCCACAAGAACAAAAGACACCCCCCTACCCACTCCCCCCCCCCCCAAAAAAAAAAAAAACAACTACGGAAAAGCCAAAAGACCTACTATCTCATTTAAGACAAACTAAGAAGAACGACTCGTTTGTTATCTTTATTTTCCAATAGTACATTTAAACAACTTCTCAGGGCTAACCTCCTCAGCCAGTTTGGCCATGCAGAAAACATTTCCTAGATTATACAGATCGCCTACGACAACACATACAACGGGTGGCGGTGGTGCTGTAGAACAGAGAAAGGAAGTTGTATGGAAGGAGGCGGCTGGAGCTAGGCAAGAGCGGTGCTACAGGAGTGTTTGCAGAGGTGGCTAACGGGGGCTCCTCGGTGGCACAAAACCAGGAGAGGTGGTTGAACACAAACAGCTTCTAACTATGTCTTCTTCAAACCGTTTCATTACCTGCTAAGCATAACTGGAGACCCCTCCTGTGGCTAAGAAGTGTAGCTGCAAGTCTAGTGCTACCCTCGGAACTGCATTTTAGACCTTGGCAATTCAGATGCATGAAATTAGGAGTTAGAGATCAAAGCATGCAGTCGGTATTTCGTGAACACATCTTGTGGCCATGCTTGACGGGAAGAACAAGCCACAGGACCTCTGAGACTCTTTAAGTTCAGAGGAGCATAGCACACAGTGTTCTCATAATTGATCAAAAGTCCTTCCCTGCAATAAATACAAATTAAAACCAGAAAGCTCAAGTGTGCTCAAAGCGTCTCAGCTGACCACAGCCCATGCAGTTATAGTTCCAAGACTTGAAGGAGCTACTTCATTAAAAATCTGACTTAATTTCAACAGTATCTCAAGACATGCAGACGCCAGACCGTATGTGTTTATCAAACTTATTACTTAAAAGCCCTTCCCCGAAGCACTTTTGGTGAATGCTTTATCTCTACTGATTCTACAGGTGGGACCCGACTTTGAATTTTCAACAGCAATCACAGCTGAACAGCACAACTATCCACGTGAGAAAGGAACCTTAGCAGTTCTCTAACCTTAAAAGCATTTGCCCTCTTAAAAATCAGATTAAGAGCAAGCGTAATATATCATTTGAAACTATTACATAGCTATTTCTACCATTCTTTTGATGTGAGCATGGATTTATTTTATCTACTTTAGGCAAAAAAGATAACATAGCTGCTGTTTGCCAGCTGCATGTATTAGTTTGTTGCCAATTCCACAGGCAGAAAGCCATCCTGCAGCTCTCAGCAGGTAAATCCACGCTCACTAAGAGGAACTAGGTGGTAGAAAAGCTCAGCCACTGCAAAGTGGAGGTTTATGGTTCTTCTCCAACTTCATGAAAGCATCCTGTATACATTCTCCCCCCCCTGCAAGTAAGCCCTTGGCAACGAGTGGCAAGCCATCCACATTTTTGGCTCAGTGGCAGGCCGGGGTTAGTCGTTTGCAGTCCTTTCTATGACTGCCGCGCACTGCTGTAAACACTTCGACAACTCAGCCTTGTGCTTGAGCCCACCGCATTACTAATATACTAATTTAACACTCCCACAGTACCAGAGGAGAAAATTGCATAAGCATGTTCAGCATTGAAATCACTGCAGGATTAACTTGGAGAAAAAAAAAAAAAAAAAAAAACAAACTTTCAAAATCATAAATATCTTTAATTGCAAGACCGGTAAGGCAAGTTATGAAAAAAAAAAAAACCCAAGATTTTGCTTTAAGATCAGGTGTAAAAGTTGCCTTCGAATATGGAAGTCTCTATGATAGGAAGCACAAGTACTTAATGGTGAGCTACTACCACTATGGACCTATGCTCTGCTCAATACTAAACTGCTATTTTATACGTTTAAAAACGTCATTCACCACGCCTAGAGAACAACCTGGGGGCATTTCCCTTCGACTAGAAAGCACACCACTGCCACAGAGGCTCTGCTAGAATTAAGACACCAGCTTTAAATGAAAACCCCAAGAGCTCCGTGTCAGTACTGGAAGCACAAACGGAGTATTTTCAACTACGGGTGACCTGGATACACAGAAGCTTCCCAGGGCAAGAGCCAGAAACGCTCAGCTCCCGCTTGGGCTCCTGAACAAAAGCCGGCAGGTTAGCAGCAGCAAGCAGCTCCCGGGCAGGCGTTTAAGCATTCTTGCATTCTGACTTGGTGACAGGTTTTATTTATGCCTGATAGTAGGAGATTTGCACCGACACAAAAGTGTTTCAAAGGTGTTTTAACAGTGAGAATCTTCAGATACATGAGAGCTACAGAAAATTAAAAACCCTATTGATTTAAGGGGTGAAGCACTTAAAGAAGCCAACAACAAAGTTTTTTATGTTTAAAATAGTGAATTAAAAACCAGGAGGCATTCCAGCACATTATCTCCAAATAAAATCCTGCATTTTGAGAGCTGTATAGAATTCTATGTTCCATGTCAAATTATCTTCTCTGGAAACAAAGATCTATAGCATGGCCTTCACTTACTTCCACAACAGAAAAGTATTCGCCTGTTGAATAGCTTTTGTATAGGAACAAAGATTTAAATTTCTTTTGGTGTGAACAACTTCATATCTAGAATCCTCTAGAACACCAAGATCTTTCAAATATCCTTTTGTTTAGGTCTAATAAGTTTGATCTAAGAGCAAATGTTATTAGGAGATATTTTGTACCAGAAATTTAAAATCATAAATAGCTGTCACGTATGGATTTCTGCTTTTCAGCAAAACTACCTTAAAATGCTCATTAAAATGCTCGTCCTTTTGGGAAGAACACGGTTCTTATTTCATTTAATAGACAGCAGCCAGCTACACCGGGCATATGCAAATTATAATGTAGATAATTTACTTAAACTCCCCCCCCCCCCATACATATGATAAATCTGCACTTTGAGCCAACTTTAAATACAGAATAATGAACCAGTAATTATCTTGTAAGTGAACCAACACTAGTTGTATTCTTCCCTGAATAACTCTTTTTTTTTTCAGAAGAGAAAAAAAGGACTGCTACAGAAACACAGCAACATTCAAACCCTTTAAAACAAAAGGTAGATTATTTAATGCATTAACGATGTTAATCTGAAGATAAATAAATCCACAACAGACTTTTAAGTTTCTTTTGAGATTTCCTTTTTCTTTGCAGAGAGTATTTCTGATATTGTACAGTACTGAGAGGGTGTTCTTTTATTTTCTTAAGTCCAGGTGAAAAGCAAAGCTCAGTTCTCTCTGCTCTCTTCGTGGAACTCCTCAATGCCCTATTCCAGGCGTGATTCTTTCATAAGCTTTTACTTGAAAGCGGAGTGGTGAGCAACATGAATTTCAGGAATAACTGGATGGTTTGGTCCCTGAGTCATCTTCTTGAGAGCCCATACTCTGGAAGGGAGAGAGGTATTTGTTTTCAAAAACAGGTCTGAAGGTTTACCTTTGAGACACACAGTTCTTTGAAGTCAACAGGCAGGAAAATAAAGTGTATATGAAACAACATGCACTTCCTTTTTGTTTTAAGCCATGATGTTTATGTGCATAATAATAATAAGTAATTATTAACACTGTAAATACTTACATTCAGTGCAACACATCCTCACTGCACTGAATCGCTTACATACTCTTACAAGACACTAAATCAATTACCTTCTGCACAAACTGAGGGTTCACAGTGATCTCTTGATCCATGGCTTTCAGTCGTTCATCAAGCTCTATACATTTCAGCATCTTAAAAACATATACTAAGTTGATTACTTTGTCCAGCTTGTACATGATCTTCAAGATATTTCACAGCTGTGCTACGCAGAACCAGTAACTTCTGCCGTCACAAAAGCTCCACGTCAAAACGTTCTCATCCCTCATCTCCCAAAGAAAAGTGTCAGACCCCTTTTTTATCCCCTTACTTTGATCCATATTTCCCTAACAATCCTTTTTAAGGCCACTGATACAGTCCCATGTGGGTCAACCACCTCAACCTACAGGCAGGTTATCAAGAGCCAGTGGAAAGAATCCTTGAAGTCTAAAACTCCAAACCCAATCTCTCCAATCCATTCAATTAAAGGAAATTCCCATCTCCAACATTAAGCAGGCGGTCTACCGAAACATCTCAAGCTGTACAGAAGATACAACAGGGAATGGATTGACAGTAACAGACTATCAATCTAAAACCTTTAAATACTGGTACTGTGAAATAATTGAATAATGATTTATAGTCCTCAATCTCTACGTGCAAGTTAAGTTGCTGGCTTCTCTGACTACACTGGCTTCTCCCGGCAGCGCTCTGATTACAGACTAAGGTTCTTCAGTAGGAATTCCAAAAGCAGTTAATATCTTAAAGATTTACCTCCTGATCAATGTTATGAAGCATAGCTGGATTGTTGTATTTTTCAGGATTATCATGGAAACAGACCATACCATCTTTCTGATTAATACTTGCAAAGATTTCACCATCTTCTATCTGAAATGAGAGAGGGTTTAATGTAAGGTATCATTAGGAACAGAATTTCAGGTAACTACAACGTGCGGATTCCTTGTGGAATCATCTTTAACTTGTTTGCTTTTTACTTCCTAACAGCTTCCCAAAGACAAATGATGCATGCCTTATCTTAGGCAGAGATTATCTCTTAAGACTTTTTGGGGAACGGTCTAAACACCACAGCAGACTGACGGTATTTCCTTCACCCTGAAAAAGAACCATTCTTCAGCCATTCAGAACTTGCGCTGCCCATACAAAAGCTTAAAGAGTCTCAAACGGGACCAGTTTCTAAATTAGGACAGTTTAGCCAAGTCACAAGTCTTACCATGTGGAGGACGTATTTTTCTGCTTCTTGGGGCCCTGACAACTGCACTCGACTTGCCATGTCTTGTAATGACAATGTTAAAAATGTCTGAAATTTAGAAAGTATTAAACAGTTAAAACTAGATGCTAAGAACTTCCCCTATCAATCCTTCACGTCCTATGCAATCTTATTTTGAAGTCTGATGGGAAGAAACAAGCGGATCACACACTTATTACTTATAAAAGCACCATGAGAGCAGAGTCAGTTCTCGCCCCAAAGACACCAATTTGTTGCACTGTTCACATATGCAGAACAAACTAATGGGAGTCATTACTCCATTTCTGCAACTCCGTTTTACCCCAGAAACAGTCCTGACCATGCCCAACCTCTTCCCTCACCTTTCTACAAGAATAAGGTGACAGTCCGTCCCTTGAATTTCCTTCGAGATGCATTACTTCTGAGTTTGGTTCTACTGCAACAAACACCATTTGAATTTGCAAAAAAAGACCTTTCCCCTGATCACCTTTAAGGATTAATCTGATCGCTCAGCTGAAGGAGCACATCACTCCACCGCTGCTGTTTTTCCTTTTACTTCTGAAATCTGTCCCACTCACTCACTCTTCTCTAATGAAGTGACCCGTAAAGTTCAGGTTTCCTATTTTCTGAATAGAGATGAAGGTCATTTGGTAGCAGCGCTCACAACTTTTCCGATTATGTATGAAAATCTCATGGGCAAACCCCTCTGACAGACAGACATATTGAACCGCCTTTTAAATAATTCATAAGTAGTCAACTGAATTGGTTTTCTATATAGAGCATTTTAGTCTCATTTGTTTCAGACACAAATCTCAGTTTTAGTCATTTCTCCGTGACATTACTACATTATCATTTTGCTCTGAATTGAGTACATTTCAGAGATATGCCCTTTGAGAAAAACTAATCACAATTTCTCAACAAAACAAAAGCCCTACATCTTACCTTGGTTAGCCTCTGAATATTCTTTTTGTAGAGAGATGACAAGCATTGCTTAACCAGCCCCATATTGTTATCCCTTGTGAATGTTTCACTGTGTTTGTTCACCAGATTTCGAAGCTCCGAGGGTTTATTGGTTGAATAAACTTGCGCTAATTCATGGTAAGCATTGCTAAGGGGCTGCAATTAGAAAAGCAGAGAACCCTTCTTAAAGAACATGGTGTTCAACCAGCCTCACAAAATCTACTCACTACTTCAACATTAGAAGCCACGCGGGCATAAAGGAAATTTAAGTAGCTCAAGCATCTCTCATAAAAATTATGCAACGCCTGTACATGGCTTTACAGCAATGATAGATCCTCATACACTCGATATGTATTACTCAATGTAAGATTTAGTAAACATAATTCAATGACATCTGTAAGACAGTTGTAGTTACGGGAGAACTAGAAAAAGTCCATTAGCTGACCAGCATACGAAGTAAGCAGCATATTGACTAGTCACTACCATCCATTCTATTTGTTCTGCCCTCTAAGACATGTCATCCTAGTCCATGATGAATCACTGCACAGACAATAGAGAATCAGAAGGTGAATCAGAGAGTTCACCTAAATGACTTTAAAATGGCATCTGCTTGAGTTTGCTTATTAGAATCTGAAGTTAGAAAAAGATTTCTGGAACTCTTTAAAATTTTGGTCACAAATCAGCACTCAGTATTAAATAAGGACTCGCTAACTTTCAAAAGTGCGTTATTTTCCTAGGATCAGAACTCTCTCACTAGCAGTTTTGTCTTCCATCTTACAATTCCTAATCAAAATGCTTATAGACTCCAAACTTGCAGCATTTTCAGAAGCTTTTATTCTTTATAAAGATGGAGTCGGAATAAACTATTTAGCATTTTATACTTCAACTAGATGAAGTTATGGGTTGAATGTTTTTACAAGGACACTGCATATTGAAAGCCAAGTGAAACCTGAGTCTTGTTTGAGTTCTAACATAAAATCCTATCAAGAGATGTGCAGTATCAGTGAAGAGAATATTGGTAAGTACTATTCAACCCTACAGTTTTTGCAAACTTAAGTTTAAAAACCTGTATTGCACAATATGAACAATACAATTTGTTTGTAACAGACATAGAAGTTGCCAGACAATCATTAGCTATTGTACACTAGAAAGGCAGCAAGAGGTTGTACTCTGGCACATTGTGCATTATTTCCCATGATCTGCAATGTCAAACAGTACTATCAAATGAGGGTAGGAAAAAAAATCATTTATAAATTCAGATTTGTTGATCTATTATTTAACTGTATTCGCAAGACTTACCTTAATGAATCTACCAACTATCTGGGAAGTGTATTTTGGTAGCTGCTGAACTTTGCCAAGTAGTATCAAAGAAACTAGAATATACTTTTTATATGATTCCAACATAATATGACTGACTGCCATGGCTGGAGTAGTTATTGCCTAAGCAAGAAAGAGAGAAAAGGAACAGAAATTTAGTATACTTACTGGCAGGTCCTTGTAGCTACTGCATTAACAAAAATGTCAGTTTAAAGCTGCATGCAGAAAGGATACAATGACACATGAAATCCACCTTTGAGCGTTAAAGCTTAACTAACTTCTGTCAAAATTAATTATCAAAAAATGTCCTAAACCAGTAAATTCTATACAAGCTACTCAAGACATATCATGTTACAGTGATGCCTACCTTAAAATAACCCTGTTAAGGTCAAATCAAAACTTCTTTCCTTGGTATATATCTGAAGTTGTACTAGAAAGCACCTCGAGCTACTTGTTACCAGGAATGATTATACAGTTCCTGTAGAACCTGGATTTACACAGATCCTTAAAAGAGGTTTTATAAAGCTATGACATCATCAGATCTTATATTTAAGTATGTTGAAAGTGGTCTGCAGAATAGGGGAAAGGAATTTTAGTTTACTATGATACTGCTAGCTATTCAAGAGCTCACCTTTATTTACAGAAAAGAAAAAGGCTGCACCAGTTTATTTCGCACATTTGACAGCATTTCCCCCCATACACACATGAAGCTTTCCCAATTTTGCGATGTTCTCTTCTTTCAGAGAGAAAGTAAAAGCAGCAAATATTGTAGTAGCCTTGAAGAAGTGTTAACTCCCATCACAAAATTAGCAAAGGTCTTAGCAAAACCACTAAATTATTTTTTTCTTTAAGAATACACAATTCTGAATGTCAGCCTGTGACCTGCTTCTATGCAAGCGGTAATAAGCAGGCATTTGAAAAATATTTATAGGGAGATAAATTTAACATCACCCTTTGAGTTGCATAGTTTTGTGGTGCAATAGTTACTTGGCTGTAAGAGACCTTCTTAAAGGAAAACACCTCTAAAGACGGCTTGCTTGTTACTTCACTTTATACACTAAGGAGTACCATTCAGGCTGTACCTTTCATAAAAGAGCTAATAATGAACACTAACCCAAATCAGTTTTTATGCATTACTATGATGAACACACGTGCTAAAGCAAAACCTCTGTGAATGATGAACAGCAGTATAGATCTATTAGTAGAATTACGCTCCTAAGGTTAAATGAAAATAATTGGAGACTGCTTGTACTTCACTGCTTTTGTTGCTATCCTTGGTGGCAATTCAGAGGTGATACATTCTCTCAGTGCTATTACACATGATCGTTTTGCCTTCCAACTGATCAGACTTTAGACTTACCGTTTTATTTAAAGTTACCTGTTCATAAAAGTAGAGTGCTCTTTCAAAGTTCTTTAGCCCAGTGTATATCATCCCACCATAGTAGTAGTAACATAAAAAGTGCTTCGCATCATATGCCCCATTCTCTTTACAAATATCCATCATGTCCACATCTAGATACGGGAGGGCAGGTTTAAAGCATTTTGCTAACAAACAGAGCTACAAGAAAATAAATCAAGTTTTCACAAATTAGCCATTTCCATTCAAATTTCCACAAGGAAGACAGTTGAAACTAAATTCATCTTAGTGCTATTTAATAGATCACTCCTCCAAGAGTGAAAAAACAGTGCACGTCAGCAGTGCTGTAACACAGATTATTCATTGTATCACGATACTTGGAAAACCCTTATCACTGATTGTGAGCTGTTATAATTATCCATATCCTAAAGAAATCAGACTCTGACAAAGCTGCCTGAAACTCCATGCCTTCCAGACTACCGTGCTGGCAGCACTAAATATTGCTCTAAACATTCCTGTCCAGCCCTAAATCCCAGGAGCCAAGAACAAGACAGAAGTACAAATCCAGGCCAAAGACACCGAGACAAACATGCCTTTTGTCAAACTTGAGCAAACAGTATCTGGATATTACACTTATACTGACTAAGAGAAGCTGTTTGTGACTTTCAGCCCAGAGAGAAGGGATGTCAAAGGACTTTCGGAAGTCATCAACAAAACCAAAGTCTGAGGACACGCACGGAACATTTAACATCAATAGAAGGGGATTTTGTGTCAGTATATCATATTATTTATTACTGGAAAAAAAAAAAAACAGGTAAAAGCCGTTTTTACATTGCAATATGTGAGCATGCATTTCCTCAAAGGGTTATAGGTATTTTATAAGCTGTTATTCTCAAAAAAAGCCCTTATGCTCCCCTTACCTGGCAGAGATCTGCGTGTATTGAGGTCAGCTGGTTTGTGTTCATCTGCATCTTGTCTATGGCTTGTCTGAGAATGCTAATTCCTCGCAGGGGCTGTCAGAAATTACATCTCTTTCAGATAATTTCTCATAGATGGCAGCACATTGGATCTTATGTTGACACTTACAAATGAAAAATAACACTAATTGACAGGTTCCATTAAGTAATAGTTAACTTGAGGTTCCCTTTTTGTAGGATACTGCAGCCTCTTAGAAAATAAAATTAACCTTGGCTATACAACTTCTCCTGATAAACTAAATAAAGTCATCAATTCTGTTCCACAAAGCCAACCTCATCTGGAATGTGGTAATTTGTATTGATAAGAAAACCTTTCTTGATTCCATGACACCATCTAAACTCCCACCAAAAAACAAAGGCATGGCTCTGGCTTTACTCCACTTAGACCAGCCTTGATTCCCTACTTCTATTTCAGGCTAGATTTCACTAAAATGGCCTGACAAAGTAAGTATCTTAGCAACAAAGACCTCGGTCAAATATTTCTTAATCAAGTTTCCTTTACGTTTGAAGGCATTTAATTAAGAACATTATATAACATTGGTGAGAATAACACTGAAACTAGTACCACTGACTCCTCAGTGCTAGTAATTTTTGCAGCTCTCCTACTCATGCACACATTATCTGAAGAACATTCTTGGTAGTACAGATTTCCTAGTTTGTGTGCGAGAGCACATTTTTAGGTGACTCTCCCCCCAAAAATTTATCTTTCTTATGTTTTCCTTAAAGAAGTCTTAAAATCTTGATTTAGGTTCATTACCTCTCTGTAAACTTAACAAGTAAGGAGCTGCACAAAAATATTTAACCTGAAATTAGTGGCAAATCTTTATGAAGTAAGAGACTGGTAATGTCCCCTGTAAGAGCTTGGATATAGTAGGTATCTATCTGTACTAGATCATACTTGCTCACCTGTTTTCTCTCCACAAGGGCATTTGTTAACTGGTGGCACAGGCCAGCAACTAAATACAGTAAAAAAACAAACAAAAACAGTGAAAAAAGAAAAAAAAATCAATAAAACCAAACAATCCGAAAACACATTAAGTCTGAATGTAAGCTTAACTTACAAGTGTCTGTTGCATATCTAATGTGTTCCCCATTACAAGTGCTGATAAAAAGCTGCACCTGTGAGAATAACGTTTCGAAGTCAGGGATGCTGGGCATAGAAAACTTCACAAACCTAAAGTAAAAACAACAACATCAAAAAAAGGTTTAACATGTAACATTTGGATATTAATAAAAAAGCTTCATCTTCATCACTAAGTCTCTGCAGATACATGTACATGCTTGCAAACAAATCCAAAGTGTTTATGACAGATGGCACGTGATTTCCCCAAGAGCTGCACAACATTTGAAAATATGCTTTCTGTGCACATCCCCATTCTCAATCTAGTGCAAACTAAAATTTAGAACAAACTATCGCAAACAAAGATCATTTTATCGGGTACAATAGTTAAAATATAATAGAAACACCGGATAACAATGATGAATTGTAATACACAGCCACACAACTTCTTTGGACACTTGCAGCCATCTGCTACTTGAACGTGCTCAAGATTTCTCAAGTATTAAATTATGAGATGTGTATCTCTTGTTTGGAGCACTTTCTCTTCCAGTTTCTCTCCATTGCTGGTGGTTCCTTAGCACCCTACAGGCGGTAGCCTTGAACATTGCTGCTTCTGTAAGATGAGCTATGATTATGCTCATCTGAGGGCAGTGAAAACTCTAGCTATGCATCCTACAAACGTCACAAAAACATATAGAAAACCCCCTCTGTTTAATGCTGTTGGAAGGTACCCAACCCTGCCCATACTTCAGTTGGTATACACTGTAATATGCAGTTCAAACCTACCTAGATCATGAACCTTCCTCGCAAGGCTTATGACTGCT
Organism: Chroicocephalus ridibundus; assembly: GCF_963924245.1. Taxonomy (NCBI): domain Eukaryota; kingdom Metazoa; phylum Chordata; class Aves; order Charadriiformes; family Laridae; genus Chroicocephalus; species Chroicocephalus ridibundus. Next base: position 52,700,582 of record NC_086291.1, on the reverse strand, counting down.
CAGGTTACATGCTGCCATCCCTTCCCTGTCTCTCCAGAGAGTTTAATTCTACCTGTGCAGGAGTTTGCCATGCCACAGTTTCATCCGGGAGAACTTTCCTATATGTTCCACTGATACCATCTCTTCAAATAATACATTTTACACATTATTTCCTATAAACAGTTATCTTCCTTCCTCCACCTGTTTTAGTGACCGTTTTCATGTACCCCATGATACAGTGATTCTACTAATGCAGTAGCAATGCCCTGCTATTTGTAAATTCCATAATGCGTTTTTATGAGACGCTAGTGAATAGTAACATTTAAGTGCATTACCTCTGTATTAATTTTGTTTCATTCAGAGTAGTAGAACAAGTACTAGAATTCTGATCTTTCCTTTAAAAGAGAACGATAAGATAATAGTGGAACTTGTAGATGCTTCACTTACAGTTAGGTACAGCTAGAAACAATAGTTTGAGCTTCAGGGCCAAATACCCTCACTTTACCTCACCATCACCAAGGTGCTTCAAGTATTATCTTAAACTACAGACAGCAGCAAGAGCGTCGGTGCTGTCTAGAGACAAGTACCCAAGAACTATGATAAGAAGCCATGCTTCACTGGGAAAGAAAGTGTTGCTGCATGCTTACAGTCCAGTGCACTAATGCCCTGCCAATCAAATTTTAAAAGTTAGGTTTATACCTTTTTGCTGAACACGTATGGAAAAATACTTATAAAGACATAAACAAGAGAAACAGATATAGCCTTAAGAAAAACAAACTCCCAATATTACCATTTGACAGTAATGGCATTTACCAGCTCCAGAGGTTTTTCTCTTTTGAAAATACAAATTTGCCTCGGTGTTTTTATTAATAAAATGTGCATAACAGAAGGAAACTAAGCACCATTCTAAGAAATGCTGACTGAAAACATTTATGGCCAAAAGAAAAACATTTGGTTGACAATTTAGCATGTTCCTGAAGTTTTAATACTAAAGATACTTAATTAAAAGAAAGCAACACTTACAAGACAGCAAGAACGCCTAATGAGTGTTCCTGCACATCCAGGGCACCAAGCACTGTATCCAGATGGGAAAGATTTTTTGCTAGCAGTTCTCCACTTTTATTGATCAGTTCACAAAGCTGGGTCATTTGCCCTGAAATACAAAACATCATTGTCAAACTCTATTTAGAGAACACTCACGCGTTCCCATACTTCATTACCTTGCTTCCCTATATAACCTGAGGAAAAAGTAGTCTCACCCAAAGAACTTACTTTCCTTTAATACCATAGGCACTAGTTTTCAAGAAGTTAGGTACCCACCATATGTTTTTTATAAGGTGACAGCTTATAAAAAGTTCTGGCCTGTGGGATTGCAAAGGAGACCCTCAGAACACAAACACAACGTGAAAAGCAGCATCAGCTCACCTCATTAGAGAGGGGGCTTTAGGGTCTCGTATCAACACCAAGCTCCATCTAAGCCAAGTCTATAAGACTTTGGCCAGTGTACTGTGATGTAACATTTTGCCTCATGTGGATAAATTTATCTACATTTGTGCCTTCTGGGTGTTATAAGGGAAAAAAACAAAACACAACCAAAACAGCAGCAAAAATAGTTTCCTCCGCTTTCTAAAAAATCCCAATACCAGAGCATGTTCCTTGCTGCTTCTCAAGTGCCCTATTCACTTTTCAGGTCTGCTCATAAGCATTTTTTTTGAAGTAGACATTAAAATGACAACTAAGTACCTACAACAAAAGGGTTTAAAAAAACCTGTTCTTAAATTTACTTGGTACAATCAAAAATACAATGTTATTCTATTTGTTGTGAGCTATGAACACAGCATGAAAGGCAACCATTTTGAAATAGGAAGGTATGGTAGGCACAAAAAAACCTTACAAAGAAAGCAGACCATGAACTGCTTTCATTATCATGAACTCCTTTCAAACTCTTCCTCCCCTCCACAATTACTTGAATTAAAACTACGCTTTTCTGAAGCAGAGTATTGTTTCAGTGTCCAATCCTTGCAGATTAGAGAGAAAAAACAAAGGTTCTCTCACCCTTACAAAAATCTTCATAAAATGAGGAATAGTGCCTCCATTCATAGAGATTTACAGTATCCTCAACTCTCAGGCCTTTTCCTTTGAAAAAGAAAACCTGGGAAGCCCTAGCAATGAAACATTAGCTTTGAAGTAACACAGGGATCAAAAGTTCTGAATGGGGGACCAGAGCCCAAGAACTCCAGAAACCTGCCCCCAAAACTGTTCTCTCCATTCAGAATTAAAACTCCAGGCACAAGCATGGAAAGGAATAAGGCTTGTAAAGCGCTCTGTGGTTTGGTAACAGTATTCAAGCATTGCAAAACCTTAGTTATGGTGTTCTCCCTAGTACAGAAATCCACCCATTCTACAGCTATCATCTAGCATTCTCTAGAAAACAAAGCAAAAAAAACCCCAAAACAACCCTCTACCTGCAAACACACACTGAACAACTTACAGCGTAAGTAGAAATACCCACACCAGGCCCAACTAAATGTCCATTTATGTCACCTCCCATGCAGCCAAATGCTGATAAACAGAAACCAACACCACCGCAAGCACATGTACCTCTCCTGTGTGCTCGCATGACCTCCAGCAGCCTTGACAGACATTCTCTGTGAGAAAGTTCATCTGGCTTGTCCCTAATGGGAGAACTTCCATAAAGTCAACCAATTTCCCCTTGAACCTTTTGCATCCACAAAACTTTGAAATAAAAACTTCTCCAGCTAAACTACAGGCTCGCAAAGAATCATCTTTCATCTGTTTGTACCCACACCTTGCAGGTATAATTTGTCTCTTGTATCTGATATCCCCAGTAAAAATATTCTGTATTTAATAAGTTAAAGCAAAGTAAGAGAAGTTGGAGCTCCACCTAAAAGTAACTGCCAGAGATAAAGCCTAGGGCCATAGAGGAAAGCATCAATTTCTGATCAGTTCCAGGGAGCGTACATCCCATGCAGAGAAACACTCAGAACACATTTTAGGGAGCATCAACACAGGCGGAGAACATTCAAGAACTAGGAAACGCTGTGCCCGCACACAGGAAAATTAGGAGTTTGGCCATGAAACTAAGGAATGCTAACTATGGTTATTAAAACGCTTTTTGAACACTTGATTATGGCAACTCTGATGTACAGTCCCAGGCCTCCTATCACATGCTTCCGTGGTAAGTCAGGACTCTTCTGTCCATGCTCTACTTTGTCCCCAGGAGCTAATACTTCCGAAAAGTATTTTAAAACACATGCTGCAACTTGCATACTCATCAGTTAGGCGACAGTCTGGGCCAGGTGCTCCCAGCTAAGGTCCCTGCGATGCCCGCTGCTCTCCGCTGATTCCCAAAGCTCAGATTTTGACACGGCCGCCGGTGCCGGCTTCACTCCCCTCAGCTGGGACCTCCAGCTACCTCAAAGCTACCAACTACCACCACCGTGCCGCTGCCCCGAAGCGGGGAGCGCTGTGAAGGGCACGGCCGGCCCTTGACGCCCTGTCAAACCATCGTCGGCGAAACCCTGACGAGATCCCTCCACAGGCCGCCTCTGCGTGCGGCGAAGGAGCCCTAAATTACAGCCCGGCAAGGGCCCCGCCAGCCCGGACCCGCGCCTGAGGGAAGAGCCGTGAGAGGGGGCGCAGGCCCCAGCCCGCCCTCCACAGCCGCGCGGGGCCTGGCGGGCTCCGCCGGCCGCCGCCCCCCTCCTCCTCCTCCTCGGGCCCCGCTGGCTCCCCGCCATACGCGGCTCCCCCTCATCACGGTCACCTTGAGCCGAGAGCTGCCGGACGCTGTTGACGAACTGCTCCAGGGCCGACGCCATCTTGGCGGCTGGCGGCGCGGCCGGGAGCGGCGGGGGAAAGCGGGAAGGGAGCCACCGCTACGGGCCGCCGCCGCCGCCAGCCAATCAGCGGCGAGGAAGGGGGGGGGGGGTGCCGCGCGACGCCCGCCGGCCGTGCGTCACTTCCGCCGCCCCGCCAGCTCTCGCGAGAGCTGCCGTCGCTATGGCAACCGCCGCCATCCCTCCGCCCGCCCGCCCGGAAGGGCCCGCCCCGTGTCAAGCACAAGGGTGGCCCTTTGGGCGCGAGAAGCCGTGACTCAGCAGGGCTGGGTGAGTGTGTGTGTGTTTGGTGACGTCACGATGCCGTCACACACACCCCCCACACACATACACACGGCCTCATGTCGCGGTATGAGGGGCCCTCAGCGGGTTGATCCCCTCAGGAATTTAATTCTTTATTGAGGTTTAATTCGGTTGGTATTAATGGAATTGCATTTTCCACCCGTACAGGAGCTGAGGCGGCGCAGTAACGCGGCCCTTGTGCTGCGGCGGGCAGGGAACTGGTCAGTCCCTCAGTACACCCTGGAGGAGGAGGAAATTCCCGCCTTCCTGTCACTCCTGTATGTATTCCCTCACTGCGGAGTCAGAAATGCCAAGTGACGCCTAAATCCCGTTCCTTGCAATAAACAAGATGCCTCCGGTGCGAGCGAAAGCGGAACACAGACTTGAAACTTCATACGTTTTCCCTCCTCACCTCACTTTTATGTTTACCCTCGCGGCCTGGCTGCCAGTCCCGCTCCTTTCGTCATTCACGCTGTGACCTTCCCCAAATCACCTGATCTCCACAGCTCATTTGCCCTTCCTGTGAAACAAGGACGAGATATTCTGCTGGAAAATATTCTGGAATTGAAAGATGAAATGTTTTGGAACCGCTAGAGCCGTATTATTGCCGTTGACTAAAATCCTTTCTTTCCCGGCTCAGCCTTTGCCTAATCCTGTTAGTCACACTCGGCGTCCTCCCCCTTCTTTAGCAGCTTTAATCCCCGCTGTGTTTTTTGACCAGTGATCTTTGGTCCTGTTTCAGAATATACAGAACATCGTGGCGTGCTGTTTCTATGTCAGTGCTTCTTTGGGGTCCAGCTATCGTCTTTTGAGGGTTCCCGTCACCCACTGGGGACTGAGCTATGTCACACTGAGTGAGATCCTGGGCGGACTATGCCCCCTCCCAACGAATGGGTAGAAATGGGTGTATTTTATGTCAAGACTTAGCTGCAAAAATCACGTTACGGCCGTCCCCAAACCACGCACGTGTGCCCCCAAAGACGTACCCACCACCCGCCCCAGGCTGGGGGTTAGAGGGTCCACAGCAGGCGAGGGGAGACGGAGCGTGGGGTCCCCCCGAGGCTGAGAGATCGGGAAACTGAGGCAGGGGCTCGGAGACCCCCTCCCGCCGCCCCCGCCGAGCCCCCGCTCCGGGGCAGGGGAGGCAGCGGGGCCGGGGGAGGCTGAAGGCGGGCGGGCGGCGCGCTGGAGCCGCGCCGTCACAGGGCGTTTGTGCCGCTTTAAGGCGGTGCCGCCGCTCCGGGCTCGGTCAGGCACCGGGAAGAGGAACTGGGCTTTGCACTGCCGGGTCGGGGCGAACGCACCGCCGTGCCCCGGGCGGTCCCGGCACCCCGCTCCGCCGCCGCCGCCGCCGGCTCCGCGCTCGCTGCAAGGGAGGGATGGGGCGGGGAGGGGGAGGAGGCGCTGGGGGCGAGGACGGGCCTTTGCATCCCCCCCCCGAAACCCCTCTGCTCCCCATTGCATCCCCCTTGCATCCCCCCCGCTCCTTCCTCCTGCATCTTGCCAGGGCCGCCTGCTTGCAGGGTGCGTGCTTGAAATAAAGCCCCCTCCCTCCTTCCCTCACCCTGCCCGGAGATCCCCCCCCCCATCCCCTGCCCCGAAAACCCCCCTTCCACCATGATTTTGCTGAGCAGCTTCTTGCACCTTCGGCCTCGGCGCTGCGGCCCCTTGGCAGGGCTGGGCAGGGGAGCCGGCCCCACAGCGGGGTCCCGCAGGGCTCTGCGGGTGCTGGTGGACATGGACGGGGTGCTGGCCGACTTCGAGGGAGGCTTCCTCAAGAAGTTCAGGGCCAGGTACCCCGACAAGCCCTACATTGCCCTGGAGGACCGGAGGGGCTTCTGGGTGTCGGAGCAATACGGGCGCCTGGGACCTGAGCTGAGTGTGAGTCTATGCATCCCCCGGCTCTGCGCGCGACTCTTGTTCGCTCTGCGCCGTGCAGTTGGAGCTCCGGCCCCGGGGGAGACCCACTGGCCCCCCAGCTTGTGGGTGCAGCGCTGGGGAGGGCTGCGGGTGCTGGCCGGAGCTCCCACCGAAAACGCAGGTACAGGAGGGCTTCCAGCGGTGCCTTTTTTCCCTGAAATCTAGCATTCTTCATGCACATCTGTCGCCTTTTCCCTGCATGCACGGATGGAGATAGATGCAAGGAAAGGAGATCTTTCAGAACATCTGTTTTAAAATACCCCAAACTGCACTGCTGGGTTTTTCTAGCTCGGATTTGGCCAAGCTGTGTGGATTGATGTTGCTCTAGATGGATTATTTAGTTCCTCAACGGCAGTTGTGAGGGGTGGGACGCAGCAGAGAAGTTGAGAGCAAACCATGCAATTGATGCTTCATGTGAGGGCTTACTTAAAACAACCCCAAGCCCTCCCATGCCTGAAAATTATTGTATTCAGTTAAGTAATTAAAGCCTAAAAGCAGAAGCGCTCTTTGTGCTGTACGTTATCATTCAGCAAAGGGCTGAGCACTGCAGAAAGTCGGTTTCTGCCTCCACAAGTTTCCCATCTCAATGGGGTGTCTGCGGTCTCATCTGCAGATTGCAGTTGCACTAGTTGAAAGGTGTTACAGCAAATAACTTGGTTTTAGTGGTATGATGGCTGCAAGGAAAGGAGCATGCATAAGGTCTGGGGCTCTCCCACTGGCAAAGTCCTGAACCGCTTGATGAGCTGAAGGAATAACGTGTCCTCTCTAGCTGGGATTGATGAAATGGAAATTGAGGACGTCATTCATGCAGTAAGGCAGATGCTAAAAGTTTGGCAGGATAATGCATGATAACTCTTTTTTTTTTCCTGATCTTAACTACTTTGGATGTGTTAAATGAAGTGAGTTCATCTTGCGTCTGCCGTGATCACGTAAAACCACCACGAGCTTGGGCTGGACAAGTAGCAAAACTTCCACAGACCGACCTCAGGCCAGCCCCGATTTCACCCGTGGTTTCAGAGACGGGATAAAGAGAGCAGGAGCCACTCTGTGGCTACGGACACATGGGCTGTTCCAGCCCCCCTTCATCAGAGAGCACCGTCGACCTGCTGTAGGAGACCAGAAAATAGGAGCCAAAGAGTCCAAAGAGCTGAAGGTCCCAGCTCCGAAAGGGAGAACACCACCTCAGCAAAACGCTGAGCACGCAGACCTGGCAGGTTGGGGAGCCCTGGATGGTCAGGGAAATTGCTCATGGGGAGAGCTAAGAAGTAAATCGAGAGTCTGTCCTGCCTGGCAGGTGGCGGGATTCCCAGCCTGGGGGATTTTTCCATCTGCCGGGCAGCGTGCTGGCTGCGGTGCCACAGGGAGTTGTTCTGGCTCTGGGAGCCAAGCGGGTCCTTTCTTCAAGATGAGCTTAGTTCTTCCCCCATCGAGCTTGATTGCAAAATGCTTTTTGACATAAGTGGAAGCAGAATGGCTACGGAAGTCCTTGCTGTAAGAAAACACTTCAGCGCGGTTTGAAGTGCTTTGCTGCATCGGGCCGCGTTTCTCAGATGTCTCTTGTGCAACTAGAGTCAGTGTCTTAAAAATAAAACATCATTGCTCACCGGTCCAAAGCAGAGCAACTGCAGTTTGAGTGTTTGCCTGAATGTTTTAGGGTAGCTGTTCTTGTCATGGTACCAGGAGATATTTCTGCTGGCTCTTTTGCACCGAATCAGCACGTTTCATTTTGAACATATATGAAGAAGGCTTCTTTTTCCTCTTCTCTGAGGCGCCAATGTTTGCTGCTGCTCAGGCAAAAGGGAAGAGTGCAACAGCTGATCTGAGCAGGCTTTCCTTTTAAGTTGGGTGTCTGGTCTTCTCATGTTATCTGGGATTTTTTGAGAAATACAGGGTTTGGTTCTGGCATGGCGGGTTAAATGCTCAGTGCCCAAATATGCAATGGGTTCATGCATTCACCTTCCTGAGAGCTGGCAAGGTGCGCAGCTGGCGCGTCCAACCAGCCGGTTTGTTGCTATGAGCTGTAAGAACCAGCGTGTGAGCGTCACTGAGGCTGCTCTCCCCTATCCCCATGCTCTGCCGGCTCCTCCCTACTGTGCAATACAGGGAAGCCAGGATGGGCTTAAAATTCCTTTTGTCCCTATTCCCCTTCCTCAAATACAGAAATAGAGGCGCTCAAAATCAAGATCAATCCGTTCGGGCAAGGCTCCCTTCAAAACTTCTCCCAGCCACAGCTGCACAGCCACGTTGCAATGCCGGGACACGGCTGCTTCCTCTGCCCGCAGCCGCGCTGCAGCACTCTCAGGCTCCCCTCCTCGAGGATCCCGTGTCTGTGCAAAATAATCGCTTTGCTGGCAAGACGTTACCTGCCTGAGGGAGTGCAGGGGATGCTGTTCCTTAGAGCTGTGCGGGATCCATCGCAGGCAGCCCCTGGACTCTGCCCTCATCCCAAGGTTTTGCTCCCTGTGGTCTCTCTCAGCGCTGCTCTCCCAGAGTGCCATACCAGTGCTTCCCAGCTCCTGACCTGGATGTTAAGTGTTTCAAACCCTTCCCTGGAGATGCTCTGTTTGCCTGGTAGACCTCGCCCAGGCATCCCTGAGGAAGAGCATCTGCATTCATGCTGACATGTAGTTCATCCTATAATACACTTTCTCCTATGAGAGCAGCCCGGCTGCTATTTTAAGTGGTCTGATTGAGACAAATAGGCCAGACAGCATCTGCGGCTGAACAGCGTCACGTTACAGCAGGGCTACCAGGCCACCGCAGCCACATCCACATGGAAATGCCCCTCTGGATGCAGACAGGGAGTTTGGTTTTGTTCTGGACGGTCTCTTGTGTTTTGCCTTGATGGAACGTGCTGCTCGCTCTGTGTCTGGGGCTGCACGGGCAAAACCAAGCCTGCTCCAGAGCATCTCCGATCTAAATTCTATGGACCGGTGCAGGTTGGCAGGTGAGGAACAGAGACACCCAGAGAGACAAGGCAAGTTAGCAGGAGGGGACTGCAGCCAGGGCTCCCACCTTTCACTGTCCCCGTCCTCTGTCCTAGCAAAGGGTGGGGAAGATGCACACGCAAGGGTAAGAGTCACAAGAAGCCCTGTGCAGTAACCGCTCTCTTTCCCCTCACAGGAGAAAGCCATTAGCATCTGGGAATCCAAGAACTTCTTCATCGAGCTGGAGCCGCTCCCTGGGGCTGTGGAAGCTGTGAAGCAAATGGCAAATTTGGCAGAGTGAGTAGGAAGCTGCCCGCGGTATTGGGGAATGGACAGGGGAGCAGCAGTGGCTTTGCAGGCTCATCCTGCTCTCGGCAGAAGCGCTGAACGCAACATCACTGTTTAAAATGCCTACCGGCCTGCCGGGCATGGGAGGAAGGAGAGGGCTTTGATTCCTGGAGCAGTTGCCAAGAAAATCAGCCACGTGCAGCCCCTTCCCTTCAGCTCTCTGCTCCCAGCAAGGGTAGCGAAAAGGGGAACATGCTTGTGCTGCAGCTGTGGGATCCTGTGAGATGGGGGATTAATGTCTTAAATCATCCCGGTTTGATCTGTGTGTGGTGGGGGATCTGCTTTGGGCACCTGCCTGCTCAGGCACCGCGCAGGGTCTCGCAGAGGCAGCCAGGTACATCTCAAGAGGGAGCAGGGTCTGATCAACGTGTTTGGCCATGGATTGACACTCTGCCCCCATTTCTCTCCTCCTGGCAGCACCGACGTGTTCATCTGCACAAGCCCGATCAAGAAGTACCGCTACTGCCCTTACGAGAAGGTGAGCAGGTCCGAATCCCAGCTCCTCCTCCTGTACCACGCTGCTCGGCGAGAGCCAGCTGACCCTTGCGTGCCTCTGGCTGTAGAACAGCAGCAATATTTCCCTGCTCCGTCAGTTTGGTTCCTAAGCATCTCCGCAGAGCGGCAGCTCCGCTGTCAGCCGAGCTCTGCCATTTGCATGCACTGAAGCGCTTGGTTTTAATATTTCATTGTGATGTCAAAAGCTGCTTGGCTTTAAAAGAACTTGCGCTCTGGCAGCATCCGAATCCTTCTCACTAATGAACTTATTAAGTGAGATGTCCTCCCTGCGTGGAGGCCAGGGCTCATGCCGGGCTGTGCCGCCGCTCTGCCGAGCGGCCCATGCCCCGGCCGTCAGCCCGCCCCTGCCCGCGCTCACCACTCACCCCTCGCCTTCCAGTACGCCTGGGTGGAGAAGCACTTCGGCCCTGAGTTTCTTGAGCAGATCGTTTTGACGCGAGATAAGACGGTGGTTTCTGCTGACCTGCTTATAGATGACAGACCTGATATAACAGGTAAGGCAGGCGCGGGGCGGCAGGCGTGAGCAGAGACAGGGGTGGCATCGGGGGGTGATGGGTGCTGGTCCCCGACCAGTTGATTAGGCTCTCGTTAGGGGGGTGTGTCTGCAGGCTCCTCATGTTGGAGTAAG